>NC_086100.1:188234645-188537145 GCF_963921235.1 Mobula hypostoma
GGAATTGCGCTCGCTCGTGTTCTCCATTTCTGCCCTGGGAGAAAGTCTCTGGCTATCCAATTGATCTATACCTCTCACCTCATACATCTCTATCGAGTGGCTTCTCATCCTCCTTCGCTCCAAAGAGAACAGCCCTAGCTCACTCAACCTGTAGCAGAAGTTATAGAACATAGAAATCTACAGCTCATTACAGGCCCTAGAGCCCACATTGTTGTGTCAACCATGTAACCTACTCTAGAAACCGCCTAGAATTTCCCTACTGCATCACCCTCTATTTTTCTAAGCTCCAAGTTCCTATCTAAGAGTCTCCTAAAAGACCCTGTTGTATCTGCCGCTGCCACCACCTTCAATGGCAGTGCATTCCACACACCCGCCACTCTCTGTGTGGAAGAACTTGCCTCTGAAATCCCTTTGTACCTACTTCTAAGCACCTTAAAACTATGCCCCCTCGTGTTAGCCTTTTCAGCCCTGGGAAAAAGCCTCTGGCTATCCACACAGTCACTGCCTCTCATCATCTTATACGGCTAAATAATAGACAAAGAAGCCTATCTTAGCTATTGCCATTAGCCTGTGTTTGACCCATTTCTCTTTAGACATCATCTGTCGGTGTACATACATTTTAATGTTGTTATACCAATCTCGACTACCATCTCCGGTAGCTAGTCCTAGATGTACCATTCTCTGCATGGTGAAGTTGCCCCTCAGGTCCCTTTGAAATCTTTTCCCCTCCTGTCTAAAACCTACGCTATCCTAGGTTTTTGTTTTTTTCTGGGACAAAGACTGTGTTCACCTTGTATATTCCCTTCATCACCTCTGTGTGGGTCACCCTTCATTCTACAACATTCCAGGGAATAAAGTTCTAGCGTGCCCAATCTTTCCTGATAGCTTGGGGCCCTCAAGTCTTGGCAGCATTCTTGTAGATCTGTTTGGCTGCACTCTTTACAGCTTACACAACGTTTACCCTGTAATGGGGGGGGGGGAATGGAAAGTGTACGCAGTACTCCAGGTGCAGCCTCACTAACATCTAGTACAACTGCAGCGTAAGAGGGATGGGAGAGGACGAGAGGGGAAAATCCGGGACTGGTGTAAATGGTGCTTGATGGTTAGCACAGACCTGTAGGGCTGAAGGGCCTGTTGCCATGGTATAGTAGCAAATCTGCTTTGCTCTCTCACTCTCTAGTGCCCTCATAAGCTGATGGCCAACTTCGCCTGTCTCTGCCTGTCACTCAGTAGACTCTTCTCTCGACTCCACTCCCCTCCCCCACCGTTCAGCCTCCTCCCTCCACCTGTCCATGATCTCTCTCCTCACCTGGAGCCGCCTAATGCCTGGCAACCCCTCCCTCGTACTGCTTTATACTGGTCATCTCTCTCCTCAGTCCTTGCAGAGTCTTGATCCCTTTGCTGCCTGACTCAGAACTCTTCAGATAGTTTGTTTTGTTCCAGCATCTGAAGCCTTTTTTATCACCATTAATCTGGAGTTATTACATAGCCACCACAAGACAAGGTGCATAAGGATAGGTCGGGCCAGTTTGAAATGGTCAGGGTGTCAGGGCTGGAGGCAAGGTTTAGCTCACTGCTCTGTGCGGTTTGCTCAGCTCTGAGCTCACTACTCTCTGAGGTTTCCTTGGCTCTGAGCCGATCTGAGGCTGTGGCCTGCAACCATCGGGCTACTGGATCGGCTGTAGTGATGAGTGACTTGGCGGCTGTGGGCTTGCTTTTGTGAACTTCAGTTGTTTGCTTGCTTTTGTTTGCACAATATTTTTCCTGCACATTGGGTGTTTGACTGTCTTTTTTTTAAATGGGCTCTATTGTGTTTCTTTATTTTGTGGCTCTGTAAGGAGATGAATCTCAAGGTTGTATATCATACATACTTTGAATTAAGTGTACGTTGAACTTTGATTTCTTTTTCTCTTGGGACCACAGTCAACCTTCGGTGATGATTAAAACAGTCTGTTAGCTTCCTGGTTGAAATTAGTGAGACTAGTTTTCTTTCCAGATTGAAGCAAAACTCCCCAGCTGCCTTGATGATGACCTTGGATCAGTTGTGCAGGACCTCTGCTGCTAATCTAATAACCTAACTCAGAGAAGGATAAGAATTGAGGCACTATTAACTCAGCCTAATGAGCAGATTGGTAACAGGTGATTGGAAGTTCCTAAACATTCCAGAGGGCATGCAGTTCGGGTGAAAAGCGGAAAGTTTAGAGGATATGTGTGTGGTAATTGGGTGGCAGCTGGAGGTGGACCTCTAACTAACCAAAGGAGATGGAAGGCGCTCGTTCTCTCTGCTGGCCTGCAGGTCACCCTTGGGCAAAGTGTAGCACCTGCTTAGCCACCCCCCACTGCCCCCACAATCGGGATCATGTAAAGTTATGGAAGCAATCCTGGATATCACAAATCTCTGAAGAGTATTGATAATGGCTGGGGTCACCTGTCTTATTAAGTCACTGCCCAGAAGAAGACAATGGCAAAGCGCTTCTGTGGAAAATTCGCCAAGAACAATCATGGTCGTGATCGCCCACGTCGTACAATAGGGTGCATAATGAACGTCTAGTAATGTTTTCTGAGTGGTGGATGCCTGAAGTGGGTTGCCGGAGAAGTGGTGGAAGCAGGAACAATGGTGGCATTTAAGTGTTTTTTAAGGTAGACACATGAATAATCACAAAATGGAGAGATGTGAATCGTGCAGGGAGAAGTGATTTAGTTTTAAGTTGGCAAAGGACCTATTCCTGTTTTGTACTGTTCTATGTTTCAGCTCCTACATCCAAAGAGCCATTGATAGTGTTTATTGCTGTTCCACCATTTTCCCTGGCTGGTGGCTTGTATTTTTGTAAAGTTCCAATCCTTCATCGGCTAGGTTTTGGCAATAGTATTGATCGGTACAGTGCTGACATGGACGTCGTGGGCCAAAGGGTTCATATTGTTCTGTATGGCCCTGACTTTGACGACACCTACAATACCCAATTCCATTGATGGGAAAGAAACGTTCAGCCATTGATATATGCTGTAGTTGGTGAGCTTTTAATTATGCTCATTAAAAATTGTCAGAATTAGAGAGGGAATGTTGATGGGTAGTTTCCAAATAGGCTCAAGTGCATTTGACCTGGGTCACTCCTTTTGCAACCCAATGTGTGTTCGTTTGAATGTGGATACGATGGGATAAAGCAGCAACTGGTACCAATGGTATTGGAAAGGAATTGGTTTTATTGTCACGTGTACCAAGATGCAGTGGGAAGCTTGTCTTCCATACTGATCATGCAGTTCAAATCATTACACAGTGAATTGAGGTAGAGCAAGGTAAACAATAACAATGCACAATAAAGTGTCACAGCTGCAGAGAATGTGCAATGCAAATGAACAAAAAAGGTGTAAAATCCAACAAGGTAGGCTATGAGGTCAAGAGTCCATCTTACTGTACTAGTGAACCATTCAAGAGTCTGATAACAGTGGAATAGAACCTATCCTTCAGCCTGGTGGTACAAGCTTTCGGGCTTTTGTATCTTCCGCCCGATGTGAGAAGGGAGAGGAGAGAATGTCCACGTGGGTGGGGTGTTTGAATTTTCTTTTGTGGAGGCAGTGAGAAGTGCAGACAGAGCCCATGGAGATGAGGCTAGATTGTTTTTCAATGTTTTCTTTCTTTAATTTTTAATATCTTCTTTTCCTTCAAGGAAAAAAAGAGGAAAATTACTCTTTTTGTTTCCACGCAGGAGGCTAGTTTCTGTGAAGTGGTTACTCTGCTGAGTAGTTGTGTAGGTGTGTGATATTACTATTTGGAAATCCTCTCCCTTCAGAATCAGGTTTAATATCACTGACATATCAGGAAATGTATTTTGCAGCAGCTGTGCAGTGCAATACATAATTTAAAAATACAATAAATGTATATAGTTAAGTAGTTCAAAAAGAGAGCAAAAAATGAAAAATAATGAGGTAGTGTACATAGGTTCATTGTTTATTCAGAAGCTGAGTGTGTGTCTTCAGGCTCCTGTACCTCCCTGATAGTGGCAATGAGAAGTGGGCATGTCCTGAGTGATGGGAATCCATAATGACGACTGCTCCCTGTTTGAGGCATCACCTTTAAAGATATCCTCAATGCTGGGGAGTTTAATGCCCATGATGAGGCTGACGGAGTTTCTGCAACTTTATCCAATCCATTGCAGTGGCTCCTCCATGCCAGATGCCGATGTGTCCAGTTGGAATGCTCTCCAGGGTATATTTGTAGAAATCTGCTGGAGGTTTTGGTGCCACACCAAGTCTGCTCTTGCATTAGACTTTATTCTGCACTTGCTCTTTGTTCTTTTTCATGCGCCTGTTGATTAATTAGATCTTTCCATTCCCCATGACAGAAAAGCACAAAGACCGCCATTGAAGTTGGAAGGACCTTTGCCACGATGTTTGCTGACATGAACTTCCGTCAGAAACTCTCAGAAGCTAAAACAAAAGAGGAGTTTAAAGAGACTCTAATTCTTCAGCGACACCTTCTGACTGTGATCCATAGGGAGCCAAGTGATAAAGAGGATTCAAAGGAGAAGCAAAATGAGCGATCTCAGGTACCAGAATTTGTGCACGTTGTGTTGAAAATTGATCGGGATGCTTTGGTACATCCAGGGCTGAAGAAATGTTCCAGAAACAATAAAACAATCTGCTGGTAGAACTTCAGCAGAATTTAGGGTCGCACAGTAGCGCGTCAGTTAGTGTGATGCTATCACAGTGCCTGTGATGCAGGTTCAATTCCCACGTGGACTTCCTTCAGAAGCTCTGGTTTCCTCCCACATTCCAAAGACATATGGGTTAGTAGGTTAATTGGTTGGTGTAATTGAGATTGGCATGGTGGAGATATCTCCTTACCAAAGGAGATGTAAGGTGCTCCTTCCCTCTGCTAGCCTGTGGGTCACCCCTGAGCAAGGAGTAGCACCTATATGGCAACCCCCACTTCCCCCATGGGAGCAGGTGGTGGACGCTCGTATGAGCAGCTGGTGCATATCACAAGTCCCAGTTATGCGACCGCTGATGCTAGCAGCCAATCTCTGAAGAATATTGACCATGGCTGGGGTCACTCGTTTTGTAAAGCCACTGCCCAGAAGAAGGCAATGGCAAATCCCTTCCGTAGCAAAATTTGCCAGGGACAATCATGGTCAACAGATGGCAGATGATGATGGTAAGTGTAATTGGGCGGCGTGGGCCCATTGGGCCAGAGGGGCCTGTTACAGTGCTTCATGAAAAATGACCCACAGGCTATTTACTGTTTTCAATAGGTACACTTAGTGTCAGAGAAACGTGGACAATATACATCCTGAAACACCTTTTCTTCACAAACATCCATGAAAGCAAAGGAGTGCTCCAAAGAATGAACGACAGTTAAAACATCAGAACCCCTACTCCCCCCTCACCTCCCCCCCCACGAAGAAGCAGCAGCAAGGCAACGACCCCTCCCCCCACCCCCACCAGCAAAAAAAGCATTGGCGCCCTTCACCGAGCACTCAATCATGCAGCAAGCGTCAATAAAGACACAGACTTGCAGTACCCCAAAGACTACTCGTTCACCCCGTAATTCGACATACCACATATCGCATTCTCTCTCCCTATTAAGGGAAAAAGAGCTGTCGTCGTTTTACAGCGAGGGGGGAGACATAACAAACAACTGGCTGATTTATGATGTTACAAGTCTGTTGAGATGTTTTTTCCGAGCTCTGGGCGCAGAGAGTTGGCTCCAGAAAGTGCAGCTCTCTGGATGCACCACCCCTGGCAGCTAACCTGCTCCCGCGGTGCTTCAGTCAGGGGCACGGGCCTAGAATCAGCCCGACTCCAGAGCCACGAAAATCTGGCACCCTGAAGGTGTGCTAGTCTTCCAGGCCACGTCCTTGGGATATCAAAAAGAGATTGGTTGTGAGGCCCTGAGAGTGGGTCCCAATCCCGCAAAGAACCGAAGTCAGAGTGTAACTCCAGGTCGGGGTCTTCAAAACAACCTTGAAAAGGAGAAAAAGAGATATCAAAGTTAGAAATAGAGCTGCTTCTGAAGACGCAAGCAAAGGAGGCGCCATATAGTGTCAACATAACTTCGCTCCACCCCTTTGCAATTTTCATAGATGCTGCCTGGCCTGCTGAGATCCTCCAGCATTTTGTGTGTGCTGCTTTGGATTTCCAGTATCTGCAGATTTGCTCATTCCTTTTTAAATTCTCCCACTCCCCCCCTCTCCCCCCCCTCCACACCTCTCTCTTCCTCTCTCCCCCGCCCTCCCTCCCACCTCTCCCTTCCCCCCCCACCTCTCCCTCCTCCCTCCTCTCTCCCTCCCTCTCTCCCTCCTCCCACCCTCCCCCCTATTCTTAATTTCCCATCTGGGGAAACCTCCCCCCCCCCCCATTCTTAATTTCCTCTTTGAGGAAACCTCACCCCCCACCTCCTCCCCTCCCCTTATTTTTAATTTCCCATCTGGGGAAACTAATGAGTGTACTCACCTAATCTATGCCTCTCACAATCTTATATACACCTCTGTCTCCTGTACTCTTAGCCTATTCAACCTCTCCCTATCAAGTCCTGGCAACTGGCAATATTCTTGTAAATCATTTCTGTGCACTTTCCTGTAGCAGGGTGTCCAAAATTGTCCACAATACTCCCGTGTGTGGCCTCACCACCTTCTGCAATGTCTCCAGGTCTCCCAGCTTTTATACTCGATGCCCTGATTGAAAGTCAGGATTCCAAAAGCTGCCTTGACCACCTGGTTGGGAAATAGTTAGAAATGAGCATATTTTGATGCCAAATCAATCTGTTGATTGATCAATCACAGTGAACCATTATGGCCAGTGAACTGATGTGATCCAAGGGTGGCTCTGGCAACAAAAGTCCATGGTCACTCGATCTGGCCCTGGCATCCCTTTGAGAACTGGCACAGTTAGAACTCGATCTGTCGACTAACCCACGGGGATGCAGTAATGCAATGATGAAATTACCTGGCAAGCAGCCAAAGATCTGGATAATTGATCCAGAGACAAGTTCAAATCTCAACACAGCAGATGGAGAATTTAAATTTAAGCAATTAAATCAATCTGGTATTTAAAAAAAACTGCAAGTCTCACTAAAAGTAACGATGAAAGTTCTAAATGATTGCGAGCTCATCTGGTTTGCCGGCATTCAGGGTAGGACTTGCACAGTGAATGTAGGGCACTGAGGAGTGTGGTAGAACAGATGGATTTGAGAATGCAGATCCATAATTCCTTGAAAGTGGCGTCACAGGTAGATGGGGTTGTAAAGAGAGCTTTTCACCCATTGGCCTTCATAAATCAAAGTGTTGAGAATAGGAGTTGGGAGGTTATGTTGAAGTTATAAACACATAGAAACATAGAAAACCTACAGCACATTTCAGGCCCTTCAGCCCACTAAGTTGTGCTGAACATGTCCCTACCTTAGAAATTACTAGACTTACCCACAGCCCTCTATTTTTCTAAGCTCCATGTACCTATCCAAAAGTCTCTTAAAAGACCCTATCGTATCCGCCTCCACCACGATTGCCGGCAGCCCATTCCGTGCACTCACCACTCTCTGAATAAAAAGCTTACCCCTGACATCTCCTCTGTACCTACTCCCCAGCACCTTAAACCTGTGTCATCTTGTGGCAACCATTTCAGCCCTGGGAGAAAGCCTTTGACTATCCACACGATCAATGCCTCTCATCATCTTATACACCTCTACCAGGTCGCCTCTCATCCTCCATCGCTCCAAGGAGAAACGGCCGAGTTCACTCAACCTGTTTTCATAAGGCATGCTCCCCAATCCAGACAACGTCCTTGTAAATTTCCTCTGCACCCTTTCTATGGCTTCCACATCCTTCCTGTAGTGAGGCGACCAGAACTGAGCACAGTGCTCCAAGTGGGGTCTGACCAGGGTCCTATATAGCTGCACCATTACCTCTCAGCTCCTAAATTTAATTCCAGGATTGATGAAGGCCAATACACCGTATGCCTTCTTAACCACAGAGTCAACCTGCACAGCAGCTTTGAGTGTCCTATGGACTCCGACCCCAAGATCCCTCTGGTCCTCCACACTGCAAAGAGTCTTATCATTAATACTATATTCTGCCATCGTATTTGACCTACCAAAATGAACCACTTCACACTTATCTGGGTTGAACTCCATCTGCCACTTCTCAGCCCAGTTTTGCATCCTATCAATGTCCTGCTGTAACCTCTGACAGCCCTCCACACTATCTACAACACCTCCAACCTTTGTGTCATCAGCAAACTTGCTAACCCATCCCTCCACTTCCTCATCCAGGTCATTTATAAAAATCATGAAAGGTAAGGGTTCCAGAACAGATCCTTGAGGCACACCACTGGTCACTGACCTCCATGCAGAAAATGACCTGTCTACATCCACTCTTTGCCTTCTGTGGGCAAGCCAGTTCTGGATCCACAAAGCAATGGTCCCTTGGATCCCATGCCTCCTTACTTTCTCAATAAGCCTTATATGGGGTACCTTATCAAATGCCTTGCTAAAATCCATATACACTACATCTACTGCTCTTCCTTCAACAATGTGTTTAGTCACATCCTCAAAAAATTCAATTAGGCTAGTTAGGCACGACCTGCCCTTGACAAAGCCATGTTGACTAATCCTAATCATATTATACCTCTTCAAATGTTCATAAATCCTGCCTCTCAGGATCTTCTCCATCAACTTACCAACCATTGAAGTAAGACTCACTGGTCTATAATTTCCTGGGTTATCTCTACTCCCTTTCTTGAATAAAGGAACAACATTTGCAACCCTCCAATCCTCCGGAACCTCTCCCATCCCCATTGATGATGCAAAGATCACCGCCAGAGGCTTAGCAATCTCCTCCCTCGCCTCCCACAGTAGCCTGGAGTACATCTCATCTGGTCCCGGCCACTTATCCAACTTGATGCTTTCCAAAAGCTCCAGTACATCCTCTTTCTTAATATCTACATGCTCAAGCTTTTCAGTCTGCTGCAAGTCATCACTACAATCACCAAGATCCTTTTCCATAGGGAATACTGAAGTAAAGTATTCATTAAGTACCTCTGCTATTTCCTCTGGTTCCATACACACTTTCCCACTGTCACAGTTGTATAAGATGTTGGTGAGGCCTGATTTAGAGTACTGTCTGCAGTTCTGGTCATCTACCTACAGAAAAAAATGTACATTTCGCCTGAACTCTTTCAGTCTTATTGACAAGAATGTTGGCAGGACTTGAGTTCAAAGTAAAATTTATTTTCAGAATACATACACAATCACCACATAACCCCTGAGATTCTTTTTCTGCAGGCATACTTAGCAAATCTATAGAACAGTAACTGTAAACTGTAAATTGTGCAAATGCAGATATAAATAAATAGGAAAAAATAACTTGCACGAAACATTAACATATAACAGTCTTTAAATGAGCGTAGCTATCCCCTTTGTTCAAAAGTCTGATGGTTGAGGGGTATTAACTGTTCTTGAACCAGGTGGTGTGAGTCCTGAGACGCCTGTACCTGCTACCTGATAGTAGCAACAAGAAAAGAGCATGGTCTGGGTGGTGAGGATCTCTGAATGCTGCTTTCCTACAGCAACGCTTCATGTAGATGTGCTCAGTGGTTGGGAAGGTTTTACTTGTGACATGCTGGGCTGAATCCACTACCTTTTGTCGGATTTTCTGCTCAAAGGCATTGGGGGCCTGAGCTACAGGGAAAAGTTGAATAAGTTAGGACTTTATTCCTGGAAAGTCAGAGATTGCAGGGAGATTTGATGGAGGTATACAATATTGTGAAGGATATAGATCTCAGGGATGCAAGCAGGCTTTTGTCCACTGAGGTTGGGTGGGACAAGAAGTAGAGATGATAGGTTAAGGGTGAAAGGATATATATTTAAGGGGACCTTGAGTGGGAGCTTGGCCACTTGGGTCGTGTGTGGGTGGAGTGAGCTGCCAGTCGAAATGGTGGCTGCAGGTTTGTTTGCAACGCTAAGTGAAGTTTGGATAAGTACATGAATGGGAGGGGAATGGGAGGGGAATGGAAGGCGATGATCCGGGAACAGGTTGATGGAACTAGGTTGAATGATACCTTGGGATGGACTAGATGGGCCAAAGGACCTGTTTCTGTACCGTACTTCTCAGTGACAAAACCTCTGTGACAATACATTCCTCAAGGAAGGGAATTTACCATCCAGAACCTAGTTTGGGCTGTATGAGTATAGATTCACCAAAGTGTTCAACTGTTGCCCTCTGCTTCAGTTCAAGGGAGATTTATCCCAGGAATAATTAAATAAAAATGAATACAATTCCACCAATTCTATACATTCTCCCATTGACCTTGTGGGTTTTCTTCAGGTGCTCCGATTTTGTGACCCATTCCAAAGACGTATGGGTGAGGAGTAGACTGATTGGTTCCATGGATGTAACTGGGCCATGTGGGCCAGAAGGGCCAGTTATTGTGCCGTCACTGTAAATAAAATAAGTACATTTAATAAGAACATTAAAGGGTAAGATTCTCAGCAGACTTCAAATCTCCTGGTTCATCCACGGCTTCTGGTTTGGGCATGTCTGATATGTTCTCGAAGGCACATGCTCGTCCACACAGGTCTTGATGAAGTCGGCGACAACTGTGGGGTATTCATTCAGATCTGAAGATGAATCACTGAATGTTGTCCAGTCCACTGACTCAAAGCACTCCTTCACTTCCCTTGACTATACCTTTTTAGTCCTCACTACTGATGCTCTTTAGTCTCAGCCTATATATGCTGGGAGTAGAAGTACAGCCAGGGGATCGGACTTTCTAAAGTGTGTGGGGGGGTGGGGGGAGGGTATAGCACGGTAAGCATTCTTGATATTGTATAGAGTACTTGAGTACATGTATATAGCTAAATTTTTGCACAATACTCTATATTATATATTTTCAGTTACCAAATAACACCTAATACTACTGAGTTAATACAAAGCTAAGTACCCTTATTTCTGTTTCTCAACTGTTAACACCCAAACAACAAGAGAAGTTTTTCTTTTGTTTAAACAACTTTACTTTCAATGTATCCCCTCAATACCTGAGGGTCACTACCTTTATATCTCACAGTTCCTCTCCCTCCACACGTAGGCACGTGCTTAACAAGAAGAGTGCACATGTATACTAAATACTTACATAGTCCAAGTGAACAGAGCTCAGCAATCTCCCATCCTTTTTATGTATATATTAAAAAATTAAGTGTGAAAAAACTTAGACAATTCAAATGTCTATTAAGATATGGGACTTAGTTCTAACCCTTGAAGTTAATACAATTCTTAAGGTACTTAGTGCCTTTAACAGCACAAGAGCTGGAGCTTCCTTCTTTGACAGACAGTCAGCTAGTTGTTCCTTTGTACTTGACCATAACATATGATGAATTTTCTGTGCTTAGACAAGTTCTTTGATGCTGCTTATCTCTAGATGAAGCCTCTTTTCTGAAACTGACTTGGTGGACTTGATGGCATCAACCAGAGAGCAGTTGTCTGTGTCTACAAGTTATTTGTAGACTGTCCTTCTTTAGGTCACAGTGGAAAAGCTCAGAATAGAATGTGGTTAGAATACAGCATTGTCAATACCTTCGGACATTGCTAAAGGTTTCTCCTGCCAGCATACTCTGTACAACTCTTCAGCTCCGTTTTGATTGCCAATAGAAAGGTGAAAATCTTCCCTCTTCTCCCACCAGTGCAATAAAATGTCCCCCTGATTACCCCCATCAGGAAGATTTTCAAGGGAGGCATCACTGAAACCAACGAGCCTCAGTGAGCTATCTTTTCCAATCTGTTGAAACTTCAGGACTAACTTTTCAGATTGAATTCTGCGCATTGGTTGGTTCATGTAAACTTTTGTACTGTGGCGTCTTTTATGCTGGATGCCAAGTTGCAGGCATCAAACATGATGTCAAGTCTGCTCTGTCTTGCCACCCATAGAATCTGACTATCTTTGCCCTAAGTTGCTCAGCTTCACTGAGGGGTCCAACTTGTCATGTGGATTCCATGTGGATTGTCTAAAGATTCTTGGTGTAGCTTACTTGGTGCAGTTGTATTGTTCTGTCAGTAGCAAGGATGTCTATCCCTACATAGAAGAGTTGGTCATGTTCCTCCCATCCAACCTGAGAGGTTGACTTTAGCTGAGGGATAACTTGTGGCAAAGTTTTTAAGCCTCCCTATATGAAGTCATCTACATGACAGACAAGTATTCTAATCACATGGTATCCTGAATCTTGGCAGTAAAAAACAGCTAGATCCACTTTCGACATCTTTCCACCTGTTTTCAACATTATTTCCTTGACCTTTTTATACCAGTAGAGAGCTGCATCTGCTAGACCATACACACACTTTTTGAGTTTCCAGTGTTCCTTTGCTCTGGCTTCAGGAGGGGGTTTAATGTAAATGGCACGTGACAGCTTAATTCCCTGTAAGAATACGGATTTTATGCCCATGCAATGGGGTTGCCATGCTTTTGACATCACTGAAAGAAGTATTCGGAGAGACTCTGATGTACATGCTGGCGAGTCTTTTTGGAGTTCTTCTACATTCAGTTCCTCAAAACCTCTAGCCACCAGGTATGCTTTTGGTATAATTCCTGCTGGGATTTCTTTCAGAGTGCACACCCATCTCATAGATGCTGTCTTTTGGCCAATGTCTCTAGCTTCCTGAAACAGTCCATTATTTCTCCAACTTCTGATTTCATCCTGTTTTGCAGATTCAACTGATACCTCCTTAGTTACTAGGTCATCCTGATCTTGTATTTCTCAGATGGTCCAGCTGATTTATACTTGTTTCAATATGAAATCTGTCTGCACATGACATGTCGACTGACCCTGCAGTGCCAGTGTCTGCAACTGGTTCTATGCAAAACAAGTTGTACCAACTTTTGTTTCTCCAAGTGGTTTTCCCTGTTTGTCCTAAGACTTCAGCTCTGTATGAGATTAGATTAGATTGGATTATGAGGACACGCAGTCCTCTTTTATTCTCATTTAGTAATGCATGCATTAAGAAATGATACAGTATTCCTCTGGTGTGATATCACAGAAACACAGGACAGACCAAGACTGAAAAACTAACAAAACCACATAATTATAACATATAGTTACAACAGTGCAACAATACCATAACTTGATGAAGAACAGTCCATGGCATAGTAAAAAAGATGCCAGTGTTGTAGTGTACAAATTTCAGTTTGTCCTGTTTTAAGACTGAAACTTCCATGTTGTCCTTGCACTTGTGATAATTTCTGTTCAGGCAAGTCTGTTGAGTTCTCAATTGCACTCTCTTCTGCACTGTGTATGCCACTGTTGAGCAACTCTGTTGGGTCCTTAGCTGCACTCTCCTCATCCCTGTCTGTGCTATGTGACAGTGTACCAGGTAAACGCTTTCGACTCTTTGTATCATTCACCATGGAGTTCTGTTGGTCTTCAGTTTGCGCATTACGTAGTCTGGAATGATGCACTCTCACATATGTACCCCATGTCTCACGAATACCACAAACAATGACAACACCAGGACCTTTCCATTCTGTACAGTCTGCTCTTTTGTAATAAACTTTGTCTCCTGTGCCATTTGTAGGAAGGACCTATGTTCGCTGTGCTCTTCAAATTCTCTCCTGAACCCTCTATTTCAGTGAAAGCCTTCCTTGATCCATGCAGTGCTGAAATATGTCTGCCAGCCCACTCCTCCTTGTAGTGCCTCTAGAGCAG
The DNA here is from genome assembly GCF_963921235.1 of Mobula hypostoma. Lineage (NCBI taxonomy): Eukaryota > Metazoa > Chordata > Chondrichthyes > Myliobatiformes > Myliobatidae > Mobula > Mobula hypostoma. Next base: position 188,248,327 of record NC_086100.1, read on the forward strand.
GTGGCCTGTTAACCAGGACAGAGGGAAGGTTTGGATTCTGGCCGAACACCAACTGATACAGGCTATAGCCATGTATATTGTGCATGGCTTTCTTCGCCATTAGGGCCCATTCCAAGGCTGTGTTCCAATCACAGCCATTGCTTTTCCTTGCCTTCAACAGTATGTCAATAAGCACTTGATTGTGTTACTCCAGAAGTCCATTACTTCAAGGACTATATACCGCGTTTCCTTTGTTTCAATGTTATAGTTTTCGGTCCATCTCTGAAGTCATTATTATTAAATTCACCACCATTATCACTGAATACTTTACGAGGTGGGCCATGCACACTTAACCAGGAATGGATGAAATTTTTACTATTTCTGAAGGTCTCTTTGTATTTACAATACTATCAGCACTGAAGCATGTGAACTCATCAATGATGTGGAGATGCCACACTCCTTGCTCCAGTTCACGTAGGTCTACGGCTACTGTTTCATTGTACTCAGATGCTGGTGCTAGACCTACTTTGGGCTTGGGCTTTACAAACTTTCGGCATGTCTCACAGTTGTTTTATCTGCTTTAGAATAGAAAAATAGTCTGCATCTTTGTTTCCTAAACTGAACAGTTTCCGAAGTCTATCAACTGAAGCGTATCCAACTGCTTGTGAAGTTTGAGCAACGCTTTGCATTTCTCAACTATGGTCATGTTTTGTGTGACAGTTCATTCTTGTGTGGTAGAACTTCATTCTTGCATTGGTTCTCTTTTTGGTGTCTTTTGTCTAGAATGTTCACACAGTAACATGCAGAGCCAGTGAGCTCAAGGGACACTGGCCTATTTTTTTTTTACGGTAATTTTCACACTTTTGGTGGAATGTATAATCTTTCCACCTCCAAATTTGAAAGCTTTGTTAATTAGATGTCTCAGTGTTCACCATTTTCTGCACCTCATTCTAGTTCACTTACATAAATTTCCCCCCCTCACTGTATGCGTGCATGCTGTATCACTAACAGCAGACCTTGGAGATTCTACCATCCAAATCTCTGCCTCAGATGTCTCTGAATCAGTAAGTGATTCCTTCGCAAACAATGTGATATGGCCTTGCTACACCTTCAGATTTGTTATTTTCTTCAGTTAGCCTAACTTGTTCGATTCTGTACAGACAGTTTCTTGCCCAGTGGTAGGTACTGTGACGTACTGCACATTCCGATTTCTGACTGTACTTGTTTATTGAACTTGTGCCAGGTAATGAGGCCCTTGTCGGGTCCTTCTGGGAGCTACACTTGCAATACCCTTATTTCTGCGCAGTGAAGTATGTCGTTCCTTGACTCAAACTAATTCTGACTGTTGTCTTAGCAGTCATTCTTCCAAAACTCCTCTTCAGTGCTGATTTTATAGATGAAAATACAAGTTCTCTGCATGCAGTTAATGCTAGCTGTATGTCTCGACATGCAGTATCCAACAATTTAAAAGCTAATACAGCATCAGGAAGTTCCATTTTGTATTATGCATGCAAGTGTACTTTTGTTCAAAATCAATATCAGCAATATTTTTAAAATTTTAAAAATTTGCCATATTTTAAAATGTCAGTCTAAATCTGATCCTTTTCTTCCATTTTAGAAAAAAAAAACAGAGTCAAGTGTATTTATTAGCGTATTCATACTGACATCTTTGTTCAAGCTTTCCACTGAAATTCCCATTGCAGTCTCCCTTGCTCTTCCCGGAAGCAGCAATACAACCGGCAAGGCTCGCTTCGTCTTCTCCAGTTCCGTAACATGAATCCCAATTCCATTTTCATTTTCCCAACTTTCATAAGGTTTGCTCTCATCAGATGCCGGTAGGACCCTGTAATTGGAAATCGTCATCTGCTACCACTGTTAACACCCAAACAGCAAGGACACGTCTTTTTTTTTATTTAAACAACTTTACTTTCAACGTCTCCCTTCAATACCTCGGGGCCGCCACCTTTACATCCCGCAATTCCTGTCCACGTGTGCACGCGCACCTGCACAACAGGGAGAGTGCGCATGTGTACTGTATACATAGTCCAAGTGAACAGAACTCAGCACTAGCCACCTTCCCGTTTTAACCAATATACAGTACTGTGCAAAAGTCTTAAGCATCCCAGCTATATATGTGTGCCTAAAAATTTTGCACGGTACTGTAAAAGTGGTCAAGTGCATTGGCTACTCTAGTTTCACAGGTGATAGTTGTTCAGAGACTTCTTCAAGCTGGCTCGGTTGAAATCCCCCGTGGTTATAGGGAAGATATTAGGGTGGGAAGTCTTATGCCTGGATTATATTGCTGGGCTCCTCCCGTGCCAGCTGACGCTGTCCTGAGGTGGAATGTACATCACTACCAGGATGATGGCAGATAAAGTGGATGACACTTGACAGCTAGATGTTCCAGGTTGGGTGAGCAGGACTGAGACAGCTGTCATGTCTATGCACCATGATGAGTTAATCATGAAGCATAGCCCAGCCCCAACTACCTTTAAAAGACTCAACTGACATGTCTTTGTGGAGGATGGTGAAAACATTGAGTTGCATTGCTGGGTCCAAGGTGGCAGAGGTGAGTCATGTTTCCATGAAGCAAAGGACACAGCAGTCCCTGATGTCGCTCGGGTGCTGCAGTCTTGCTTTAAGGTCTTAAATTTTATTTTCCAGAGACTCTACATTCACCACCAGGATAGTCGGCAGTGGCGGTCTAAAGATTCTGTGTTTCAATTGAACTTGTAGACCGCACAGCATCCTCACTTGCGTTTTTTTAAAGAAGAAATGCACGTGTGACCCGAGTCTGCCATTTGGGAATTGTTGATTTTGAGGATTGTTGGGCTTTTTAAATGTCTTAAAAACAATGTTGCTTTACTGAAGTACCTGTAGCTGTGACTTTGGATTCCAGCTGTAGTGGTCCTGAATGAGAATATTTGATGATTCTCATCGGAGCTGCATGTAAAGAACCATCTTTTTTTTTGGTGGGTTTAATATGCAGCCATTGGTCCATGAAGAGAAAGGGGTTTACAACATTTTTTGTTAATGTCATGGACCCCTCCCATTAACCAAGTGGTCCATGGACCCCAGGTTGGTACCCCCTGTTGACATCTTTGGGGAAAAGATGAGAGAAGTAAAATTATAAAAAAAAAAGACCCCAAAAAATCTTGCTCTGCTTCGTGCTCTATCTACGTGTTTGCCTGTGCTGGGTCCCACATGTGTTTCTGAAGATGATTGCATCCCTATTAACATTAAAGAGGAGAAGAAAACAAACCCTGGCAAAGCATATAGACATTGTGAAAGTGCATCTTGAAGTAATTGTTTTTGAAAAGGTACGGTACAAATGCTCCTAGGAGAGCCAAGTGTATTACAAGGGAGATGTTTGTTCACTGGGACTCCTTTTTTAAAAATGTGTTATGCAAGTCAGACAAGAGGGAGACATGCAGAACATAAAATAAATTGGGTTCCCCAACGGCTTGGAAAACCCAAGGCCAAATGCTGCTTCTAATTGATAGCAGGTTCCACATACCTTTTGCTATGCCAGCTTTGCTGGTACAGGGTTGGGTATTTGGTACAGGACTTGGGCGTACAGTTCTTATGGATAGGCAGGGTAGAATAGTAGTTAGCACAATGCTTTACAATACAGGTGGGCTGAGTTCAATTTCCGCCACTGTGGAGTTTGTACGTTCTTCCTTGTAACCACATAGGTTTCCTCCCGCAGTCCAAACTGGTCAATGTAAATACTCTATGATTAGCCAAGGATTGAAATTGGGGAATTGTTGGGTGGTGTGGTTTGAAAGGCTGGAAGGGCTTATCCTTGTAGTATTTCAATAAATAAATAACATGCGTTGCTCTGGTTTTGGCTACATGACTTAAGAGTGCTACATCTCAAGCAGCAATGCAGCCAAGTGTGAGGTGTTGCTCTTTGGGAGGACCAACGGTCTTGGACAGTGAATGGCTGGGCACTAACGAGTGCGGTAGAACAAAGTGATCTGTCGATATTGATGCATAATTCCTTGAAAACGGCTTCACAGGTATGTGGGATCATGAAGATTTTGGTGCATTGGCCTTTATAAAACAGAATATTGAGTGCAGGAGTTGGGATGTTACGTTGAAGTTATCTCAGATGTTGGTGAGGCCAATTTGGAGTTGGTCACCTACCTACAGGAAAGATATAAATACATTGAAAGAGTACCTAGAAAATTTATGAGGATGTTGTCGTGACTTGACCTGAGTTGTAGGGAGCATTGTTGAATGAGAAGGGATTTGAAAGAGGTATACAAAACTATGAGGGTATTGATAGGGTAAATGGAAGTAGGCTTTTTCCACTGAGGTTGCAGGAGTCTAGAACTGTTGTAACCCTTGACAACCACCTACACGATTCACAACACCAACTTTAGTGCCATCTGTAAACTTGTTAACCCGCCCTTACACTTCCATATCCAAATCAATAAAAATTATAAAAATCACAAAGAGCTGCGTGACCCAGGATGTATCTGTGGAACACCACTGGTCACCAACTCCAGGTAGAATATGCCCCATCTACAACCACCCCCTGCCTTCCATGAACAAGCCAATTCTGTATCCACATTGCCAAGTTTCCTTGGATCACATGCCTCCACTTCCATACCAGGAAGTGCATTGAAGAAGTAAGGCTTCCGAGAGATTTTTGTGGCTCCTATTATTTGCACGTGGTCCTGAGCTATCACAGGAATAAAGGACTGTCCATGCTTTCCGCAACCTTTCAGACCCTGATTACATAAATAATTGGAATTGGTTTATAATTGTCTCTTACACTGAGGCACAGAGAAAAGTTTCACTGTACCTCGTGGATAATTTCACTCACTTCACCTCTGAACCGATTCCACAACCTATAGGCTCGCTTTCAAGGTCTTTACAACTCGTGTTCTCAATTTTATTTATTTATTGCACAATTAATCATCTTTTGCGCATGGGTTGTCAGCCTTTGTTTATGTATTGTTCATAAATTCTGTCATATTTCTTTATTTTCCTGTGAATGCTTGCAAGAAAATTATTTTCAGGGTAGTGTACGTTAACGGCACAACATTACACGAGGTTATGTTGCAACTTTATAAATCTGGTTAGGCCACATCTGGAGTGTTGTGTACGGTTCTGGTCGCCCCACTGTAGGAAGGATTGAGGCTTTGGAGGGGCTGCAGAGGTTACCAGGATGGTACCTAGTTTAGAGGCTATGTGCTATCGTGAGAGTCTGGACAAACTTGGGTTGTTTTCACTGGTGTGGCGGAGGCTGAGGGGAAATCTGTTGAGGTTTATAAGATTATGAATGACATAGATGGAGTAGACAGGAAGTATCTTTTTCCCAGGATAGAAATGCCTAATGCCTGAGGGCATACGTTGAAGGTGAGAGGGGATGTGAGGGGGACTTTTTTTTTACTCTAAGACTGGTGGATGCCTGGAATGTGCTGCCTGGTATGGTGGCAGAGGCAAATACTTTAGAGGCTTTTAAGAGATGTTTTTGATAGGCACATGAATACAAGAAAGATGGAGGGATATTGTGTAGGTAGGAGGGATTAGTTTTTGGATGATTTTGGTTTACTTTTTAGCTGGTTGGGCACAACGTTATGGGCCAAATGGCCTGTTCCTGAGCTGTACTGTTCTATGTTCTATACGTTGATTGTAAATTTGCATTGATTTTCCTGCATGCTGTTCATACAAGGCGAATTATTAAACAGAGCATTGAGCAAGAACAAGGTAAAACACTCTTATTGTAACAGCTGCAGAGAAAGTACCGTGCAGGTAGACAACAAGGTACATGGTCATAGTGAGGTGGATGGTGATGGTTACATATCTATGGTCGAGAAAGTCCCACTATCTAACGCAATGTTCAGGCAATGCTATGTTGATGCAGTCCTGTAACTAAAAGTGCTACATATGGTTATACTGCAGGCAACCTCAAGCCTCTCAGTTTATAATTCTGTCATGGAAATTTGTAACACTGAATACATTTGGTCATGTCAGTAAGCATCATTGCCAGAGAACAGCCATAAAAGCTGTGAGATTGTTATAAACTCCCGAATGGTTCAGTAACATTCTTCTTCAAAAAGGAGCCTGCAACAGATTCTTGTTCAGTGACGAGTCCCAGTTTGCATGATTAAACTGTGACACCTGTTGCATTCTAGGACAAATTATTCATTTTAGACTCTATCCCACAGCCCAAGGCTGCTTTCAAGTATTTATTTTGATCTTTTTGAAATTTCCTTCCATTATTGCAAAGTATCGTGTGTTTAAAACTTTTCTATGTTGTTCTAACACTTTAGCAGTTACTTTCCCATTGATTTCCAGATGCTCTTGGGGTTTCTGTTTGTGTACTACTGAGATTAAAACTCACTTCTGTTATATTCTCTTACTCTTGCCTACAGAGGGTTGTCTGTGTTTTCTTCCAAGTAATGTTTTTTTCTGAAATATGAGCATCTGTGACAAAGCTGGCGTTTACACTCTGAGGCCATTTTCTTAGTTACACCTGTACACCTGCTTGTTAATGGAAATATCTAATCAGCCAATCGTGGCAGCAACTCATTGCATAAAAGCATGCAGACATGGTCAAGAGGTTCAGTTGTTACTCAGAACAAACATCAGAATGGGGTAGAAATGTGGTCTAAGTGACATTGACCATGGGATGATTGTTGGTGCCAGACAGAAACTGCTGATCTCCTGGGATTTTCACGCACAACGATCTCTAGAGTTTACAGGAAATGGTGCGAGAAACAAAAAACAAATCCAATGAATGGCAGTTCTGTGGGTGAAGATACCTTGTTAATGAGAGGGGACAGAGAGGATGGCCAAACTGGTTTAGGCTGACAGGAAGGCAACAGTAACCCAAATGAACATGCGTTACAAAAGTGGTGCGCAGAAGAGCATCTCCGAATGTTCAACACATCAAACCTGGAAGTGGATGGGCTACAGCAGCAGAAGACCATGGACTTGCTTCTCATTTCTCCAGCAGATGGTGGCAGTGAGTTGCTTCCTTGAGTCCTACAATGCAACCGGGTTGGAACTTGCAAGGTTTTTAATCCGCTGAAATTTTATAATCTTCCTTTAAGATGAAGGAGCTGAAAGCAGAGTGAAATTGATCCTACAGAAATAAAAACAAAACTTCACCAAACAGAAAATGCTGGGATGCACCTTGACAGGTCAGGTGGCCACCTACTGAGCTAATGAGTGGACTTGGGCTCTGTTCAGCTCTCTGCGCACACTTACCTGGGCTGGATGTCATCCAGTCCTTTAGTGCATCCTGTTAAATGTAAGGCTGCCTTTCTTGCACTACACTTTCTCTGAAGCTTTGGGTTTAAATTTAGAGATAGTTGGTAACAGGTCCTTTCGACCCAACGTTCCTGCACTGTCCAATTATACACACGTGACCAATTAACCTACTAACCCGTACGTCTTTGAAATGTTTAGCTTGTAACTAGGCAAACCCATGCAGTTACAGCAAGAACATTTAAAAACTCCTTACACACAGTGACAGATTTGAACCTGGGTTACTGTCGCCATAATAACATTATGCTAGTCCCTACACTAGAGTGCCACTCCAAGCTATTGCACTTTATTCTGCATCTGCTATTGTTTTACCTTGTACTTACCTGTGTAATGAGTTGATCTGTTTCAAACAGTAAAGTGAAACAAGTGTTTGACTCCCTTTGTCTATGTAACCATAAACCAATCCCAATTGCCTGGAAGTTGAAACAGGAAATATTGGGGATGTTCAGGAGGTCAGACAGTACCTGTGGAAAACACACATAAAGTTCATGTTTTGGGTCAATGATCTTGCAGCAAAAGTGAAGAGAAAAATTGTGTTGCAAATTAGGGACAAAGGAGTACCGTGGAGAGAACAGAGGGAATATCTGTACTACAGTACTGCATAGAAGTCTCAGGCATGTACAGTTGAGCTACAGTGCCCAAGACTGCAATAATTTTGTATATTGCACTGCGCTGCTGCTGCTGCTGCAAAAAAAAACAAATTTCATGAAATGTGTGAGTGATTATAAACCTGATTCTGATATGGGTCTCCATTGTGCGCTGAGTGGGAAGGGGCAGGGAGAGGGGAATCATGTTTGAGGGGGAAAAGGGGAAAGAAAAGAGAGGAAGCTGGAAGCACCAAAGGGAAATTCTGTAATGATCAATAAACCAATTGTTTGGAACCAAATGACATTGCCTGGAGACTTGGGGAAAGGTGTCCCTGCACCTGTGCCACTCTACCCCCCACCCCCACCCCTGACACTTCTTTTCTGCCACCTGTCCCACATTCCTCCTGCAGCACTCCACATTCACTGTTCCAGCATCCTTTGCCCCCGCCAGATTTATAAACTCGCTCTCCGCTCCATGTTGACAAGTATGGTACTGTGTTAAAGACTTAGGCACCCTAGCTATAATATAAATACATATATGTGTTTGTAGATATACGTATGTGTATATATAATGTTTATATGTGTGTGTATAAGTGTGTGTGTATATATATACACACACACACACACACACACACACACACACACATATATACACACACACAGTGGCATGCAAAAGTTTGGGCACCCCTGGTCAAAATTTCTGTTACTGCGAATAGCTAAGCGAGTAAAAGATGAACTGATCTCCAAAAGGCATAAAGTTAAAGATGACACATTTCTTTAATATCTTAAGCAAGAAAACTTATTTATTTCCCTCTTTTACAGTTTCAAAATAACAAAAAAGGAAAAGGGCCCGAAGCAAAAGTTTGGGCACCCTGCATGGCAGCACTTAGTAACACCCCCTTTAACAAGTATCACAACTTGTAAACACTTTTTGTAGCCAGCTAAGAGTCTTTCTTCTTGTTTGGGGGATTTTCGTCCATTCTTCCTTGCAAAAGGCTTTTAGTTCTGTGAGATTCTTGGGCCGTCTTGCATGCAGTGCTCTTTTGAGGTCTATCCACAGATTTTGGATGATGTTTAGGTCAGGGGACTGTAAGGGCCATGGCAAAACCTTCAGTTTGCGCCTCTTGAGGTAGTCCATTGTGGATTTTGAGGTGTGTTTGGGATCATTATCCTGTTGTAGAAGCCATCCTGTTTTCATCTTCGGCTTTTTCACAGACGGTGTGATGTTTGTTTCCAGAATTTGCTGGTATTTAATTGAATTCATTCTTCCTTCTACCAGTAAATGTTCCCCGTGCCACTGGCTGCAACACAAGCCCAAAGCATGATCGATCCACCCCCGTGCTTAACAGTTGGAGAGGTGTTCTTTTCATGAAATTCTGCACCCTTTTTTCTCCAAACATAGCTTTGCTCATTGTGGCCAAGAAGTTCTATTTTAACTTCATCAGTCCACAGGACTTGTTTCCAAAATGCATCAGGCTTGTTTAGATTTTCCTTTGAACCTTTTGAATAGAAATTGAAAGCTGTGAAACAATTTTATTTAACTTCGTTATTGGGAGCTGCTTTGCCTATACGATTAGCTAAAGTTGCTAATTTAAACTTGTACCCTGTGATTAAGCATTCTTTACAAACTTGGCTTCAGTTCTGCAATTTTTTTAATCTTAAAAAATTTAAGCTTTGTAGTTTAATTTATCGAAACTACCTTCTTAAGCCTTCTTTGAGTGATCCAATTTTTTTACTTTGGAAAAATAAATGTATTAATTCTTTTTTGAATTTATTTAAAGAAGGTAGACTGATGTCCTTTGAACAATTAGTTGATAAATATTCTCTTTCATACTCACACTTTTTACAATATCTCCAACTTAGGCATTTCTTACAAAAATTTTCCTTACATATTGGATGCTGAACTGTTAGATACTATTATGAGTATGAACCCTTCAATGAAGGGTTCCATTGGAAGAATTTATAATTTACTATTACAATGGGATAAGTGTCCTTTACTTAAGATTAAACAAGATTGGGAAAAGGAACTCCATTTGACTTTTATGACAAGATTGAATGCGGATTCTGAAGCTGGTTAACTCTTCTTTGATTCACTGATTCAATTTAAGATTGTACATCGTTAGCATTTGACGAAGGAGAGATTGTCTAAAATATTCCCTAATGTTGGTAGTTATTGTGATAGATGTAAAACTGAGGCAGCTACACTGATGCACATGTTTTGGCCTTGCTCTATACTGGAACAGTTCTGGAACTCAGTTTTTTTGACAATTTCTAAAGCACTTAAAGTTAATTTACAACCTAACAATCTAACTGTGCTTTTTGGAATAATTCCTCAAAATATCCATGGTATTTCTGTGTTTGACCAACATGTTATTGCATTTGTTACATTGATAGCTAGGAGGGCCATTTTGTTGAAGTGGAAGGATACATCAGCTCCCACTTTGTCACAATGGTTCTCTCAAGTGATTCTATGTCTTAGTTTGGAGAAAATTAGAAGTCGAACCTTTGAGCCTATGTTTGATTTTGAGAAAAGATGGGGTTCATTTGCTTGTTATTATCATTTGAGTTATTTGATGGATTCTCCACAATCTAACTGTAAATTTTTTTTGGTACTTTTTTTTTGCTGGCGGTTTGATGTTTATCTTTAGAAGCTTTATGTATGATGCATGGCTCTGGGGTTGAACACCTGGTGGGATTTTTCTTTTTTTCCCCACTTTTCTTGCTTAGTAGGGGTTTTTTTCAACACAATATTTTTTCAATCTTTACATAATGTTTTTTTTCGAGACATCGTATATGTTTTTTTGCTTCGATGTACTCGTGTTTATTTTGGAAAAAATAATAAAAAGATTTGTAAAGAAAGAAATTTTTGGCTGCAATGAGCAAAGCTATGTTTGGAGAAAAAAGGGTGCAGAATTTCATGAAAAAAAACCCTCTCCAACTGTTAAGCACGAGGGTGGATTGATCATGCTTTGGGCTTGTGTTGCAGTCAGTAGCACGGGGAACATTTACTGGTAGAGGGAAGAATGAATTCAATTAAATACCAGCAAATTCTGGAAGCAAACATCACACAGTCTGTAAAAAAGCCGAAGATGAAAAGAGGATAGCTTCTACAACAGGATAATGATCCCAAACACACCTCAAAATCCACAATGGACTACCTCAAGAGGCGCAAGCAGAAGGTTTTGCCATGGCCCTCACAGTCCCCTGACCTAAACATCATCAAGAATCTATAGATAAACCTCAGAAGAGCAATGCATGCAAGATGGCCCAAGAATCTCACAGAATTAGAAGTCTTTTGCAAGGAAGAATGGATGAAAATCCCCCAAACAAGAGTTGAAAGACTCCTAGCTGGCTACAAAAAGCATTTACAAGCTGTGATACTTGCCAAAGGGGGTGTTACTAAGTGCTACCACGCAGGGTGCCCAGACATTTGCTTTGGGCCCGCTTCCTTTTTTGTTATTTTGAAACAGTAAAAGAGGGAAATAAAAAAGTTTTCTTGCTTAAAATATTAAAGAAATGTGCAATCTTTAATGTTATGCCTTTTGGAAATCAGTTCATCTTTTACTCGCTTAGCTATTCACAGCAACAGAAATTTTGACCGGGGTGCCCAAACTTTTGCATGCCACTGTGTGTATGTTTATATATTTGGAAACCTTTTGACAGTACTGTATACCCTGCCTCTCCAAAGTCTGCTACTAAGACATAGCTCTTTCTTTGTAAAGATTAAATATTAGATTATTTTTATTTGTCACATATACATTGAAGCATACGGTGAAATCTTATTTACATCCATGACCAACACAGTCCAAGGATTGTGATGGGGCAGCCCACAAGTGTCACCACACTTCCAATGCCAATGTACCATGCCCATAACTTACTGACTCTAACCATGTGTATTTGGAATGTGAGAAGGAACTAGAGCACTGGAGGAAACCCAGTGGTCACAGGGAAGATGGACAAACTCCTTGTAGTCAGCGGTGGGAATCAAACCCTGATTGGTGATCGCTGGCGCTATAAAGCAATTGCGCTAACCACTATGCTACCATGCTACCCCCAAAGATCTACAGATGCTGCCAGCTATACTGAGTACCTCCAGACTGATTTTTTTTTTTTCAGATTTCCAGCATCTTCAGTATTTTGCTTTTCAATTAGTGACTTAGCTGGGAGTAGCTGAAGTCAATTCTGTTCATTGGTCAGAGATAATGAAACGGAAAATGTGCAGGTTTTAAGAGAATATTTAAAGGGAAGCTCTATCAGATCACGTTTAATTGGAGGTGGTTTCCAAAAAACGGTAATGCATGTGAAGGCAAGTTTTAGGAGGACAAAGCTAATGTAGGGTGATGAGGAAGAATAGCCGTACATCATAGAAACAGGCCCTTCAGCCCAGTGAGTCTGGTCCAACTATCAAGCACCCAATCACACTTGACCTACTTTATTCTTCCCACGTTCCCAAATGGTCAAATGGAATTCAGTCTGAGATGAGAAGGACTTCAATGTGTGGATTCTGTAAGAGTTGGCTTCTTGACTGAGGACTTATTGGAAAGATTCAAAGTACACTTGTTAACAGATCACGGTATGTATGCAGTGTACAGCTCTGAGATTTGTCTTTCCCCAAAGACAGCCACAAAACAGAGAAAAATAACAGAACCATTCAATGAAAAACATGAACCCCTCCCCAATTGCAAAAAAAAACAAATTGTGCAAATGGTACAAAACAAGAATGAAAAATACACAATATAAAACAGAAAATTGAGAGGGTATAGGCCTATTTAGTTCATAATGTGAACTACAGTCTCCAATTTGCATTGATTAAACCTTGCTTGGGCATCATCCTCTGACTTGATAGTTACATACATTTCTCCTTCCTGAGCAGGCTTTTCGCCTAGGGAAGGGAATGATGGATGACCTAAGGCGCAGGCTGCCTTTCTATCTCTCCGATTACACCGATGGTGAGTACATGGTTCTTTCTTATCATTTGACTCGTGAACATTGTGATTGTGGCAGTGGCCACTTCCCTTCAGTAGCAATGTATTTCAAGGACTCCTGATTTATTTTTGGGGTAAACCTGGGTATTGATACTGTGACCAGCATTTGATGCCAACCCCTCTCCATGGCTTCTTGCTCCCAAACAACATGGATGAGGAGTGCATAGGAGTAAGGTTCTGTTGATCATCCAGTCTGCTCCATGAGCTATGCAACACCTAGGAAGAACATTATGCCTTGGCCCCAGAGGGACACTGCCTCATTCGGCTGTATTCATGTGTGGTTGAATGGAAAATTAAACTTGAATTTGATTTAATGATATCAGTGTTATCCAATTACTCCCACACCTTTTCTCATTATTACACATTTTGCTAATTTTTCTCTGAAGTCATCATTGAATCTGAGTTTTGGGATGGTACAGTACAGATTCTAACAACTCAATGTATTGTCCTTTGCCAGTTCTCTAGCTACCAACTTTTCTGGTGCGAAGAACAGTTTCTCCTTATTTCACAATAATAAACCCAAAGGGATTTTTACAGAGGCTGAAATCCAGAGCAACATGCACAAAATGCTCAGCAGGTCAGGCAGCATCTACAGAGAGGAATCAAGTGTCGACGTTTTGGGCCAAGACCCTTCATCACAAGCAAGCTGCCTGACTTGCTGAGGACCTGCAATGTTCTGTCTGTGCTCCTCCTTACTCATTTGGTATAATCTCATAAATTTAATAGCGGTGAGGCAGATCTTTAACCCACTGAACCTAAATCAGACATTGAATTGACTGTACCTCTACCCACTCTGTCTCCTGTAAAAATGCTGTTTTCAGGTTGCGGCTTTCCCTTCCAGAGCATCAGAGATGAATGGGTTTTCCTTCCTCCACTGTTGATGCTGCCCTCACCTACGTTGCCATTTCCCGAATATCCATGCTCACCCCATCTTCCCACTGCCTTAACAGTGATAGTGTTCCTCTTGTCCTTGCTACCGCCCCATAAGCCTCCTCATACAATTCGTAATCCTCTGCCATCTACAAAGGGATCCTACTGCCAAATATATCTTCACCTTCCTGTACTCAGTCACTGCTTTCCACAGGGGTCCACTTGTCCATTTGTCCCTCCCTACTAATCTCCCTCCTGGCACTTTGGAAGGCCCCAAACAGTCCTTCCAGGTGAGGCAGTACTGCACCTGTGAATCTGCTTGGGTCATCAATTGTGTCCAGAGTTTCTGACGTAGCCTCCTCTACATTGGGGAGACCCGTCGTAAACTGAGGGACCTGGTAGAGCACCTCTGCTCCATCTGCCAAAAGCAGAGCATTTTAACTCTGATTCCCATGCTTGTTCCAACATCTCGGTCCATGGCCTCCTCTTCAGACAAGATGAGGCCACACTCAGGGTGGAAGAGCAATGCCATGTATTCCTTCTGGGTGGCCTCCAACCTGATGGCATGAATATTGATTTCTCCTTCCAGTAACGATTTCCCCCTCCCCCCTGTTCTTCTATTCCCCACTCTGGCCTCTTACCTCTTCTCACCTGCCTATCACATGCCCTGGTCTCTTTCTCCTTCCCTTTCCCCAATGGTTCACTCTCCTCTCCAATCAGATTTCTTCATCTCCTGCCCTTGACCTTTCCCACTCTTCTGCTTTCACCTATTACCTTCTAGCTAGCCTCCTTCCCCTTCCACCAACTTATTATTCTGCAGTCTTCCCCCTTCCTTTCCAGTCCTGAAGAAGGGTCTTGGCCAAAACTTCAATTGTTCATTCATTTCGATGGATGCTGCCTGACCTGCTGAATTCCTCCAGCATTTTATGTGTGCTGCTTTGGATTTCAAGCATCTGCAGAATTTCTTGTGTTTAGACATTAAAGTCATTAATTGTGTCTTTAAGCAGTGTTTTTTTTTGTATGGGGACTATTCTAGTTGTGACTTTCAGGATTGTGTAATTTGATTTAAGAAAACCTATCTTCCCATTAGTTTACTTTTTACAATTGTTAATTGGGATTTGGTGCTAATTTTTGTTCTGTGGCAAATGCAACTGAGGGAACGTATGGAGTTTCTCTGTCATTAATACCACACCCATTAAAATAGCACTACAGTATTTTGTGTCTATTTTTAGTGTTGTTCTGTAAAACTGCCTTTGCTGCTCCCTACCCCTGGGTCAGTGGTTTTATTGTCCATGGAGTTTGCTAATGTTCAGCCTTGGAAGCAATTTGGTCCATCTAGAACCAAATACAAAACTGAATTCCCTTTTCCCTTCTCATTTTGCTTTTTCTTTCCCTGTACTTTTCATCTCTTCCCCCATCAGTCTCCTTTATCATATCTTCACACTCTTCAGTCCTGAAGAAGGTTCTCAGTCTGAAGTGTCAACGGAAGCATTTTGTGTGTGTTGCTTCTGTTTGTAATGTTGTTTCTTGCCATAATAAGAACCACATGTTGGGTATGAGCTCTGAATCAAAGTCAAAGTAAATTTATTATGAAAGTGTGTATACTGTATGTCATCTTGAGATTCATTTTCTTGCAAGTATTTACAGGAAAATGAAGAAGTATAATAGAATTTATAAAAAGAACTATGCAGAGAGATTGACAAATAATCAGTCTGCAAAAGACGCAAACACGAGGAAATCTGCAGATGCTGGAATTTCAAGCAACACACATAAAAGTTGCTGGTGAACTCAGCAGGCCAGACAGCATCCATAGGAAGAAGCACAGTCGACGTTTCAGGCCGAGACTCTTCGTCAGGTCTCGGCGCGAAATGTCGACTGTGCTTCTTCCTATGGATGCTGTCTGGCCTGCTGCGTTCACCAGCAACTTTTAAGTCTGCAAAAGAAGTCATTTTGTATAAATAAAGGCAAATTGTGGATAAATCCCCAGGGCCTGAGACAAGGTGTTCCCTTGGACCCTAAGGCAGGCAAGTGCAGAAATTGCCAGGGTCCCAGAAGAGATATTTAAATCATCCTTCCTGACGGGTAAGGTGCCAGAGGATTGGAGGATCACCAATGTTGATCCGCTGTTTAAGAAAAGCTCTAAAAACAAACCAGGAAATTATAGGCTGGTGAGCCTGACAACAGTAAAGGGAAAGTTATTGGTAGATATTCTAAGAGCCTGGATATATGAGTACTTGCATAGATACAGATTGATAAAGGATAGTCAGCCTGGTAAAGGATAGTCAGCTTTGCTTTGTGTGTGACACGTCATGTCTGACCAATCTTGTCGAGTTTTTCGAAGTTGATGAAAGTGAGGCATTGCATGTTGTCTACATGGACTCCAGCAAGGCATTTGACAAGGTCCCACATGGGAGGTTGGTCTAAAAGGTTCAGTGGCTCAGTATTCAACATGAGGTGGTAAGGTGGATTAGACATTGGTATTGTGGGAGAAACCAGAGAGTGGTAGTAGACGGTTGCTTCTCTGACTGGAGGCCTGTGACTAGTGGAGAACCGCAGAGATTGATATAGGATCTGTTGCCGTTTGTCATCTGTATCAACGGTCTGCATGATAATGTGGTTAACTGGAGCAGCAAATTTGTGAATGGCACCAAGATTGGGGGTGTAGTGGACAGTGAATAAGGCTATAATGGCTTGCAGTGATATATGGACCAGCTGGGAAAAGGGGCTGAAAAATGGCGGGTGAAATTTGATGCAGATAGATGTGAGGTGTTGCACTTTGGTATAACCGACCAGGGATCTGGGGATACGTGTACGATTTGCTGAAAGTGACATCATAAGCTGATAGGTTGTAAAGAAAGCTTTCAACAGATCCTTCATAAATCAAAGTATTGAGTTTAGGAGAAGGGATGTTATGTTGAAGTTATATAAGGCACTGGTGAGGTCTAATTTGGAGTATTGTGTGCAGTTTTGGTTGCCTGCTTGCAGGAAAGATGTAAACAAGTTTGAAAATACAGAGAAAATTTACAAGGATGTTGCCGGGTCTGGAGGACCAGCGTTATGAGGAAAGTTTGAATAGGTTTTGAATTTATTCCATGGAATGTGGAAGATTGAGAGGAGATTTGATAGAAGTATACAAAATTATGGGGGTTATATTTCAGGTAAATGCAAGCAGGCTTTTTTCCATTGAGGTAGGGTGGGTCTTCAACTAGAGATCATGAGTTGAGAGTGAAAGGTGAAATGTTTAAGGGAAACGTGAAGGGGAACTTCTTCAGACAGTGTCATGAGACTGTGGAATAAGCTGCCAGTGCTAGAGGTGTGTGTGAACTCAATTTCAACATTTCAGAGAAGTTTGGATAGGTACATAGATTTTGGATTGGTAGGGGTATAGAGGGCTATGGTTCTGTTGCAGATCAATGGGAGCAGGTAGTTTAAATGGTTTGGCATGGACTAGATGGGACAAATGGCTTATTTATGTGCTGTACTTTTCTATGACTGTATAACTTTATGACTCTAAAATAAATGATGAGCTCTAGGTTCCTTGAAATTGGGTCCATAGGTTGTGGAATCGCTTCAACATTGAGATGAGTGAAGTTATCCACACTGTTTAGGAGCTTGCTGTTAGCTGGATGATGTCTATTCCTATATCGTGTGGTGTACGACACAAGGCTCCTGTACCTCCTGCCCGATCAGTAGTGAGAAGAGAGAATAGTCCAGATGGTGGTGATCCTTGATGATGGATGCTGCTTTCTTGGTGGCAGTGCTCCTTGGAAATGTGCTCACCGGTGGGGAGTGCTTTTCCTGTGATGGACTGGGCTGTATCCACTACTTTTGATAGACTTTTCCTGAGCTTTGACCTTGACTGAGGCTCTGCCATTTACTTAGGGAATTCTGGATTTATTGGAAGTCCAATCTTTTGTTAGTATACTCTGTCTTTTGTCCTTGATTGAAGATAAAAGATCCCCCGAGATGAACCTAGAGTCTTGGACTTTCAACACTTCAAATCAGAGAAATCGGTCACTTCTGAGACCCTACTGTTCACAATGTAATGGCTTAATCTTAACTGAAGTGTTGTCATTTGGAGAAACCAAAAATTTTATTTATTTTTATTTGTTTGGTGCATCACCCTCTCACAATATAGGAAAGTCTACAACAAACTGTCAGATCAGCAGAAAAGGTCGTTGCTCTACCATCACTGTAGGTCTTGTATGATTCCATTAAAAGAAGCGGACAGGAAAAAATCATTGCAGACACCACCCACCCAGTAAACCACCTTTTCCAGAAACCCCCCCCTCTGGAAGGCACTATTGGGCTATTAAAACAAAAGCTTCACACTATCATTAAACTTTCTTTCCCAGGCAGTTAATCTGGTCAAACTGCAGGTTTCCCCCGCCATCCAAAGGTAGAGCGTTCCTATGAAACAGTTCGTAAGCCGGAATGTCGTAAAGTGAAGAAGCAATTACCATTTATCAATATGGGAAAAATTTTTGAGCGTTCCCAGACCCAAAAAATAACCTACAAGATCATGCCAAATAACACATAAAACCTAAAGTAACAGTAACATATAGTAAAAGCAGGAATGATATGATAAATACGCAGCCTATATAAAGTAGAAATACTTTTCTGCAGCACTGTCTAGCACAGTGGAAATCTCACGGCAGCACTCTCGGCAGAAACACTCTCTTCAGTAACCTTTAAGCTGTGAAGCTGCCAAATCATACTAAATAACACATAAAAATACACAGCCTATATAAAGTAGAAATAATGTATGTACAGTGTTGTTTCACTTACCGGAATCGGGAAAACTCCAATAAATTGCAGTTTCGTCACAGTTAAAAACTTGCTTATATGAATAACCACCTTCTGTAATTATTTTCTTCAGTTCTGCTGGGAACTTTTCAGCAGATTCAGTATTAGCCGAAGCACTCCCCGTAAGCGTTAAACTATGAAGCTGCGCTCACCTCAGAAACCGATCAAACCACCCATAGCTACCTTTAAATTCCACTTTCGCAACACTTTCATCACCAATGTTCAGTGCTTTCTGTCTCAGCTTATTAAAAAGACTGACTGATTTCTCCTTAAGTATAAGAAAACTTAACGGAACACCATGCTTTGTACACCCATCAATTCACTCAAGCAATAGACTTTCCATTTTATCCATTATTGGATGCCGACTAAGAGAGACCACTTTGCTATGAGCAGAACCAACAGTAACATCGGCAGCTTTCAAAATTCTTTCCCTCTGCGTATAAATAGTGTGAATGGTGGATGCAGGCAAGTTCAACGCGCGGACGATGTCCTTACCTTGTTCACCACGATCGAAACGCTTAATTATGTCTAGTTTTACGCTAAGTGTAACACCCTTACGAGCTCTTTTAGGCTTTTCTGATACCTTAGAACTCAGCTTGCTAACGGATGCACAAATAAATTGAGATAAAGCACGTGTTTAAGCAATGGCGGCTAGAATGCATTTCCCGGGGAGGAGCTTGGCTGTTTGGGCGTGCTTTTTTCACGTGCTGCCTTTTTTCACATGCTGCCTTTTTTCACACGCTGCCTTTCTTTGTCACAGTGAAAACACCTTCTGTTAGCAAAAACAGGTAACTAATGTAGGTCTTTCGTAACAGCGAGGTGTCGTAAAGCGAACGTTCGGAAAATGGGGGCCACCTGTATTCTACGTAAATGCCCCGACCTCACCCCTCTGTGTATTACTTCAAATGCTGTACTGCAAACACTAAAACTATTTCTTAATATGCTGTTTACATTGTAAATACATACTGGTATTTATATACACATCATACTTTAACCTCTAACTTTATTTTTATACACTCTGTATAATCGTTGAATATTTTCTGTTGCTTGACATGCTAACACACCACAACTAATTCCTAATACATGTAAATATCTTGGCAAATAAAGTTGATCCTTGATTCTTTTGATTTCTGTTTGCCGAGCTTATAATGAGCATTGCTAATAATCCTTCTTACTTCATTTGTCCGTTTCTATTAATCTTCCACTCTTTAGCAGCTAATGTGTTAAATCAGCTTTCTTCCAAGCATCATTCCTTGACCCCCGCCCCCCCCCCCAAGTCCAGGATTAACTCCTGTGCTATTATTGTAGTGTCATAAAACAGGGCTTTGAATCTTGTCTTAATTAGGACTCTGACCCTTGCCAAAAGCAAGGTTGTAACCCATCCAAATAAAAAGGAATTTTCATTTCTGTGACACCACATAAAAACAAATATTCACTGGGCTATAATTCTGTGAGGAGGTTTAAGATTAGATGGGGTAGGTGAGATGGAAATATTTTCCCTTGCAGAAGTGTCTAACATTGGACCAGTGGTTCCCAACCAGGGGTCCACAGATCCTTTGCTTAATGGCATTGGACCCATGGCATAAAAAAGGGTATGGAGTAACAGGCTGACGGGGGTTCAGTGGAAGATTAGAGAATGGTTAAAATCTTGATCACCCTGCTTGAGGAAGTGTTCAGGCAAAGCATTTTCACAACATTTCTGATTTATTTATTCGTTCTATTAGCACACAGTGTGGAATAGACCCTTCCGGCTCTTCAAGCTGTGGCACCCAGCAGTCCCATGATTTAATCCTAGCCTAATCACGGGACCATTTACAATAACCAATTAAGCTACTACCTGGTACATGGTCATGGAGAGAATGTACAAGCTCCTTATAGACGCTGGTGGGAGTTGAACCCGGGCCAATGGTACCGTAAAATATTGTGCTGACCACTGTGCTAATGTGCCACCCCAAATAATAGTTTGGAGCATCTGAATTGCCGAGATACAGAAGACTGCGGAACAAGTTCTGGTCAATAGGATTAATACAGATGGGTAATTGATAAGACCATAAGATATAAAAGCAAAATTAGGCCATTTGGCCCATTGAGTCTGCTCCACCATTTCATCATGGTTGATCCAATTTTCCTCTCAAATCTCCCAAACTTCTGCCATCTCCCTGTATCCCTTTCTGCCCTGACCAGTCAAGAATCTATCAACGTCTACCTTAAATATACATAAAGAATTGGCTTCCTCAACTGTCTGTGAGAAAGACTTTCACAGGTTCACCACTGTCCGGCTAAAGAAATACTCCTCATCTCAGGTCTAAAAAGACGCTGCTCTATTCTGGGCCTGTGTCCTCTTGGTCTTGGACTCTTCCACCATAGGAAACATCCCCTCCACATCCACTCTATCAAGGCCTTTCACCATTCGATATGTTTCAATGAGATCAACTCTCATTCTTCTGAATTGTAGTGAATACAGGCCCAGAGCCATCAAGTGCTCTTCATATGACAAGCTATTCAATACTAGAATCACTTCTGTGAACCTCCTTTGAAACCTGTCCAGTTTCAGAACTTCCTTTCAAAGATGAGGGGCCCAAAACTTATCTCTTCCAAGAATTCCAACAGATTTGTTAGGTAAGATTTTCTCTTGAAGAAACCATGCTGACGACGCATATTTTATCATGTGCCTCCAAGTACCTGGAGACCTCATCCTTATTGATCAACTCCCAATATCTTCCCAACTACTGAGGTCAAACTAATTGGCCTATGGTGTCCTTTCTTCAACCTCTTTCCCTTCTTGAAAAGTGGAGTGACATTTTCAATTTTCCAGTCTTCCAGAACCTTTCCAGAATCTTGTGATTCTTACTGATGCCTCCATTATTTTGCATCAGTCTTCACTGTGGAAGACACTAGCAGTATGGTGCAAATTCCTGGTGTCAGGGGTCATGAAGTGTGAGAAGTTACCATAACTAGAGGGAAGGCACCTCTTTCAGAACTGTGGGGCGTAGACCACCTGGTCCAGGTTGACTTGTCTACCTTCAGACCTTTGTTTCCCAAGAACCTTCTCTCTAGTTATGGTAACTTCTCACACTTCATGACGCCTGACACCAGGAACTTGCGCATACTGCTAGTGTCTTCCACAGTGAAGACTGATGTAAAATATTTATTCAGTTCGTCTGGTTGGTATGAACAGGTGTTGGTCAGTGGGATTAATATAGATGGGTAATTGATGGTTGGGATGGACATGGTGGGCTGAAGATTGTTTCTGTTTTGCTTGACTCTGTCTTCTTGCTACGTTAACCCTGTATTGCAAATATTCTGTGTAGAGAAAAAAGTACAATATCCCAAACAATTTAGTATGACACGATCAGAAATTGTGTCTCCTTCATTTCAGTAGATTTTGTTTTTGCTGTATTGCTGAGCACGTGATTATCTTCCCTTGTAGTTGCTGACTGATATGAATTAATTGCTGAAATGCTATACTTTGTGATGTGCATGAAAATCTGAATTGTTCTGAGAGTGATTCCTGATTTTATTGCTTTGTGGAAATGGTCTGTCTTGAACTTTGCACTTTGGCCTTACTGCAGGTATTCTTGGAAGCAACAAGTCCATCAGAAAGTACATCACTACCATCTTGTTTCTCTATTGCATCTGCCTACTGCCAACGATAGCTTTTGGGTCTTTAAATGCTGAAAACACGAGAGGGTCAATTGGTAAGTTCCTAGTTCCACTGTTGTTTGTTGGAGCTCTCAACTTGAGTTTAGATTATTGAGAAGCAAGACAAAACGCAGCATTAAAACAGTGTACTGTGATTGGTTAAGTGACAGAAGTGAACTGAGGCTTGGTGCCGAGTCCACAATGAAAATAATCATCAGGGAAGTAATGGGAAATGAAGAGTTTGGAATTACCGATGATATTGCAATGGCTAAAATTTGCAAGATCAACTTCTGTAGATTTATTTTGCTCAAAATGTTATGTTCCTAATTTCTCAAAGAAATGGCGATTCATTTCAACTGGGAATTATGCAGATTTTGCTCGTTTGCAAATGCCTCTTTTCCCATTCAAATTATCATATGACAAGACCAGTTAAATTGAGTGTGTCTTGGAGCTTTAAAGTTTGATGTTTAAACTATAATATTTTGATTACAGCTTTTACTGGGTTATTGGCTGTGATGATTTGCATCAGCTGCATGTAGTTTGCCATATTAAGCAAGGTTTTGATGATGGGAATTTGAAGTATGCAACATCTAGGAATTCAGATTGTTCCCTGGTCCAGTTAGACTTTTCTTTCAAACAATATGTTACTGAATGTTTTTTTTTGCGTGAAAGCGCAAGCTGGAGGGCCTCTAACAGCAAAGTGATAACACTGGTGGAGAAATATTCAGGAATTCAAACGATTGATTTGTCAATACAACTTCAGATCCAATCACAGTAAGTGAGGAACTGAAACGTAACTGATCAAAAGCAAAATAAAAAAGGAACACAATTGTGAGATACTAGACCATGAGGCATAGAAGCAGGAATGGGTCGTTCAGGCCATTGAGACTTCTCTGCCGTTGCGAGTCACTGCGGCTTCCTATGGTAGGTTATTCCTTCCACCCTCCCTGCCCTACCCCGCTACAGTTTCCAAAGTGTTATAGTTATTATTGAGGGGATTGACCACTGGGGTGCTCTGCACTGGCTTTGTATTCCCTTTCCCTCCCCTGACAGTCATCCAGGTACCTTCCTCCTGCAACTTAGGGCTGACTACCTCCCTGTAGCTCTTGTCTATCACCCCTTTTCTCCTTTGAGCTGAAGGTTATTGAGGCTGCATCTCCAGTTCCTTAACATGATCTCTAAGAAACTACAGTTCGGTATACTTTATGCAGATGTGGTTACCAAGGAGAGTGGACATCTCCCAGAGTTCCCATTACTTTTAAGGAACATACCACTACCTCTGAACTCATTCTCAGTGCACTAGATATGTATTAACAAAAAATAAAACTTACTAGAAACTTACGTGAAATCTCCACTTGTGCTTGCCCAAGCCTGTTGAGCCAAAGCCTGACCACTCTTAACACTGGCCCATTCCAACAATGGCCACTCCCTTCTTTTTATTGGCCCCGCACAGATTGCAGAAACCGCTGACTGTCACCAAGAAATGAACCCTCATGCTGGTTGGAGCCCATCAAAAATAACCAAAAGCACTAGAGCTCTTTTTTAAAGCTCGCAGTGCATCACTAATGAATGACATTAGTTTATTGTCATTTACACCAGGGTACAATGAAATTCCTTGCACCTGTATTGTTTCAGAGGTCATTTTCTTCACTTCCCAATGTGGCCGTGTATAGATCACACCAGACCTGTGCAATGAAGTTGAAAAATGAAAGCAAGCCATTTGAATTAGTTTGGACAACTTTGGATTGAACGATAAATACTGGCTTTGCTTACAAAAGTGGCGTAGAGGGCTGCATGGTAGCATAGCATTTAGCTCAACCTTTTACAGCGCTAGCTGTGAGATCGAGGTTTGACCCCCCCCCCCAGTCTTTAAGCAGTTTGTATATTCTCCCTGTGTAGCGTGTGTTTCCTCCGGGTGTTCCATTTCCTCCCGCATTCCAGAGACACGCGGCTAGGATTAGTGAGATGTCCGCATGCTATGTTGGAAGTGTCACTTGTAAGCTACTCGGCACAATCCCCTCTGATTTAATTTGACAAAAATGACACATTCCACTGCATGTTTCAATGTACATGTAACAACTAAAGCTGCTCTTTAATCTTTGGCATTCGTATCTCTTGTGCCTGTGGAGATCCAAGCTAACATCATGGACCACGAGACCAGTAATCTGCTGAACTAGTCTATGTTCTAGAACAAATTGCAGATGATTGAAATCAGAAATGAAAAGAAAATGCAGAAATCCCTCTGGTCAGGGCACATCTGTGAATAAGGAAATAGATACTGTTGGAGGTTGAAGATCCTTCAAAATAACCTTGTGTCCCTTAATTTCCTCATTTTTTTTCTCAAAATGCAATGATTTCTCTCTTGATTGTACTGGGATTGAGCCTCCATGGCAGTGTTAGGAAATACCAAAAACTTATTACCTTCAGGATACAGTATAGCATTATCTCAGTCTTGAATGTCAATGCTTCAAAACTGAACACAAGGTTCTACAGATGCTGGAAATCCAGAGGGACATACACACACAAAATCCTGGAGGAACTCAGCAGGGTCTATGGAGAGGAATGAAGTGTTGACATTTTGGTACCCTTCATCAAGACTGGAGAGCAAGGTGGGAGAAGCCAGAAAAAAGAAGGTGGGAGGAGGGGGAAGAAGTACAAGCTGGCAGGTGGTAGGTGAGACCAGGTAAGGGGGAAGGTGGGTGGATGAAGTGTGAAGCTGAAAGGTGATAGGTGGAAGAGGTATAGGGTTGAAGGAGGAGGACTATGATAGGAGAGAAGAGTGGACTGTGGGAGAAAGGTAAGGATGAGGGGCACTGTGCGCAGAAGAGGGGAAGAGAAGGAGTAAGAAGGGATGGAGAATGGAAAAAGATTATTTAGAGATACCATATGGTAACAGGCCCTTCTGGCCCAACAAGACCACAACACCCAATTACACCCATGTGACAAATTAACCTTCAAACCCGACCATTTTTGGTGGAAGGAAACCGGAGCACCGAGTGGAAATCTATGTGGTCGTGGGGGGAATGTACAGATTCCTTATAGACAGCAGGGGCAGGAATTGAACCTGGCTTGCTAGCACTGTAAAGCATTATGCCTACAACTACATGACCATGTGGCCCAAATTATTATTGTTGTGCAGATAATAATCACTTACTGGGCAACCACAGCCTCTTGCATATTGATAGAAAGCCAGATGACTTTTCGCTCCAATCCTAATGCCAGTTTTTTCTTTTACAGATGTGCAGAAAACCATACTTGCCCAGTGCATTGGAGGAGTGGCCTATGCTGTATTCGCTGGCCAGCCAATGGGTATAGTGTTAACAACTGCACCCCTGGCCTTGTACATACACGGTACGTTGCTCTCCTCTCACCCATCATTACAAGTGTAAGGATGTCTCTTTCTAAGATCTTGCACATTTTTGACGACAGTGGGTGGACCTGACCATAACCACCTCCGTGCTCTGTTCATGTGCTCCGCGCATTGCAAGGGGTTGCGGGAACAAATATGGGGAAACGTCAAGCCACACCATGGAAAAGTTCAGATGGTGAATTGCTGTGTAAAGTAACAAACAAAATGCTTGAGGAACTCAGCAGCTCTGGCAGCATCCATGGAAAGTAATAAAGAATCGACATTTCAGGCCTACTGAAGGGTCTCAGCCTGAAACATTGACTGTAATATTCCTTTCCGCAGATGCTGCCTGACCTGCTGAGTTCCTCCTGCATTTTGTGTGTGTGTGTGTGTGTGTGTGTGTTACTATAGATCTCCAGCACCTGCAGAATCTCTTGTATTTGTGAATTTCTGTGTAAAGATTTGTTGCATCACAGAGATGTAGAGATATACAATCCTCTGGCCCAACTTGTTAATGCCAACCATAATGCACAACTGTGCTAATCCAATTTTCCTGTATCTCACAACTCCTCTTCTACCTGAATATCTGTCTAAATTATTTTTAAATATCATAATTATAGCTACCTCTACCACCTTTGACAGCTCCTTCCCATATATCTGCCACCCTCTGAATGGAAAAACTTGTCACTCAGATCCCCTCTAAGTTTCCCCCTACTCCCACTTGTGCCCCCTAGTTTTAGACTTCCCCTCCCTGGGGAAAAGGACTATCTACCTTGTGTACGGCCCTTATAATGTTATAAACCTCAGTAAGGTCACCCCTTAGCCTTCTTCGTCCCAGTGAGAATAAACACAGCCTAACAATCTCTCCATAATACCTCAGACCTCCATTCCTGGTGAATCTCATTTGTACTTTTTCCTAATACTGTTACATATTTCTTGTACAACAGAAATAAAATGCTGGAGGATCTCAGCAGGTCAGGCAGCAGCTATGGAAATGAATAAACCAGGAGTTCCCAACCTTTTTTATGCCATGGACCCCAAACATCAACTGAAGGGTTTGTGGACCCCATGTTGGGAATCCATGGAATAAACGGTTTACTTATTGGGATGACATCCTTCTTCAGGACTGGAAAGGAAGGGTGAAGACATCAGATTTCCTGTCGTGATCAGATTTGTATGCAATTACTGTAAGACCATAAGATATAGGAGCAGAAGTTAGGCCATTCGGTCAATGGAGTCTGCTCCGCCATTCCATCATGGGTTTTTCAAATTCTTCTAGTCGTCCCCACTTCCTTACCTTCTCCCCATACCCTTTGATGCCCTGGCTAATCAAGAACCTGTCTATCTCTGTCTTAAATGCACCCAATGATTTGGCCTCCACAGCCACTCATGGCAACAAATTCCACAGATTTACCATCCTTTGACTGAAGTAATTTCTCTGCAGCTCAGTTCTAGATGGATGTCCTTCAATCCTGAAGTCGTGCCCTCTTGTCCTAGACCCCCCTACCATGCGAAATAACTTTGCCATATCTAATCTGTTCAGGTCTTTTAACATATGGAATGTTTCTATGAGATCCCCCCTCATTCTCCTGAACTCCAGGGAATACAGTCTAAGAGCTGCCAGTTTATGTGGTAAACCTTTCATTCTTGGAATCATTCTTGTGAATCTTCTGTGAACCCTCTCCAATGTTAGTATATCCTTTCTAAAATAAGGAGCCCAAAACTGCACACTATACTCCAAGTGTGATCTCACGAGTGCCTTTTACACAGTACTGTAACTTCAGTTTACTGCTTGCAATTTACAATTTGCGTTAAGCACTGAAGACTGGTTCCTGCTTGAAGTAACATCTGCTATATTTGCATAACTTCAGCATACTCCCTAACAACAAACATAATTGTCATCGAGCTCCTCAAGGAGTGAACTTCATTGATGTATACAGTATTGTGCAAAGGTATTGGGTATCCTAGCCTTGTATATGTACCTAAGACTTTTGCAAAATACTGTATGTAGAAATATAGAAAAACTACAGCAGAGTACAGGGCTTCAGCCCACAATGCTGTGCTGAACATGTACGTACCTCAAAAATTATCTCCGTTTGCCCATAGCCCTCTATTTTTCTAGGCTCTATGTAGCTATCAAGGAGTCTCTTAAAAGACCCTGTTGTATCCACCTCCACCACAGTCGCTGGCAGCCCATTCCACGCACTCACCATTCTCTGCGTAAAAAAAAACTTACCCCTGACATCTCCTCTGTGCCTAGTTCCAAGCACCTTAAAACTGTGCCCTCTCGTGTTAGCCATTTCAGCCCTGGGAAGAAGGCCTCTGGCTATCGATGGGCCGAAAAGCCTACTTCTGTTCCTATATCTTCTGGTCTTATGGTCTATCCACACGATCACTGCTCTCATCATCTCATACACCTCTATCATCCTCCGCTGCTCCAAGGAGAAAAGGCTGAGTTCACTCTACCTATTCTCATAAGGCATGCTCCCCAATCCAGGCAACAGCCTTGTAAATCTCCTCTGCACCCTTTCTATGGTTTCCATGTCCTTCCTGTAGTGAGGTGACCAAAACTGAGCACAGGACTGAGCAGAGCTGGGCACTCCAAGTGGGGTCTGACCAGGGTCCTATATAGCTGTAGCATTACCTCTCAGCTCTTAAAATCAATCCAATGGTTGATGAAAGCCAATGCACCATGTACCTTCTTAACCACACAGTCAACCTGTGCAGTAGCTTTAAGTGTCCTATGAACTTGGACCCCAAGATCCCTCTGATCCTCCACACTGCCAAGAGACTTACCGTTAATCCTACATTCTGTCATCTTATTTGACCTACCAAAATCAACCACCTCATGATGGTTGAATGACATCTGCCATTTCTCAGCCCAGTTTTGCATCCTATCAATGTCCTGCTGTAACCTCTGACAGCCCTCCACACTAACCACAACACCCCAATTTTTGTGCCATCAGCAAATTTACTAACCCATCCCTCCACTTCCTCATCCAGGTCATTTAAAAAATCACGAAGAGTAGGGGTCCCAGAACAGATCCCTGAGGCACACCACTGGTCACCGACCTCCATGCAGAATATGACCCATTTACAACCACTCTTTACCTTCTGTGGGCAAACCAGTTCTGGATCCACAGATTGTGCACCAATATCGCTGATACTTTCTCTTTTCTGACACAGAACGTCAGTGCACCCTCTCCTACCTCTCGATCCTGCACATCCTTCTCCCTGGTGAACATCAATGAGAAATATTCATTTAGGATCCTGCTTGTATCCCCTGTATCCACATATTCTTTTCCTTTTTGGTATCCAAAGGGACCTACTCTTTTCCTAGCCACTCTCTTACTTGTATTATACTGGAAGGATTTGGGATTCTCCTTAATCCTGCTTCTCAGGCCATTTGAGCAACGCTTACAAAATGCTGGAGGAACTCAGCAGGTCAGGCAACATCTATGGAGGGGAATAAACAGTTGATGTTTTGGGCCGAAACCCTTCATCGGGACTGGAGAGGATGGGGGTTAGAAGCAAGAAGTCCAAGACATCAACTCCATGGATGCTGCCTGACCAGCTGAGATCCTTCAGCATTCTGAGTGTGTTGCTGAAGATGTCCAGCATCTGCACAATCTTGTTTGACTCTGTCAAGGCCACTTCATGTCCTCTCTTTGTCTTCCGAATTTTTAAGTTCTTCTCGATATCTCAAAAAAAAACTCAAGCAAATGCTTATGTGTGCCATATACTTGTTCATTTATGATCAAACCTTCTATTTCCTTTGTTAACCAGTGTCCTAATCTTACCATCTCTGCTGCTTATCCTTATAAGGACATACAAGCTCGAAGCTCCTATTTTGCCTTTGAATGCCTCCCACATATCAGATGTCATTTTCTCCTCTGGCAACTGCTTCCATTTTACTTTTAACATCTCTCAATCAACTTTATCTTATACCGAATAAAGTGGCCACTGAGTCTATGTTCATGGCCGTCTGCTGCTGTAGCCCATCCACTTCAAGTTTTGATGGGTTGTGCGTTCAGCACACCACTATTGTGATGTGATGTTATTTGAGTTCTGTTGCCTTCCTGTCAGCCTGAGCCTCTCTTACTATTCTCATCTCATCTTTCTTATTAACAAAATGTTTGCGCCCACGGAACGGCTGCTCATTAGATTTTTTTTTGTTCTTTGCACCGTTCTCTGTAAACTCTAGGGACTGTTGTGTGTGAAAATTCCAAGAAATCAGCAGTTCCTGAGATTCCCAAGCCACCCCTTCGGGCACCAACAATCATTCCACGTTCAAAGTCACTTGGGTCACATTTCTTCCCCATTCTGATGTTTGGCCTGATTAACAACTGAACCTCTTGACCGTGTCTGCATGCTTTTATGTACTGAGTTGCTGCCACGTGATTGGGTGATTAGATATTTCCATTAACGAGCTGATGTATCTAACAAAGTGGCTACTGAGTGCACTTTTGAAATCAGCCCTTCAGCCCTCTCTCCCCCCCCCCAGGTCTTAATTCTTGGACCAACCATTTATTTTTAATTGACTACTTTGAAACTTACTGAACAGATGTATCTACCACCTGTTCACCCTGATTCTTTAAGATAAGGCAGAGTAAAATGGTTAATTATTGCCACATTGCACTGAAGTACAGTAAATATCTTTGTTTTGCATGTTATCGCTTTTCGTTAATGTAATTAATTAGCCAATCGTGTGGCAGTAATTCAAACATCGTCAAAAGTTTCAGATGTTTAGACCAAAGATCAGAATGGAGAATAAGTGACTTTGACTGTGGAATGATTGTTGGCGCCAGATGGGGTGGTTTGAGTATCTCAGAAACTGTTGATCTCCTGGGATTTTCACGCACAACAGTCTTCTAGATTTCATAGAGAATGGTGTGGAAAAATGAAAACCATCCAGTGAGCAACAGTTTTGTGCACCGGGTTGGAGGAGAATGACCAGACTGGTTCAAACTTGGCAACAGTAACTCCTATAACCACACTTTACAACAGTGATGTGCAGAAGAGCACCTCTGACCTCACAGCATGTCAAACCTTGAAGTGGATGGACTACAGCAGCAGAAGAACATGACAGGTTCCATTCCTGTGCCTAATAGTTTCCACTGAGAGTAAATATCTTGTGTAGTCCAACCATCAGTCATTTGAAGAGAAGCCAGTAATCTAGATTTTAAAGAATTTTTTTGTGAAAATAAGCTTTGGCAAATCGATATGTGGCATTTCACAACTTGTGAGGAAAATGTATTTGGAACATATGGGTTCACTAATTAAGCAAAGTTGTGATTGAAAAGTTAGTGTTTAACATTGTATAAAGGAGCAGGAGGTGATGTATCAAGAGTTCAGAGAGTAAAGTACAGAATGTGCAGTCTCCATTACTGGGATAAAGAGAAACGTAATGCACAAGAACCACATGAGTGGAAGGAATGCAAGTTCATGGGCGAGAGGAGGTTACAAATTGGAAAGGACGTGCCTATAGCAGAACTTAATCCCTTGGTGAATAATTTTAGATTTGAAATGCCAGAGAGCAGTCATCATGGATTAGAGAAGACGTATGGTGGGGACTTAAAATGTAATGACGGGATAAAGAGCGCAGTGAGCCCTTTTATGAAGCATAACCATAACTTGCTACTAATGCAATTTAATCTCATGAGGAGAAAATGTATATTGTTGAGTTTAACTGAGAATGTTTTAATGGTCTCACCAGTCCCAAACTATATAATTTCAATTGCAAAGTATGTTTGTTGTGTTTATAATTATAGATTTTATCCCTATATTAAAAAAAGTCTCGTGTAAAACATGAGTAGATAATGCTTTTCATGAAATGATCAGTACTATTTTCAATTCATTTATCCCACAAGTCCTCCCCACTTGCACCCAGTTCTGAAACCTGTGATCATCAGTTTGGTGCCTGAAGGGACTCCCCTTCAGAACTGAGATGAGGAGAAATTTCTTCCTCAGAGGGTGAAAAATCTGTGGGAATTCATTGTCAGAGGGGGCTTTGGAGGTCAAGCCATCGGGTGTATTTAAAACCAACAAGGTAGAGCTCTTGAACATTCATCAGTCCGATAGCGATGGGGAAGGTGGTGTTCCTCAGATGCTGAGTGTGGTATTCAGGCTCCTATACCCCTTCCCTGATAGTAATGATAAATTCTTGATAAGGAGGTTAATGGTTGTAGGGAAATAATAACAAAAATAGGCCACAATTGAATATTGGAGCAGATTCAATACGACAAATTGGCTGATTCTGATCCTTTATCTTATAATTCTGTGTTCAAAATTTATATTGTGAATTTAAAATTTAATTTTCCTCCGACATAACAACTGCACTTCAAATATACTTTGTGGCAAGTTCAACGTTCCATAAATTTTCCAGTAAGTAGTAAGATTTTCATCAGTATTGTGCAGGACAGAAATGGGCCATTTGGCCCACTATAATAATGCTAGCTTCCACCCTCCCCCAAACTAATGTCAGTTTCCTGCATGAGATTTGTATTATTCTATGCCTTAGCTCTTTAAAATGTCTCTTAAACAAAATGATTGCACCTGATTCCACCACCACCTCTGGCAGTGAGGTCCAGATTATCAACTGCTCGCTGCATTAATTACAAAACTTTCCATTCAAATTCCTTTTTATAACTTCCTCCTCCCACCTTCCCTATGCCCTCCTGTTTTGATGGTGGGGGAGAAAATCTGTTTCTCCCCCTTATCTATAAGTCTTATCATGTTGTTTATCTCTATAAGGTTACTCCTCAGCCTCCTACACCACAAGGAAAACAAATCTAGTCTATCAAATCTCTCCCCGTAACTAAAGTTCTCTAATCCGGATAATGGCCTGGTGAAATTCTTTGCACTTTCTCCAGCCCAATCCCATCTAACCTACCACGTGCCAACCAGAATTGAACATGTGCCCTCTTCTCATTATTGCCATCATGGAGGAAGTACAGAAGTCTGAAGATCCCAAGCTCAAAATATTAGGAACAGCTTCTTCCCCTCTGCTATTGGAATTCTGAATGGCCCACGAAGATTACTTTGCTAGATCTCTTTTGCACTATTTATTTTCTATAACTTATAATAATTTTGTCTGGCACTATACAGTTGCAACAAAAAAAAAATCAAATTTCATGACTTGCATCAGTGATGATAAACCTGATTCTGATACAATGCTGCTTTAACCAGTACTTTGTACGATTTACAAAATAACATTCTAACTTTTATATTCTGTGCTCTGACCTCTGAAACCAAGCATGACTCGTGTTGCCTTCACCACCCCATCTACCTTTGTTGCCCTTTCAGGGGACCCCAATGTCCCGCTGTTCAGCAACATGCCTGTGTATGTTGTACCCCTACATGACTTCCCAAAATGTATCACTTCCCACTTGGATAAAATTCCAATTCTTTGTCCAACTTTCCATCTGATCCATGTCATGCTGTTGCCCTTTGGACAGCTTTCACTATCCACACCACTACCAACTTTCGTGTAGTCACAAGGTTACTAATTTTACCTCCTACATTCAGGTCCAGGTCCCTGTGGTACACCACTGATTGAAAACATCCAACCAGAAAGGTACCATCTCTCTACTCTTTGTGTCCTATCACCCAGCCAATGTTGGATTCAATCAGTCTTGGATTCTGTGTGCCTTCTGGATGAGGCTACATTGTGGATCATTGTTGAATGCCTCACTAAATCCACATAGATGTCTACTCCCCCATCTTCCTCAAGCTTTTTGGCTACCTGCCAAGCTAGAATAGGCAGTCATTCAAACCCATCTGTTCTCTCGCTTGACACTGTGACAAATATTTTTTTTCTTTCTCTCTACAGTAATCCAGGGCATCTGTGATGACTACAATCTGAATTTCTTTGCTTTTTATGCCTGTGTTGGCCTGTGGAATAGTTTCTTTTGTATCATCTATGGTGTTGGTAACTTAAGTTCATTGAAGAAGTTTTTCAAAAGGTAAGCAGCAATAAGGTAGTTTCCTTGAATTATTAACTTCACCCTTATCCCCATTTTGTTAATGGGCAGTTGAGATTGGTAAAGTGCCATGTATGTCTTCATGGTAGACCATAGAGAATGGGATGAGCCCCTCCTTGAACCAATGTAGACCCAATAAAGAGTGACAAACAACAGGAATTCTGCAGATGCTGGAAATTCAAGCAACACACATCAAAGTTGCTGGTGAACGCAGCAGGCCAGGCAGCATCTATAGGAAGAGGTACAGTCGACATTTCAGGCCGAGACCCTTCATCAGGGCTAACTGAAGGAAGAGTGAGTAAGGGATTTGAAAGTTGGAGGGGGAGGGGGAGATCCAAAATGATAGGAGAAGACAGGAGGGGGAAGGATGGAGCCGAGAGCTGGACAGGTGATAGGCAAAAGGGATACGAGAGGATCATGGGACCCTGCTTGCAAGACCTAATCAGTTCCCCTCTACCACCACTCTGCTCCGTCTAGCGGAATTAGTCCTTACTCTTAATAATTTCTCCTTTGGCTCCTCTCACTTCCTCCAAACTAAAGGTGTAGCTATGGGCACCCGTATGGGTCCTAGCTATGCCTGCCTTCTTGTTGGCTTTGTGGAACAATCTATGTTACGTGCCTGTTCTGGTATCTGTCCCCCATTTTTCCTTCGCTACATTGGCGCTGCTTCCTGCACGCATGCAGAGCTCGTTGACTTTATTAACTTTGCCTCCAACTTCCACCCTGCCCTCAAGTTTACCTGGTCCATTTCCGACACCTCCCTCTCCTTTCTAGATCTTTCTGTCTCTGTCTCTGGAGACAGCTTATCCACTGATGTCTACGCTAAGCCTACTGACTCTCACAGCTATCTGGACTATTCCTCTTCTCACCCTGTCTCTTGCAAAAACGCCATCCCCTTCTCGCAATTCCTCTGTCTCCGCCGCATTTGCTCTCAGGATGAGGCTTTTCATTCTAGGACGGGGGAGATGTCCTCCTTTTTTAAAGAAAGAGGCTTCCCTTCCTCCACTATCAACTCTGCTCTTAAACGCATCTCCCCCATTTCACACACATCTGCTCTTACTCCATCCTCCCGCCACCCCACTAGGAATAGGGTTCCCCTGGTCCTCACCTACCACCCCACCAGCCTCCGGGTCCAACATATTATTCTCCGTAACTTCCGCCACCTCCAACGGGATCCCACCACTAAGCACATCTTTCCTTCCCTCCCCTCTCTGCTTTCCACAGGGATCGCTCCCTACGCGACTTCCTTGTCCATTCGTCCCCCCCATCCCTCCCCACTGATCTCCCTCCTGGCACTTATCCGTGTAAGCGGAACAAGTGCTACACATGCCCTTACACTTCCTCCCTTACCACCATTCAGGGCCCCAAACAGTCCTTCCAGGTGAGGCGACACTTCACCTGTGAGTCGGCTGGGGTGATATACTGCATCCGGTGCTCCCGAGGTGGCCTTTTATATATTGGCGAGACCCGACGCAGACTGGGAGACCGCTTTGCTGAACACCTACGCTCTGTCTGCCAGAGAAAGCAGGATCTCCCAGTGGCCACACATTTTAATTTCACATCCCATTCCCATTCTGACATGTCTATCCATGGCCTCCTCTACTGTAAAGATGAAGCCACACTCAGGTTGGAGAACAACACCTTATATTCCGTCTGGGTAGCCTCCAACCTGATGGCATGAACATCGACTTCTCTAACTTCCGCTAATGCCCCACCTCCCCCTCGTACCCCATCTGTTACTTATTTTTATACACACATTCTTTCTCTCACTCTCCTTTTTCTCCCTTTGTCCCTCTGAATATACCCCTTGCCCATCCTCTGGGTTCCCCCCACCTCCTTGTCTTTCTTCCCGGATCTCCTGTCCCATGATCCTCTTATATCCCTTTCGCCAATCACCTGTCCAGCTCTTGGCTCCAACCCTCCCCCTCCTGTCTTTTCCTATCATTTTGGATCTCCCCCTCCCCCTCCTACTTTCAAATCTCTTGCTCACTCTTCCTTCAGTTAGTCCTGACGAAGGGTCTCGGCCTGAAACGTCGACTGTACCTCTTCCTATAGATGCTGCCTGGCCTGTTGTGTTCACCAGCAACTTTGATGTGTCTTCCTATAAAGAGAGATTGGACAAAGATGGGCAACACACACAAAATGCTGGAAGTACTTAGCAAGTCAAGCAGCATCTATGAAGGGAAGAAACATTCAATGTTTGGGCTGAAACCCTTCTTCAGGACTGGAAAGGATAAGGGCAAAAGCTGGAGTAAGCAGGTGGGGGTGGGGAAGGATTACAAGCTTGATAGTTGATGGTACTCCTTTCCCTCTCCATACCTTTTTATTCTGCCTTCCTGGTCCTTGTGAATTGCCTTGACCCAAAATACCAACTGTTTATTTCCTCCATAGACGCTGCCTGACCTGCTGAGTTCCTCCAGCAGTTTAGGTGTGTTGCTCAAGGTTTCAAGCATCTGCACAACTTCTGGTGTTTTTGGTCAAACATGTTTTTTTTCTAGAGTATTGGAGGCTGAGGGGAGATGTGATGGAAATTTAAGAGAGGCATAGATAGGGTAGACAGTCAGAATCTTTTACCCTGAGTAGAAATGTCAAATATTAAGAGGGCATGAATTTCAGATAGAAACGTAGAAAACCTACAGCACAATACAGGCCCTTCAGCCCATAATGCTGTGCCGAAATTGTACGTACCTTAGAAATTACCTAGGGTTACCCATAACCCTCTATTTTTTGAAGCTCCATGTACATATCCAGGATTCTCTTAAAAAAACCCTATTGTATCCACCTCCACCACAGTCACCGGCAGCCCATTCCACGCACTCACCTCACTCTGCGTAAAACAACAACAACAACAACAACGTACCCCTGACATTCCCTCTGTATCTTTTTTCAAGCACCTTAAAACTGTGCCCTCTCATGTTAGTCATTTAAATCCTGGAAAAAAGCTTCTGACTATTCACATGATCAATGCTTCTCATCATCTTATACACCTCTATCAGGTCACCTCTCATCCCTTGTTGCTCCAAGGAGAAAAGGCCAAGTTCACTCAACCTGTTCTCATAAGACATGCTCCCCAATCCAGGCAACATCCTTGTAAATCTCCTCTGCACCCTTTCTATGGTTTCCACATCCTTCCTGTACTGAGGTGACCAGAACTGAGCAGAGAACTCTAAGTGGAGTCTGACCAGGGTCCGATATAGCTGTCACATTACCTCTCGGCTCTTGAATTCAATCCCACGGTTGGTGAAGGCCAATACATCGTATGCCTTCTTAATCGCACAGTCAACCTGCGCAGCAGCTTTGAGTGCCCCATGGACACGGACCCCAAGATCCCTCTGATCCTCCAAACTGCCAAGAGCCTTACCATTAATACTTCTGAAATGCCTGCTTCGCTGCTGCTGCTACTGTGCGATTGAGAATCTGCAGAGAGGAAGGCCCCAAATCCTCGGCTTTGCCTATTGCCTGTTGCCGGGGCCGGGGTCGAAGCGCTCGGCAGAGATGGTGCTCGGTGCTCAGTGTTGGAGAGCTGGTCGGAGGCTTGGAGTTTTCGGATGGACTCAGAGTCGGACTGTGGTCGGGTGCTTCCAGGGTGCTGCATCGGCAAGTTTGCGGTGCTGGAAGCTCATGGCAGGGAGAGTTTCTCCCTTCAACTGTCTGCGTGAGATGATGGGACTTTTGAGAGACTCTGAGACTTTTTTTATACTGTGCCCATGGTCTGTTCTTATCAAATTACAGTATTGCTTTGCACTGTTGTAACTATATGTTATAATTATGTGGTTTTTGTCAGTTTTTTTTAGTCTTGGTTTGTCTTGTGTTTCTGTGATATCATTCCGGAGGAACAAAGTGTATCATTTCTTAATTCATGCATTACTAAATGACAATAAAAGAGGACTGCGTGTCCTCATAATCTAATCTAATCTAATACTATATCCTGTCGTTATATTTGACCTACTAAAATGAACCACCTCAAACTTATCTGGGTTGAACTCCATCTGCCACTTCTCATCCCAGTTTTGCATCCTATCAATGTCCCACTGTAACCTCTGACAGCCCTCTACACTATCCACAACACCCCCAACCTTCAGATGCTTTTAGATGGACACATGATTGTGCAGTAAATAGAGAGATGTTACATGCACATTTAAAAATTTCATATCATATTTAAAATTTGAGAAGCCGGTGGTCTTTTTCTCAGGGTTGAAATGTCACATACTAGAGGGCATAGATTTAAGTTTAGAGGGGGATTTACATCGCAAGTGTACTTTTGTGTTACAGAGTGGAAGGTGCCATGGAAATGACAGAAGCCAATATAATAGTAATGTTTCAAAGGTATTTAGACAGGCAGGTGAACAGGCAGGGGTATGGACCATGTTCCAGGTGGGATTATTGTACATCTGAGTCACGGTCGGTGCAGAGATTGTGGGCTGAAGGGCCTGCTCATGTGCTGTACTATTCTGTATTTCTTTGCAAAGTCCTGACGTATAGCATCGGAGGGGGGCGAAGGGCAATAGGAAGCCTGACCAAAGTTCAACATAAATTTATAATCAATATACATGTATGTCATCATATACAACCTTGAGATTCATTTTCTTGCCGGCACTCTCAGTAAATCTGAGAAACACAATGGAATCTATGAAAGCACACACCAACCGGATAGACAAGCAACCCAGTGCAAAAGACAACAAACTCAGCAAATATGAAGAGAAAGCCATTAAGTGATAGATATAGGGAACTTGAGAAGAAGAGTCCTTGAAAGCGAGTCTATGGGTTGTGGAAACAGTTCAGCACTGCCTTTCTGTTTCATACCTCCGTTTGTAAAGGACAGATTCCACTTATTTCCCATCTTGGAGCTATAGATTTGTACTTGTCCAGAAATGGTTCCTTTCACTCATTATGTCCATGCCAACCTTTTCTCCCCAGCTACACTAATCCCATTTGTCTACATTAGGATCATAATCTTCCTTGTCCGCTCTTTCTGTGTCTGTCTGATGGCATCTGAAATGTAGTAACTGTGTCTAGCTCCACCTCGTGTCATAATGTGATCCAAGAATCAGCCACTCTGTTTTTCTTTAGAAAAAAACTTGCCCCTCAGAGCCCCTTTAAAGCTTCTTCCTCTTGCTTTAAGTGTACACGCTCATTTCTGATGTCCTGCCAGATTCAAGGGCAGAGGTCCTCTCCTCCACACTTTCTGAGAACAAAATTGTTACGTTTAGTTTTCTGGCTCTCATTAATCTGACTCCTGAATTGTATCTTGTGCCTTTTTAAGTGTTTATTGGCCTGTCTGCCCACTTCACTGTTTGTGCTGTTTGCCCTTTGGCCCACAGTGTTGTGCTGAGCCAATTAAATTAGTAATCAAATAGCCAACTAATCTCTTCTGCCTTTATAAAGAATGTAGAACAGTACAGCACAGGAACGGACCTCATGCAGAGAAATGGGAATAGTTTAGATGGGGGTGTGGGAGGGGGGAGGCCAGAATGGATGTAGTGGGCCGAATGACACATAGTCCTATACAACACTATGACTCTTATCATCCTATTTTCTGCTGGGGTTTCCAGCCTAGGGTCCATTGACCCCTCAGTTAATGGTAGGGGTCCATGGGATAAAAGAAGGTTGGGAACGCCTAATTTATTGCAAAAGTTGTGAAATATTGAACATACCATAGAATACATTTAAAGTGTAGTGCTTCTATTTCAGAGGATATTCAAATTTCAAATCCACAGCATAAATTTTAGATGCAAGACCATAAGATACAGAATCAGACTTGTGCCTTTTGTCCCATCAAGTCTGCTCTAATGTACAATTTTGGCTTATTTTTGTTATTTTTTCCCTAACCATTCTCTCGCCATCTCCCCGTAACCACTAACACCCTTGGAAATAATTCGGAAAATGGGTAGGTTGGGTGGTTGGTGGTTGGGCTGAGTTGTTCTCTGATCTTGGCAATTTACTTACAAACGTTTCGTCACCATGCACGCCATGATGCCTCCTCATATGGTGATGAAATATTTGCAAGTAAACTGTCAAAATTGGAGAACAACTCAACCCAACCACTAATGCCCTTATCAGGAATTTAGCTGTCATCGAGGAGGTCAGGTGTTTGAAGACTCACACTGAAGGTTTTAGGAACACCAGGTTTCTAAACGTCCATGATCTTCACCTTGTAAATCCTCATGTCTTGGCCTCCAGAGCCCTCTGGGTTTCAGAACTGGGAGACAGTGGGAAGGGTTGGAGGAGCAAGTGCATTGTGCCACATGGGACAAATGATCCTGCCTGACTTGTTGAGTTCCAAAAGACATAGGAGCAGAATTGGGCCATTTGGCTCATCCAGTCTGCTCAGTCAGAGGCTGATTTATTACACCTCTCAAGACCATTCTCCCTCCTTCTCCCTGTAATCTTTGACACCCTAACTAATTAATCCCTACTTTAAATATACTCAGTGACTCAGCCTTCACATCCATCCATAGCAATGAAGTCCACAGATCCGTCACCATCTGGTTAAAGAAATTCCTCCTCATTTCTGTTCTAAAAGGATGTCTAAGCTCTCTGGTCTAAGATTCTCCCATTATAGGAAATATCCTCTCCACCTCCATTCTATCTAGCCCTTTCCTTCCTGCATTTTGTGTGTATCACCTTCCTCAATAGCTTTTAACTGGTTCTCAGTATATGTCACAAAACTAACTCCATTCCAACTTGATATTCCTAATATTCCCATTGTTCAATGTTGCCAGGTGGAA
The DNA here is from genome assembly GCF_963921235.1 of Mobula hypostoma. Lineage (NCBI taxonomy): Eukaryota > Metazoa > Chordata > Chondrichthyes > Myliobatiformes > Myliobatidae > Mobula > Mobula hypostoma. Next base: position 188,288,542 of record NC_086100.1, read on the forward strand.
TCTGTTCCTTCATGACTCTGGTCTGCCAAACAAAACATCAGATCATTGTCATTATTCTAAGGAGTGTATAAATATTTTATTTTTATTATGCTTTTTATCTTTCACTTTTGCAACACTGTGTATATGTATCTGTCTACTTCACGTTGTTAACCATTAATAATCTGCAACTCTCTCCCCTCTGCAGATCGACAGATGAGATCCTAGCCGTCTTCATATCCATTGCATTTGTGGTGGACGCTTGTAAAGGCTTGGCCAAAAGTGAGTCCATGGAAATAATTGTGTTGTTAGTATGTTTGCCCTCTTTCCTTTTCTGTTCCTCTTGTCAATGTTATTCACCACCATTCATTCATAGTCATAGAGCTCTACAGCACAGAAACGGGCCCTTCAGCCCATCTAGTACATACTCAACTGTTAATTACTGAAGAGTAAGTGAAACATTTTTGCTTCACTGAATCATGGAGTGATTTGTGGAAATATGGGATTCCATTTTTGTCTCTTGTGCTTGTCACGGGGGGATCCAGTTTGCCCCATGTCCTCGTTTTTGCCTTGTGGCTCAGTGCCATTTCAGATAGTTACCATGTTCACTTCATTTGTTGCAACTGACTCCCCTTGCATTGCTCATGCTTTAGACCATTGTATAAAATATTCCAAGTGTTGCTTTAACCACTATTTTCCAGTGCTGGAATTGACGCGAGGGAAATGACACTACCTTGGTTTAATGTCTTGGCATACATAAAGAAATGTTGGCCTTTATGGTGGTGAATTCAGGATCCTGGAGTGGGATAGTGCTACCAACAGAAGGCTCATTCCCACAGTGACTTGATGAAGAACATCAAATGTACAGCAAGAGCTTTAGAATCAGAGAAAATTAATGATATTTGGTCAAGAGAGGCTAGCGTAACAAATTTCTACAGATGTCAGTGATATTAAACCCGATTCTGATTCTAAGTGCCACCTTCCAGAACCAGATTAGTAGACCAAGATGTCACATCTTTTCATGTACATGTCCAAATACTGTTAGAGGATTGTAGAGGTAGAAACGTTTACCACATATCACTTAGCAAATTCCAGACCCCACTGAGAGCCATCAGCACTGCAACGCCCCCCCACCCCCAAATACTTCTCCAAGGTGGTGTCTCAGGAAGATGGCATCCATCACTAAGGACCCTCACCACCAAGGACATGCCCTCTTCTCTTTGCTATCATCAGGAAGCCTAATGATGCACACTCAACAGCTTCTTCCTTTCTGCCATCAGATTTCTGAACAGTCCATGAAACAAATAAACTTTTCTTGGGCTTCCAGCCAGGAACAGGTATCAATTTTAACCAATATTTTGATGACAAATTGCCATCTTTATCAGGGATGATGCCTAGGCACGTTAAGTCCGTTGGTATATATACCCCAGATATCCTTCCCTCCTGATTGCTTCATCCTCATTCAACCAGGTTTCCACAGTCCCACCTTGTTTATAATCGAATTCCAGTACTAACTTAGAGCGAGACCCTTGTCTTTGTTAAAATTCTTTCCCCCTAGTTTTATTTCACTAGCTTCCTTCACCAGGCGGTCCCAAGACCCACTGGCACGGCATAACAGTTTTGTGCCATTGAAGTCAATCCTATGGCCATTGTGAATGCAATGTTCCACTACTGCCGATTTCTCCAGGTAACCCAAACAGATACACCTCCTGTGCTCCTTGGGGCAGGTTTCTACCATGTGTCTGGCTGATATACGCTGCTTTGCTTTACAGGGAATCCTGTAAGCACCAGCTGCCCTGAGTCCCAGGCCATCTTTGACCCACATAAACTCCGATTTGAGCTTGCTTATGGACTTGTAGTTGTATTAATCCAGCATTTCTTCAGGATCCTGGTGATCCTTCCAGAAACCCTGGAAATATAGGGAAGACAGGTGGTAGTGAAGGTTTCCTGTTCTTTTCCGTCAGCCCTTTTAAGGGCCTGATTGATTTCCTTTACCTTCCAACTATTCTGTACGAATGTTGAGCTCAATTTTCTTATTGTGGGTTTCCATGTCGGAGGGTACTATACGGTTTCTGTCATGTTAGAACCCACTCACACAGACATGTACCTCAACAATAACAGCCACCGTCATGCCTCCCAATGTAGAATGGTTCTTTCTACTTTGAATAACTGTGCGAAAACTATTTCAGACCCGGAGGGTCTCCACGAGGAAGTAAGGCGATTACACATGACATTCCTACAGAATGGCTGCAAGGTGAAGGAAATCAATTGGGCCATTAAAAGGGCTGACAGAAAAATCAGGAAACCTAATAACGAGGAGGAACCCATTGCTACCACCTGTCTTCCCTATACTTCCACGGTTTTTGGAAGGATCACCAGGATCCTGAAGAAATACCGGATTAATACCATCCACAAAATCTTAAGGAAGCTCAAATCACAGTTTATGGAAGTCAAAGGTGATCTGGGACTCAGAGTGACTGGTGTTTACAGTATTCCCTTATAATGTGGAGTAGCATGTATTGGCCAGCTACATGGTAAAAATCCGCATCATGGAGCGCAGGAGGCATATCTTTTTGGGTTACCCGGAGAAATCGGTGGTAGCAGAACGTACCATTCACGATGACCATAGGATTGACTTTGATGGCACAAAACTATTGTGCTGCACCAATGGGTTTTTGGACCACCTGGTGAAGGAAGCAATTGAAATAAAACTAGAGGATAATAGTTTTAACAAAGATGCAGGTCTCACTCTGGGTACTGGAATTCGATTACAAACAAGGTGAGAGAACGGAAACCTGATTGGATGAGGACTAACCAGTCAGGAGGGATGGACAAGGGGGGTATATATACCATCGGACTAGACATGCCTAGGCATCACCCTTGATGAAGATAGCAAAACTTGTCATTGAAACGTTATAATCGATAACTGTATCCAACTGGAAGCCCGAGGTGAGTTTATTTGTCATATATGCTTGGAAAGCAATAGATCCTTTTTCCAGAATGCTACCTCCCCGATTTGCTTTCTTTTTGGACTATTCATTTACTTTGTATATATAATACTGTAGCTTATAGTAACTTTTTATGTATTGTACTGTACTGCTGTTGCAAAGCAACAAATTTCACAACGTGTACCAGTGTTAATAAACCTGATTCTGACTCTGGTCTTTTGTCCTCAGTATTTCGCTCAGGACTAAACCTTCAGACTGGTGATTCACTAATGCTGGGTCCTAATTATTACCCACACGTCTGTCACTGTCACTTTATCTTTTCGCTCTACCCACGACGCAGCTTCGCGCCGCACTATTGCCTCTCAGAAGCGTGGGTGCGTTATTTTCTCTTGGGTAGAAAGCACCCAAGAGTGGAATATTCTCACCTCTTGAAAGGATTTTCTAATTCCCCTCTCAGTCCTGTGTGGAAAAGCCTCCCTTCTCAAGAGGGGGGTTACCTTAGCCACAGGGGCCAAGCATCAGTATGTTGCAGTCGTTTTCTTGTCTGCCTTGCTAATGTTGGCTGAGGGTCAGTGACCATCTGTTTTCCTGGCACCTCTTCTCCTGACCATCCCTTCTTGAATGATGCGGCTGTCCATTTGAACCCAAACCAAAGATGTTCTCCTCATTAGACCTCAAAACCCTATTTTCCTCTTCCTTGCCTTCCATGCACACTTCAAAGTGCATATTTAAGCCTTTGCTGTCCAAATCTTTTATTTTATTTAGAGATACAGTGCGGAACACGCCCTTCCAGCCCAATGAGCAGGACAGCCCAGCAACCCACTTGTTTAACCCCAGCCCAATCACAGGACAATTTACAAAGACTAATCTACTTAACCTGTATCTCTTTGGACTGTGGGAGGAAATTGGAGCAACCGGAGGAAATCCTTGCACTCATTGGAAGGACATACAAACTTCTTGCAGATAGAGCTGGAATCTGAGTCCCTAACTCCGCTCTGAGCTGTAATAGCACTGCGCTAACCACTACACGACTGTGATGCCCCAATCAATCTTCACGGAAGGAAATATCCTTCAGTGAGAAATAATGCATTGGCATCTATTTATAGGGAGGTGTGTATGTGTGTGTGTGTAGTAGGCAGTGAGGAATCTATTGGGAGAACCTTGTGATTTTAATGTGCCTTTCTATTGCTTAGTTTTTCAGGATAATTACTTCTGCCATAACATCCCTGGAGAGAATGGAACACTTGGTTTCAAGTTTAATGCCAACCATTCACTCAATACGACAGACCCTGACTCTGGGGCTCACCCCTGTGGCCGGGACAGTGCTGTCCTAAGTCTCTTCCTGATGCTCGGTACCCTGTGGCTGGGGTATACCTTGTTCCAGTTCAAGAAGAGGTAAGTTCCAAGGACAAACTAATCATCCTCGGCCTGCTGAGATCCTCCAGCGGCTCGTTCCTTTGCTCTAGATTCCAGTATCCACAGGTCTCTTGTGTCTCATAAATGCCAGATGATTTCATGGTATGGATAACGGCTTCCTTAATGTGGTGTCACTTATTTATCCCTTCCACTGAGCCAAGGCTGTTCTCCAGGCCAGGATGTCTGAACCTTTCCTATGTTGCCTTATTGCCAGGGTTACTGCCCTGGTCAGGAAAAAGCCACTACTTCTTTGTTTAAAATGGTCATTTTTTTGATAAATTGTAAAAGTACTACGTTTTGGATGTGAACATATTATTTGAGTTTTCTGTGAAGAACTATATCTGGCTGACTTGATAAAATCGAAGATCAAAATCAATTATTATATGTACTACATATAGCGTATGTCACCATAACCCATCCTGAGATTCATTTTCATGCAGGCATTCACAGTAGAACAAAGAAATACCATAGAATCAATGAAAAACTACACACAAAGATTGACAAACGACTAATGTGCAAAAGAAGACAAACTGTGCAAATACAAATAAATAGATAGACAAGTAATAACACTAAGAATATGAATTGCAGAGTCCTTGAAAATGAGTCTATAGGTTGTTGAATCAATTCTGTGTTGAGGTGAGTGAAGTTATTCATGCTGTTCAAGCGCCTGGTGGTTTGAAGTGTAATAACTTTTCCTGAATCTGGTAGTGTGGGTCCTGTGCTATCTTCCTGTTGGCAGCAGTGAGGAGAGTGCATGGTCTTGATGGTCAGAGTGAAAATGAACTTCCAGTAATTTTATGATGGTCTGGAGCATTATTTCCTTATTTCCCTGAGCATTCTCAGCCAGTGTGACCCTTGCCATGACCTCACACACTGCTCTCAACCTTTCTTCCCCAGACAGATCATTCTTGGATAATAAACAAGGTGACTTCTGCTCCTTTGTCTTATGGCCTTATTAAACCATTCCTTTTTTTAAATTTTTGATGTTCCGAAATGAATTTTGTCAGTAAGTCAGAAAATACACAGATGGTAACCACACCTCCACAATATGGCTCATTCATTTATTATTGTCACATGTACAATGTCACATGTACTGTACTTTATGCCATCTATGCAGATCATTTCAATGTAAGAACATTGTGATAGTACAAGGGGAAAAGCACTAACAGAATGCAGAATAAATTGTTGCAGTTACAGAGAAAGTGCAAACAGGCAATAAAGATGCAAGATCCTATCGAGGTAGACCAGTTAGATTGAGTAATTAAGAGTTTCTTTATCTTTAAATGGGTGGTGGGGTAAAGATACATCTCTATGAAAGGAGGTGTAAGATGCTCCTTCCCTCCACTAGCCTGCAGGTTACCCTTGGGCAACTACTTTCCTTTACGGAAAGGAATAAGCAGTTGACGTTTTGGGCCGAGGCCCTTCATCAGGATAATCTTCTGTCAATTCTGAGTTGCAACTTCTAATGGCTGCCTGGAGTTTTTCGAATGCCTTCAGGCAGTCCATATTTCTAACATTCACCATATTGACTACTTCAATTCAGTCAGATTAAGTCGGGCACAATAACTGCTTGATGGGGTGCCGTGGTAGTGTAGCGGTTAGCGTGATGCTGTTACAGCTCTGGGTGTTATTTATTGCTATATTTATACTCTTCTTGGTTGGTGCGACTGTAACGAAAACCAATTTCCCTCAGGATCAATAAAGTATGACTATGACTACGTTAGAGTTCGGAGATAAATTCTGGTGCAATCTGGAATGAGGTTGTATATTATTCCCATGACTGTGTGGGTTTCCTCAGCGTGTTCTGGTTTCCTCCCACATTCCAAAGCTAAGTGTGTTCATTGGTCATTGTAAATTGTCCTATGAGTAGGCTAGTGTTGAGTAGGTGAGCTGCTGCGGCTTAGCTTGCCGGGCCGGAAGGGCCCTTTCCCTGCTGTATCTCTAAATCAAATAAAGTACAGTGCCTTGAAAAAGTATTCAGCCTCACAACTATTTTCACATTTTACTGTCTCATTTTCTAAATTGAAAATATATTGAAGTAGAATTTTTTGAGGTAATCTACAAAGCATTGTGCGTCATGTCAAATCAAAAGAAAAAAAATCAAAAACCTGTCAATTTAAAAATTAAAAACCAAAATTGTGAGGCTGAAAAAGTATTCATCCTCTTTGTAATTGCTATGCTACCTTTCCTCGTACCTATCAACTCACCCAATTTGTTGATGTAGGAAATTGAAGGATCTCCTGAATAAATACCCTCTCTCTAAGGTCCAACCGTATGGTCAATTTTCAACAGACCAAACCAAAATGAAGATAAGAACAAAGACTAGTCAGGGAAATAATAATAGAGAAGCACAAATCTGGGGAAGGGTACAAAACCAACTCCAAGGCACCAATTGTACTTTAGAGCTCAGTACAGCCCTTCATGAAAAACTGGAAGAAAATGTGAAACTACAGCCACACTGTCTAGGTCAGGCTGCACCCCTGAAGTTAGTTGTTGCAGGAGAATGGCACTTTATAAGACACTCTACTGTGATACCAGCAGTCACTCTGAGCGAGCTGCAGAAGCTGGTGGCTGTAACTGGAGATGAGGTTCATAGCTCCACAATCTCGGAGGCCTTGAACAAAAATGGCATTTGTGGGACAGTGGTAAGGAAGAAGCCTTGGCTTAAAAAAGAACATGTCCTTGCCCATAAAGACTTTGCAAAGCATTACTTAGAAGTTACTGTAAAGATGTGGAAGAAGGTCTTATGGTTGGATGAGACAAAAGTGGAATGTTTAGTTCTCGGCCCTAAGTGGTACGTGTGGTGTCAATCTGATACTGTGCATCAGCCAGGTGACACCGTCCCTACATGGGAAGACAAATGCTGCTAAATACAGTGATCCTAGATAGAAACCTGCTAGCCTCTGTCAGAAAACTTAACCTGGGGTGGAAGCTTGGCCTTCAGCAGGACACCGACCCAAAGCACACAACCAGTGTAACCACGGAGTGGCTTCAAATGAAGAAATCTGATTTCCATGAGTGGCTCAGTCAGGATCCTGACCTTAACCCAATTGAACACCTCTGGCAAGACCTCAAGATTGCTATTCACTGCCACTCCCCAACTAACCTGGCACAGCTTGAGCAATTTTGCAAGGAGGAATGGGCAAATCTTGCTTCATTACATTGTGCAAAGCAAATAAAGACTTGTTCAAAAAGACTATTGGCTGTAATAACTGCAAGAGTTGGTTCAACTAAGTTCTGTGCAAAGTGGGCTGAATACTTTAGAACTGCTGACATTTCAGTTATTGAATTTTTAGATTTTCATGCTTTACAATTTTCCCTGCTTTTTTTGGGGGGGGGGGGGAAGGAGCATGTGATTCACATATAAAAATTCTCAGTTAAATTGATCAAAATCTTTGGTTGTTATACTCATTTAAGTGGAAGAAAGGGTTGGGGGTTAAATACTTTTACAAGGCACTGTTAGTCCGTTACTAGCTCACCCTCGTGCTGGATTGTATACCACTTCACTGGTAAACTCTCAAATGGAATTAGGCTAAACTCGATTTCTTTGACCCTCTCACTTTTCTTAAGAAAGTAGTATGGCGTGTGTGATTTTTTTTCCCCCCCAGTCCAAGGGAGTAAGAATTTGGATCAATTTCCAAAGTTTTGTATACTTTCACACTCCTTATCTTAGAAAGGATGTGCTGACATGGGAGAGGGTTCAAAGGAGGATCACAAAAATGATTCCAGCATTGAAAGGCTTGTCAAATGAGGAGCGTTTGATGGCTCTGGAACTGTACTCACTGGAATTCAGAAGAATGATGGGTGAGGGGGAGCTCATTGAAACCCATTGAATGTTGAAAGGCTTCAACAGAGTGGATGTGGAGAGGATGTTTTTTTATGGTGGGAGAGTCTAGGACCAGAGAGAACAGCCTCAGAATACAGGGACATCCATTTAGAACAAAGATAAAGAGGAATTTCTTTAGCCAGTGAATGGTGAATTTGTGGAGTTCGTTGCCACAGGCGGGTGTGGAGGCCAAGTGGTTGTGTATGTTTAAAGCAGAAATTAGTAGCTTCTTGATTAATCAGGGTATGAAGGGATATGGGGAGAAGGCAGCAGATTGGCGTGGTGAGGGAAATGTATCAACTATGTTGAAACGATGGGTCAATGGGTCACATGGCCTAATTCTGCTCCTATATCTAATGGTCTTACCATTCCTGGGAGTTGTCACTATCTTTGCACCACTGATTTCTTCTGCTTTGTTGCTTGGCTTGTTATAATTTTGGTGAGACTTCATTCCTCATTATTAGGCTCTGCGGAATTTACACGATGCCCTCTGTCAGTAGTGACGCAAAGAAATTCATTTCATGGTTTGCCATGTCAGCCTAAATCTCTGGAGAGAAACTTTCAGAAACTATAATCAAGGACAGAATTAACAATCGGTCTTCATTACAGTTGTGTGTGTATTGATTGGGAGAAGGCAGCATGAATTTGTTAAAGGCAAATAGTGTTTATCTAATGTTATAGAGTTTTATAATGAAGTCTGGTGCAGTTAATGTGGTAATATAAACTATTAAAGGTTTTTAGATAAGGTGCTTGGTTAGAAAATTGGGTGAGTGATCTGACACAAGCATGAATGTTTGTTTTTCCTGTGACTGGATGTCCAGCAGTACACGTAAATACAAAATGCTGAAAACACTCAGCAGACCAGGCAGCATCTGTGGAGGGAGAGAAATGGCTGATGCTATGAGTTGAAGCCTCCCCATCCAACAAAATTTCTGGGACTTGAGAAGTTCATTCTATTTCTCATTCCACACACCTCCACTATTTGTATTTTTGTTTGTTTTTCAGATATTGAATACATTCGGTATTCTTCTGGGGTCTGGTACCAGGACTACTGTTTTCACTAATTTATATTACCGGCTTGGGTCTAGGTGATTAAGGCTACTCTGTCCAAAAGGTGACAGAACAAAACCTGGAATTAGAGGTGCTGTGAGATGAATGGTAGGTTCTCACAGAAGAATGGAGGCAGGCTGGTGGACTAGGCAGACACAAGGCAGATGAAAGTTAACACAAACTTTCAAACTGTTCAAATTTCCCAGGAAGGTTGAGAGGCGGTTGGAGGGGACAAAAAAAGGATTCAAGAACAGAGATCTCAAAGTTCAGAAATAAATTTGTCTGCTTCCTCTTTCAATTCCTCCCATGAGCTAGACTCGAGGGGAAGGGGGGAGAAGGAGAGAGGGGTGGGTTTTTGATTACATTGGCTGCATTCCCAAGGCAGTTGGAAGTGTAGATGGAGTTCATGGAGGAATAGGCTGACTTTCATGGTAGACTGGATATGAAAGAAATGGTTGGTTCAGTTGTCTGAATAGTGGTAGAGAAGAAGCTATTCTTAAGACTGGTTGTCTGTAAACCTTCTGAGATTCCTTTGTTTCTGTTGAGGGTTAGAACATAGAACAGTCCCGCAGAACAACAGCCCCTTTGGCCCACGATTATGCGCCAAATCTATTGAATTAGTTATCAAATGGCTAGCTAATCCCTTCTGTCTGTACAATGTCCATATCCTTCTACAGTTCTCACATTCATGTGCCTACCCAAACATCCCTTAAAAGTCCCTAAATGTATCTGCCTTTACCATCTCTCCAGGTGCATTCGAGGTACCACCACTCTCTGTATTTAAAAAAAAAAATGACCTTCACATCCTCTTTGAAATTACCCCCTCTCACCTTAAATGCATGCGCTCTAGTAATAGGCATTTCAACACTGGAAAGGATATTGTCTGTCTACCCTAACTATCTAGCTTATAAGCCTCTATCAGATCTCCCCTCAGACATTACCGCTCCAAAGAAAACAACCATGTGAGACCTTGTCAAAGGCCTTGCTGAAGGCCATGTAGACAACATCCACTGCCTTACCTTCAACTTTTCTGCTAACTTCTTCAAAAAAACACTATAAGATTATGAACAAACTTTTCTTGGGCTTCCTGCCAGGTACAGATATTGACTATAAACTGATGTTTTGATGACAAACTCTGCCATCATTTTCAGGGATGCTGCCTGGGCATGTCTAGTCCAGTGGTATTTATACCCACCCCCCCCCCGCCCCCGTAGTCTCTTCCTCCTGACTGGTTAGTCCTCATTCATCAGGTTTCTGCTCTCCCACCTTGTTCACAACGAATTCCAGTTCTTACTAAAGGGGCCCAAAACTGCACATAATACTCCAAGTGAGGTGTCACCAGTGCTTTGTAAAGTCTCAGCATTACATCTTTGCCTTGATATTCTAGTCCTCTTGAAATGAATGCCAACATCAAATTTGCCGCCTTCTCCACAGACTCAACCTGCAAATTACCCTTCAGGGAATCCTGCACAAGAGCTGGCAAGTCACTTTTTGCCTCAGATTTTTTTATCTATCTCCCCCTCCCTCTCCCCCTCCCTCTCCCCCTCCCTCTCCCCCTCCCTCTCCCCCTCCCCCTCCCCCTCCCCCTCCCTCTCCCCCTCCCTTTCCCCCTCCCTTTCCCCCTCCCCCTCCCCCTCCCTCTCCCCCTCCCCTCCCCCTCCCTCTCCCCCCTCCCCCTCCCCCCTCTCCCCCTCCCCTCCCCCTCCCCCCTCCCCACCCTTCCCCCCTTCCCCCCCTCTCCCTCCCCCCTCTCTCTATGTGGTTAAGAAGGCATACGGTGTATTGGTCTTCATCAACCGTGAGACTGAGTTCAAGAACTGAGAGGTGATGATACAGCTGTATAGGATCCTGGTCAGACCCCGCTTGGAGTACTGTGCTCAGTTCTGACTACCTCATGACTGGAAGGGTATGGAAACTATAGAAAGGGTGCAGAGGATGTTGTCTGGATTGGGGAACATGCCTTATGAGAATAAGTTGAGTGAACTTAGCCTTTTCTCCTTGGAGCGACGGAGGATGAGAGGTGACCTGATAGAGGTGTATAAGGTAATGAGGGGCATTGATCGTGTAGATAGTCAGAGGCTTTTTCCCAGGGCTGAAATGGCTAACACGAGAGGGCATAGCTTTAAGGTGCTTGGAAGAAGGTACAGAGGAGATGTCAGGGGTAAGTTTTTTACGCAGAGAGTGATGAATGCATGGAATGGGCTGCCGGCAATGGTGGTGGAGGCGGATACGATATGGTCTTTTAAGAGGCTCCTGGATAGGTACATGGTGTTTAGAAAAATAGAGAGCTATAGGTAACCCTAGGTAATTTCTAAATTAAGTACATGTTCAGTACAGCATTGTGGGCCAAAGGGCCTGTATTGTGCTGTAGGTTTTCTATGTTCTATGTTCTGTCATCGCTTCAAGTCTATCCAGCTGAGTATTGGACATCTGAGTGCTGGGGAGAGATGTACATACATGATCTCTGCTAAAAATCTCATATTTTATTCAAAATACAGATGATGTGGAAGACAATAACTCTATGGGGAAAACTGGTATTTTTCTCCACTAACTGATCCCTTGGGTGCATTTTAGTTTTCATTTTAGTTAGTTTTATTTTGTGGGCACGCTCTGTAGGTTTCAGGTATGCTATGTTGATGCCGGAAGTCTGGCGACTCTTGCAGGCAGCCCCCAGCCCATTCTTCGGACTGTGTTTGTCGTTGCTACAATATGTTTCAATTTTTCCATTGTAGGCTTCCATTGATCAGGTTTGATCATGGATATTGTGTCCTGCCTGTCTAGATACGCAAGCCAGGTCAGTACGATATGGAGAGCAGCTGTTGCCCTTCTCTACTCATCTGATAAACCCAAATGAACAGCAGAGACTGATTCAGTTTGGCACTAGCAGCATCACAGAAGTTGCCGGTCAGCGGTGAACTCAACGGTGAACTTAGGGACTCCAGCTCCGGACTTTTCCCTCAGGGTTTACTCCCACAGCTTTCCTCAAGAGTGGGTATAGTCACAAGGCTGCGTAGGTTTGAGATCAGACTTTTCCTTTTCCTCCTTCTTCATGCCCAAAGCGACTGGTTTTAAGGTGCCAGTAAGCCACATCTCCTGTCTGTGGAAATAGTTCTGTCGGACTTAGTAGCTAAACCACACATGAAGGTCAGGAGCTGCACTTGGTTGTCAGAGGCTATTTGAGGCGCACACCATTGGCAGCAGTTAATAGGTAGTGGGAGCTTGTCCCTGCTGCCAGTCCCAGCTATAACAAACTTAAGGAACCTGTGGATGTGATTCCACATGCATGTGACAAATAAAGCCTGTGTCCATTTAGGACATAGTAGCAAAGTGGCTACTGAACTAATTACAAGGTTTGTGGATCCCTGATCCAGAGACATAAGCACTGAACACAGTAGGAGCAAGAGTAGACCACCTGGCCTTTCAAGCCTGCCTGAACTTTCAATATGATCATCTCTGATCTGCCCCAGGCCTTCAGCTGATCCCCCATTGCTCTGAATTCCCTGATCATTCAACCATTTGCCTGCTTCCTCTTTAACTACCTCCCATGATCCTAGACCAGATGTGCCCAATCTTATTTTTATACGATGGACCAATACCATTCAGCAAGGGATTCATGGACTCCAGGTTGGGAACCCTTTACCTAATCTCTAGGGGACTGGGAGAGAATGACCAGGGTGGGAGGGTTTTTGATTTATAAACACAAGAAAGTCTGCAAATGCTGGAAATCCAAAGTAACACACAAAAGGTGCTGGAGGAACTCAGCAGGTCAGGCAGCATCTATAGGAAGAGGTACAGTCAACGTTATACTTCCTCCCTCACCACTATTCAGGGACCCAAACAGTCCTTCTCGGTGAGGCGACACTTCACCTGTGAGTCGGCTGGTGTGATATACTGTGTCCAGTGCTCCCGGGGCAGCTTTCTGTATATTGGCGAGACCTGCCGCAGACTGGGAGACCGTTTCGCTGAACACCTACGCTCTGTCTGCCAGAGAAAGCAGGATCTCCCAGTGGCCACACATTTTAATTCCACGTCCCATTCTCATTTTGATATGTCAATCAATGGCCTCCTCTACTGTCGAGATGAAGCCACACTCAGGTTGGAGGAACAACACCTTATATTCTGTCTGGGTAGCCTCCCGCCTGATGGCATGAACATTGATTTCTCTAACTTCCACTAATGCCCCTCCTCCCCTTCTTGCCCCATCCCCTATTTTATTTATTTATTCATTTATTATTCCCCCCCCCCACCTTTTTTCTCTCTCTCTTTCCCTCTCACAATCACTTCTTGCCTGCTCTCCATCTTCCTCTGGTGCTCCCCTCCCCCTTTCTTTCTCCCATGCCTCCAGCTTTGTCTCCCTTCAGCCAATCAACTTTCCAGCTCTTAGCTTCATCCCTCCCCCTCTTCTCTTCTCCTATCATTTTAGATCTCCCCCTCCCCCTCCCACTTTCAAATCTCTGACTATTTCTTCTTTCAGTCAGTCCTGATGAACGGTCTCGGCCCAAAATGTCGACTGTACCTCTACCTCTTCTTATAGATGCTGCCTGACCTGCAGTGTTCTACCAGCATTTTGTGTGTGTTGCTTGAATTTCCAGCATCTGCAGATTTCCTCGTGGTTATCTGAATAAAAAGGTTGGGGGAGGGGAACGAGGTTATCTGGAACGAGATGAGGGAAGCCAGGTGAAAGTTGAAGGGCTAGAGAAGGAATCTGATAGGAGAGGAGAATGGAGCATGGGAGAAAGGGAAGGAGGAGGCAACCCAGGGGAAGGGATTGGCTGGTGAGAATAGGTAGAAAGCCAGAGTGGGGAAGAGGGGGGTGGGATGGATTTCTTTTACCAGAAGGAGAAATCGATGTTCGCGCTGTCAGATTGGGGGCTACCCAGGCAGAACGTAAGGTGTTGCTCCTCCAACCTGAGTGTGGCCTCATCTTGGCACAAGATGTTTTTGATTATGCTGGCTGCTTTTCCAAGGCAGTTGGAAGACAGAATCCATGGAAGGAGATATTGACTTTCATGGTAGACTGGGCATGAAGGAGGTGCTTGGTTCAGTAGTCTGAATCGCAGTAGGGAAGGAGTTGTTCTTCAGCCTGGTGATTTGTAACCTTTTGGAGTTTTCTTTATTTCCATTTAGGGTTCAGGAACTGAAGATGCCAATCTTGGGGCAAGATGTGAAGCCGGTTTCTGGAAAAAATTTAAAGGCACTCTCGGTGTGTTATAACAAATTAAACTGTAATTGTTGTAAACACTTAAGCAGTTGGTTGGTGGTCAATTGCAGGCAACAAGGTCAAGTGACTTGGTGATTGTTTTATTATCATCACATATACAATGTGATGTTTGTGCATCATTAGGACAGACACATTAAGCACATCGAGGTAGTACAAAAGGGAAGAATCAAAACAGAATGCAAGGGAGGTCTACTTAGGAGTCTGTACCAGCCAAAATCCCCCACCGGAGTCCATCTTGTTTAGCTGCATTTGCCATGTCTCCCTCTTTCTCACTGCTGCCATTGGATAGAAGGTGCAGGAGTCTTGGGTCCTTCGCCACCAGGTTCAGGAACAGTGTTGCCTTACAACCATCAGCCCTCTGGACCGACATGGATGGCCTCACTTGCATAAGCACTGAACTGATTGTGTAACCTGTAGACCCACTTTCAGGGACTCTGCCATTGTTGTGTATGGTTTATCATGGTTGTTAATGGTATAGATACTTTAATAATAAATTTACCTGGAAGAGTAGGAATTTCAGTACTGAGGAGAAATTGAGGTTGTCTTTAGCATGTCCTTAGGGTGTGTTGATTGTTAGCACAAACATGCTAGATGCTTCAATGAACATGTGATAAATAAATAAATCTGAATCTGACTGGTTTCTAACCCAGAGGGCAAGATTTAGACTGTAAGATGTAGGAGCAGAATTAGCCCATTTGGCCCATCGAGTCTGCTCTGACATTTCATCATGGCTGATCCAATTTTCTTCTCAGTCCCAATCTCCTGCCTTCTCCCCATATCCCTTCATGTACTGACCAATCAAGAATCTATCAACCGCTGCCTTAAAGACTCGGCCTCCACAGCTGCCTGTGACAAAGAATTCCACAGATTCGGCACTCTCTGGCTAAAGAAATCCCTCCTCATCTCCATTCTAAAAAGTCGCCCCAATATTCTGAGGCTGTGTCCTCTGGTCTTAGAGTCTCCCACCATAAGAAACATTCTCTCCACATCCACTCTATCAAGACCTTATAACCTGACGAAGGGTCTCGGCCTGAAACGTCGACTGTACCTCTTCCTAGAGATGCTGCCTGGGCTGCTGCGTTCACCAGCAACTTTGATGTGTGTTGCTTGAATTTCCAGCATCTGCAGAACTCCTGTTGTTCAAGGACTCTCAAGTCCCTTTGCGCCTCAGTTTTGTGTATTTTCTCTCCATATAGAAAATAGTCAACCTTTTCATTTCTTCTACCAAACTTCCCGACAGTGTGTTCCATCTGCCATTTCATTGTCCATTCTCCTAATCTGTCTAAGTCCTTCTGTAGCCCCGCTACTTCCTCAAACGACCTGCCCCCTACCTATCTTAATATCGTCTGCAAACTTTGCAACAAATTCATCAATTCCATCATCCAAATCATTGACATGTAATGTAAAAAGAATCAGTCCTAACAAAGACCCCTGTGGAACACCACAAGTCACAGGCAGCTAGTCAGAAAAGGCTCCCTTTATTCCCACTCTTTGTCTTCTGCCAATCAGCCACCGCTTTATCCATGCTAGAACCTTTCCTGTAATACCATGGCCTCATATCTTGTTAAGCAGCCTCTTGTGTGGCACCTTGTCAAAGGCCTTCTGAAAATCAAAGCACACAACATCAACCAATTCTCCTTTGTCTATCCTGTTTATTACTACTTCAAAGAATTCCAACAGATTTGTTAGGGAAGGTTTTCCCTTGAGGAAACATGTTGACTATGCTGTATTTTATCATGTGCCTCCAAATACCTTGAAAGATGATCCTTAATAATTGACTCCAACAATCTTCCCAACCACGGAGGTCAGACTAACTGGCCTGTAATTTTCTTTCTTCTGCTCCTCTCCCTCTTGAAGAGTGAAGTGACATTTACAGTTTTCCAGTCCTCCAGAACCATTCCAGAATCTAGTGATTCTTGAAAGATCATTGCTAATGCCTCTACAATCACTTCAGGCACCTCTTTCAGAACTCAGGTGTACACCACCTGGTCCGGGTGACTTTCATTTTCACAAGAACCTTCTATCAGTTAGAAACATAGAAAACCTACAGCACAATACAGGCCCTTCGGCCCTCAAAGCTGTGCCAAACATGTCCTTACCTTAGAAATTACCTAGGCTTACCCATAGCCCTCTATTTTTCTGAGCTCCATGTACCTATTAAGGAGTCTCTTAAAAGACCCTATTGTATCTGCCTCCACCACTGCCGCTGGCAACCCATTCCATGCACTCACCACTCTCTCTGCAAATAAACAAACAAATAAATAAATAAATCAACCAACCAACCAACCAACCAGAAAGCAGGATCTCCCAGTGGCCACACATTTTAATTCCACATCTCATTCCCATTCTGACATGTCTATCCACGGCCTCCTCTACTGTAAAGATGAAGCCACACTCAGGTTGGAGGAACAACACCTTATATTCCGTCTGGGTAGCCTCCAACCTGATGGCATGAACATCGGCTTCTCTAACTTCTGCTAATGCCCCACCTCCCCCTCGTACCCCAACTGTTACTTATTTTTATACACACATTCTTTCTCTCACTCTCCTTTTTCTCCCTCTGTCCTTCTGAATATACCCCTTGCCCATCCTCTGGGTCTCCCCCTCCCGTCTTTCTTCCCGGACCTCCTGTCCCATGATCCTCTCGTATCCCTTTTGCCTATTACCTGTCCAGCCCTTGACTCCATCTCTCCCCCTCCTGTCTTCTCCTATCATTTTGGATCTCCCCCTCCCCCTCCAACTTTCAAATTCCTTACTCACTCTTCCTTCAGTTAGTCCTGACGAAGGGTCTCGGCCTGAAACGTCAACTGCACCTCTTCCTAGAGATGCTGCGTTCACCAGCAACTTTTATGTGTGTTGCAACCAACCATGACATCTCCTCTGTACCTACTTCCATGCACCTTAAAATTATGCCCTCTTGTGCTGGCCATTTCAGCCCTTGGAAAAAGCCTCTGCTATCCACACGATCAATGCCTCTCTTCATCTTGTACACCTCTGAAGTAACTTCACACACTTTATGCCCCCTGACACCTGGAACTTCCACCATCCTGCTAGTGTCTTCCACAGTGAAGCCTAACGCAAAATACCTATTCAAATTTGTCTGCTGTTTTGTGGCCCCCTATTTAATAAGAGCCAGAGTGGATGTAAGGAAACAACACAGTGGATTATGAACAGGATTACACAGTTGGGAGAAGATTCAGTGGAACATTTCAACTAAGAATTGAATAAATACTTCCAAAGGGAGGAATTGTTAATTTAACAACAGGAGAGAGAACTCAATTTGGACAATTCTCACCAAAAACGGTCAGGAATAGCAACCATATGTTCTGAAGATTCTATCGTAAGCTTTGTTTGATTCTGTTGTTCACCTGACTCTCATTTGAGCCCCTTTTTGTCATCTAACTTCTTGGCTCAGAAGCCAACCTGATGCAAAAACCTGAAAGCACATATCACCTCAAGTTCCATCCTGCCTTGACAAGGCGACTGAACAATCCCCTAGTACCATAAGATGGAATCTAGAGCTCACAGTCGACCTTGTTGTACCTTATCTGCCTGCACTGCACTTTCTCTGTGACGACAGTGCATTATTCTGTATTCGGTTACAGTTTTTTCCTTGTACACCTCTATACACATTGTAATGAAATGATTGGTATGGATCGAAGGTGAGTTTATTGTCATCTGCACAGGTGCACAGGTGCACAGGTGCACTGAAAGACTTGCCGGCAGCTGCTTCACAGGCACATGGTGTCATGTAAAATATATCTCAGTACGTGTGACAGTAATGAACTAACTCCCATCCCCATTCCACCACTTAGTTGATTTGTGCGGAGTTTGACACCGAACATGTCATCGCCTCGGTTGAGGATTGAACACCGGAGAGTCTAGGGAAAGTTGTACATGCAAGCTAAAATGAAGACTGTTAATAGTCTCTTATGCTATTCAAGTACAGATGAAGTGGAAGGCAATAACTCTTCTATCAATTACAAAAACTGGTCCTTTATTCACCAACTTGTGCCTTGGGTCTATTTTAGTTGTGTAGGAGCGATGGATATATTCATTGTCTGTATTGTATTTGTGACGCGCAGTCTTACTTTGGGTAAAGTAACGTGTCACGTGGGTTTGGGCAGAGGTTAGCGGGCGGCGCACTGCGTTGTGTAGTGGTTAAAATAAATGAATTTAATCACCTGTTTTGGCTGCATAGAGAGGGGGTGAGTAGGGAGCGTATATTTTTCATCTTTGCTCATTCTTGTTTGAATTTGATCAAATTATGCTTATCTTTGTTTCACATGAAATACGGAGAGTTGAATAATTTTATTGCCAATTTGTAATAAAGGATGAAAACGCACTGTTTGGGAATTCAGTTAGTTGGAAGTGCATCATACAATACTCCCTCTCTTCACCTCTCAGTGACATTTATTTTTCAAGTAGTCGCTACAGATAATTCTAGTTTATGGGCATGCTATGTTGGTTGTGGGCAAATGTTGGCATCGGAAGCGTGGGGGCACTTGTGAGCTGCCCCCAGCATAATCCTCAGACTGTGTTGGTCATTGATGCAAAACGATGCATTTCACTGTGTGTTTCACAGTGCACATGACAAATAAATGTAAACATTTCAACAATCCTGGTTAGATGCATTGTGTGACAACGAGGAAGACATCAGCCCAGATAAAGCAATTAAACTTTGTCATCTGATTTACAGCAGATTCTGTTTCCATGCTGGCGTTGGACAGCTTACCTGGCCCACTGCAGGTTGTGCTTCAGGTTACTGGTACTGCCTTGTATTCTGTAAAGAACTGTACAGGAAATCCGCTCAAAGGAAAGAAAGCCTCAAATGTTTGAGACATATGAGTTTTGAAGGTGGAACCTGGGGTAAAACATAATAAATTGCATGGAGAACTGAAGGGTCAAGTAGCACCTGTGGAGACTAAAGCACGGTTGACATTTTTTGGTCATGGCCCTACATCAGGAGAGAAAGAGGAGGGGGAAGGTAGCCGGTATTGGAAGTGAGAAAGACAGCAGCCTGCTGACGCTGGAATCTGGAGTAGTGCACAAAATACTGGAGGATCTTGAGGGGTTCAGGCAGTATCTGTAAAGAGAAGTGGATAATTGACATTTTGGGTTGAGACCCTCCATCTGCACTTTATCTTGACTGTCCATTTTCCCTCTAGAATTGCTACCTAACACTTTTTTTTTTAAAATTACCTGATTCTCTATGAAAGCTAATGTAATGTAAAAGCAAAAGAACAAAGCAAAAACTAATGGGAAGATAGAGGATTAGGAAGCTTTTATAAATCTGCAGAAAGCAACTAAAAGAATCACTGGGGAGAAAGATGAAATATAAAAGCAAATTAGCAAACAATTCAAGGTGGATAGAAAAAGCTTTGCTACCTGGGAATCTACTGGAGTCATGTACTGTGTCCAGTGCTTCCGGTGCGGCTTCCCATTTATCGGTGACACCCAAAGTAGATTGGAAGACCGTTTTGCTGAGCACCTACGCTCTGTCCTCCAGAGGAAGCAGGATCTCCCGGTGGCCACCCACTTTAATTCCACTTCCCATTCCCATTCCGATATTTCAATCAATGGCCTCCCCTTTTCCCTCTCACCTTATCTCCTTGCCTGCCCATCCCCAGGCAGCTGTGGAGGCCAAGTCTTTAAGGCAGCGGTTGATAGATTTGATTGGTCAGTGCATGAAGGGATATGGGGAGAATTCAGGAGATTGGGACTGAGAGGAAAATTGGATCAGCCATGATGAAATGGCAGGGCAGACTCGATGGGCCAAGTGGGCTAATTCTGCTCCTACGTCTTACAGTCTAAATCTTGCCCTCTGGGTTAGAAACCAGTCAGATTCAGATTCATTTATTTATCACATGTTCATTGAAGCATCTAGCATGTCTGTGCTAACAATCAACACACCCTAAGGACATGCTAAAGACAATCTCAATTTCTCCTCAGTACTTAAATTCCTACTCTTCCAGGTAAATTTATTATTGATGTATCGATCCCTATGTTGCTCTTCCCATCTTTTCTTTCTTCCATGGCCTTCTGTTCTCTCCTATCGGACTCCCCCCTTCTCCAACCCTGTATCTCTTTCACCAATCAAATTACCATTTCTTTACTTCATCCCTCCCTCTCCCAGTTTCACCTATCACCTTGTGTTTTTCTCTCTCCCCTCCCCCACCTTTTAAATCTACTCCTCATATGTAGATTTTCTCTTGTTTATAAAAGGATTCTTTTCTGGTTGGCTGCCAGTGCTAGTGGGACAGTTTCTTTTTGTGCTGTATCAGTGATTTATATGAAGGAGTAGATGGCGTTGTTGTCAAGTTTGCAGATGATACAAAGATTGGTGGAGGGGCAGGTGGTGTTGAGGAAACAGGTAGGATGCAGAAGGATTTGGACAGATGGGGAGAATGGGCAAGAAAGTGGCAAATGAAATATAATGTTGGAAAATGCATGGTCATGCACTTTGGTAGAAGAAATAAATGTGCAGACTATTTTATAAACAGGGAGAAAATCAAAAAATCTGAGATGTAAAGGGACTTGGGAGTCCTTGTGCAGATGACACTTAAGGTTAACTTGCAGGTAGAGACAGTGGTGAGTAAGGCAAATGCAATGTTAGCATTCATTTCAAGAGGCCTAGAATACAAGAGCAGGGATGTGATGCTGAGGCTTCATAAGGCACTGGTGAGGCCTCACCTTGAGTATTGTGAACAGTTCTAGTCCCTTGTCTAAGAATAGATGTGCTGGCATTGGAGAGGGTTCAGAGGAGTTTCATAACGATGATTCTGGGAAAGAAAGGGCGATCTTATGAGGAAAGTTTAATGACCCTGGGCCTGTACTCGCTGGAATTTAGAAGGATGAGGGGGAATCTCATTGAAACCTTTCTCATGTTGAAAGGCCTTGACAGAGTAGATGTGGAAAGGATGTTTCCCATGGAGGGAGCATCTAGGACAAGAGGGCACAGCCTCAAGATAGAGGGGCCATCCATTTAAAACAGATGCAGAAAAATTTCTTTAGTCAGAGGGTGGCAAATTTGTGAAATTTGTTACCGCAGGCAGCTATGGAGACCAGGTCACTGGGTGTATTTAAGGTGGAGAGTGATAGGTTCTTGATTGGCTACAACATCAAAGGTTGTGGGGAGAAGGCTGGGAAGTGGGGCTGAGGAGGGGAGGAAAAAGAGGAATCAGCCATGATTGAATGGTGGAGCAGACTCTATGCCGATTGGCCTAGTTCTGTTTCTATATCTTATTGTATTGTCTAAACATTGAGGGGAGAGGAGTGAGACAGGCTGGTAACGAATAGGTATACTGTACCGTGAAGAGATTTTGAAGAGGAATGGCAGGATGGGGACCCAATGCAGTTGTCTCACTTGTTCTCTTCCCTCCAATTTTTTCCTTGTCTCAACAAATGCTGGTTGATCCAAGGTTGTTAGCACCAAATATTTATTTGGGTGGCGAGATGGAAATGTGTCTCTACCAAAGGAGGTGTAAGGCACTCTTTCTCTCTGCTAGCCTGCAGGACACCCTTGGGCAAAGTGTAGCACCTGTTTAGCCCCAGGTCAGGGTCACATGAAGTCATGGGAGCAGCTGGTGCAAATCACAAGTCCTGGTATTGCGACCACTGACTTCAGGCAATCTCTGAACTGTATTGACAATGGTTGGGATCGCCTGTCTTGAATAGACACTGCCCAGAAGAATGCAATGGCAAACCACTTCTGTCGAGAACAATCATGGTCACGATCGCCTATGTCATTGGGCAAAGCACATGATGTGATGAAATATTTATTTTGTAAATAGTACTAAAACAATGGAATCTTATCTGTTTTGGTTCTATTGTCTAATGTTGATCGTTCGGTTGATTCACAGAGTGCTCAAATTGTGGTCTATAAATGCTTTGAGTTTTCTTTTAAATGTGCAATATGCATTTCTTTACCATTTGGGTTTAATTTTGAAAGTTTTATTTTCATTACAGCCCTTTCCTGCATGCCCGGGTCCGAGAAACTCTATCAGATTGTGCCTTGCCAATATCGGTGTTGGTATTTTCATTTGTGGGATCATACCTTTTTAGAGATATCAAGGGTATGTTTATTCTTTTACTTCATTAAACTTTGTGTTGTTTTAGCTTTGCTCTGGGGTTTATTGAAGCTTTGCCTTTCTATTGGGTCACTTTCCTTTCCTATAACATTGCTTGGCTGTCATTATTCCCTCCACTTTCCATAAGACATAGTTTAATACTTCCATTCAATATCAGAGAATCTATACAATATACAACCTGAAATTCTTACTCTTCACAAGCATCCTCAAAACAGAAGAAAAGCCCCCAAAGAATGAACGACAGAAAAATCAAGAACACCAAATCCCCCTGCCTCCCTCCCCCTGCATAAGCAGCATCAACCTTCTCCCTCCCACAAATTATTCTAGCATAAAGCATCAGCATTCCTACTACCCAACATACAAGCAAAAACACAGCCCCCAAAGAGGGACCATGATCTACAGTCCGTCAAAAACTGACTGTTCGCATTTCGACATCCCACCGATGCTCTCTTACTAATAAGGGAGAGACAGGTATCGCTCTTTCCACTGTGATAAGGAGGAAAGCAATTGCTAGTTTGATGTTACAGTCAGTATGAAGCATTGTTTCTTTTATTTCAAGTTCCCCGACTCGAGAATCAGCAAATTGATTGATTACTGAGTGCAGAGTCTTCTGACAGGCACGCTCGCTGCCTTCGATGTTCCGGCTCCCGCTGCACTTCAGTGTGCGACACCGGCAAGAATTCGTGTCCATTGGGCCTTGTCGGCGCCTGACATCAGGCCGGACCTGGAGCTCTGAGACCGGGGACACGTCGTTATGCAGGACTGCGGTCCTTCCCGATAGAGCTCAGCAACCCTGAAAAAGAAAATAGAGACATTAAAATTGGAAGATTTCAACTGTTTCGCTGATGAGTAGGGAGAATTCACCCTCTGGCGCAGTCTTTAGCTCCGCCCAACAATAGGAGTAGAATTAGCCCATTGGGTCTATTCTATTATTTCGTCATGGCTAATTTGTTATCCCTTTCAACCCTATTCTCCTCCTTTCTCACTATAACCTTTGACACCCTTACTAATCAAGAATTTGTGAACATCTGCTTTAACTATCCTCAATGACTTGGCCACCACAGCCATCTATGTCATTGAGTTCTTCAGATTCATCACCCTCTGGCTAAAGAAATTCCTCCTCACATTTTTTCTAAAGGGACATCCTTCTATTTTGAGGGTATGCCCTCTGGTCCCAGACTCCCCCACTGTAGGAAACATTCTTCTCCACATCCAGCCTAAAAAGGCCAGGGGTTGCCAGCCTGGGATCCACGGACCCCTTGCTTAATGGTTTTGGCCAATGGCACAGAAAAAGGTTGGGAACCCTTGATAAGAACATATGAAATAGGAGCAGGAGTAGGCTATCTGGCCCGTTGAACCTGTTCCGCCATTCAATAAGATCATGGCTGATCTGGCCATGGATTCATCTCCATCTACTTGCCTTTTCCCCATATCTCACCTAATCTAGGCCTTTCAATATTCAGTAGGTCTCAATGTGATTGTCCCCCCCCCCCATTCTTCTAAACTCCAACATGTATTGGCCCTGAGTCATCAAACGCTCCTCATACTTTAATCTTTTCATTCCTGGGATCATTCTTGTGAACCTTCGCTGGACCCTCTTCAATGCCAGCAAGTCCTTTCTTAGTTACGGGGCCCTAAACTGCTCACCGTAGCCCATGTGTGGTCTGACAAATGCCTTCTAAAGTCTCATTAATTTCATTATCCAAAACTTGCCACAGAACTCTTCCATTTTGTCAATAGTCATTATAACTGTGCCTTGAAGGTAGATGTCTTGGATGAGATTATATCAAGTAGATATTGCTAGTTTAGCTCTTGGGTAAATGAACACAAGTGGCTGTAATTTTAAGGATGAAGGGTTGTGTGTGAGAATGTTTGGATAATGGTCCTTTGATGGTGTTCCAAAATCCACTATGATCAGAGGTAATTGGCCGTCATGTTCTCTTTCCCAGCCAATCCCCAAAAATCTAACCGAGAATATAGTTAATGAATAAGCCTCCTAAATAAAGAAATTTCTTATCCCGATTCTAAGTAGATGCCCTCTCATGTTGACCTCTATTAATCTCTACAGCTGGAGAAAGTAGCCTGCCAACCTACCTATCCATTCTTCCCTAAATGTTGTATGTCTTGAAGAAATCCCCTTTCATTCTTATGACCTTGTGTGTGGACCAATTGTGTAAATCTAATAGGAGGTCCAGCCTCATACATCTATGATGGACTGATTCCAAGGGTACAAAGACATCAAGCCAATGGCCGAAATGAGGTCTTGTAAAATTGTCGTACAGTATTACTCCCCTGCACTAGTTGCTTACTGTTCCTTCAAGTTTACCTTTTGTTTCTTGGTCAGACTACCCTGATCGCTCTTAGAACCAACATTTATTAATTTCTAACCGGTTCAAAGATACTGCTCTTGCCAAAGTTTTTTTTTTTGCACACTATCTGTCACCATTTTGCTATCTCATTAACTTATTTATATTTTGTTCCTCCTCCTGTTATTTCAACCATTGTGGGTTGTGCTTTGCCCTATCATTAAATTGTGAAAGTGTTTAAAGCTGATTCTTATGGAAATTCTTCGCAATTTTGATAGAGCTGTTCATTCCTTATGTTTTGCCTTAATATCTGTTTTCCCTAATATATTTCTGATTTCCAAGTTCTTAATTTAACTAACGACCTGATGTACAAAATCTGTAAGGAAGTATTTCGTAACAGAACCTTTAACTGTGACAGTTAATTGAGAAAGTGACCAATAGAACAGAACGTTACTAATAGGAAATAGCACGAGAGATTTGAGTGGACAAGGCCTTACTGTCTACAGTTAGGAAGAATGTCAGATAATGTCATAGTGCTTCAGCTCATCTTCTTAATGCTGCACTATAATCCTGCCCAGTCCCATCAATATGCACTTGGACTATAGCCATCCACACTCCTCCCATCCATGTACTTACCCAAACTTATCTTAGATGTTGATACTGCACCCATATCCTCCACTTCTATTGGCAGCTCATTCCACACTCTCACCACCCTCTACATGAAGAAGTTTCCCCTCAGGTTCCCCTTATGTATTACACCTTACACCTTACACACTTAACCTAAGTTCCAGTCTCATCCAACCTCAGTGGCAAATGCCTGCTTGCATTTCCCTATTTTAGATTATGAAGACACGCAGTCCTCTTTTGTTGTCATTTAGTAATGCATGCATTAAGAAATGATACATTATTTCCTCCGGTGTGATATCACAAAACACAGGACAAACCAAGACTAAAAAAACTGACAAAACCACATAATTATAGCATATAGTTACAACAGTGCACGATACCATAACTTGATGAAGAAGTCCGTGAGCACAGTAAAGTTCAAAGTTTCTCAAATGTCCCACATCTCACGCAAACGGGAGAAGGAAGAACTCTCCCTGCCATGCCGATCACAGTCCGACTCTGAGTCAAATCCCCTCAGTCAAATCTCCCCTCGTTGTCCTATACTCCAATCTCATTGAAAGTTGCAAATCCTCACGGGGTTCAAACAGGTGGATGTTTCCTTTGGCTGTGGAGATGAGCCCAGGCGTAATGGTCTTAACAGTCTGACACAAGTTAGGCATTTTGGACCAAAATAGAGAGAAACTTACTAAATTCAGAAGACTTGAATCTCTGGAATTCGCTCTGAGATTCTGCCATTGTGTTCACTCAAAGCAGAGATCTATAGATTTCTGGATATTAATTGAGTGTAATTACTGGAGTTAGCTGAGTGACAGGGAAGGAGGGGAGTGTAGGAGCATGATTCCAAGCTGGAATATTAACCAGGAAAACTGGCAAAGCATGCTCGAAGGGCAGGATGATCTATGCTATTTAATCCTTTTGACAATATAAATGTGTTGCTTTCACCAGTTCCTTTACTTATCATCAAATTAGATTTGTCAAACACTATTTCCTTCTAGTAAGATCACCATGACACTGTCTAAGGGCCCTGTTATCATTTCCCAAATAACATGATTCCTAAAAAAAACACGAGATTCTTCAGATGCTGGAAATCCAGAGCAACTCATACAACATGCTGGAGGAACTCAGTAGGTCAGGCAGCAACTGTGGAGATGAATAAACAGTGGAAATTTCAGACTGCGACCCTTGGTCAGGACTGGAAAGGAAGGAGGAAGGAGCAGAATGAGGTGGTCAGGCGAGGGAAAGGAGTACAGGCTAGAAGGTGATAGGTGAAACCAGGTGGATAGAAGAGTGAGGGTTGAGGTAAGAAGCTGATAGGTGGGAAAGGTAAAGAGCTGGAGAAGAAGGAATCTGATAGGAGAGAAGATTTGGGAGGAAGGGAAGCAGGAAGGGCACAGGGGGGAGGTGATAAGCAGATGAGGAGAAGTAAGCGTAGAGAATTGAAGAAGATGGAATAGGTTAACTAATATCAAGTTTGCTGGACTGTTAACTGCTGGTTTATCCTCTTGCATGAATAACAATGTAATTCATCTCCTCCCTCCAAATTTGCTTGGACAGTTCCAGGTAGAAGGAATATCAGAAGCTATAAATTCATGCTTCCATCATCTCCAGAACCACCTCCTTGGAATCCTAGGATGCAGGCTAGTAATTCAGGGCCTTTGTCAAGTTTTTATTTCCATATACTTTCCTATATTTCCCCTTTACAAGTTCCTCATACTCATTCACTAGTTATTGTGGTTTCTGTAGTGAAGACATGTATAATGGCACAAGTCATTATTATAGTCTCTCCTGCCTGTGAGTTTCCATAGAACATGTTACTTGCCATCTTCAACGTGTATCCAAACCTGAAAAGTCTGTTTTTAGTATTGTGGTATTGTTAGTATAGTGGTTAGCACAATCGCTTTACATTGACAGCGATCACAGATCTGGCTTCAATTCCTGCTGCAGCCTGTAAGGAATTTGTGCGTTCTCCCCGTGACATGGTGGGTTTCTTCTGGGTGCTCCAGTTTCCCCCCACAGTCCAAAGACATACAGATTAGGGTTAATAAATTGTAGGCATGCTGTGTTGGCTTTGGAGGCATGGCGACACTAGCAGGCAGTCCTCAGCACAATCCTCACTGATTAGACCGAATGCAAAATGACGCATTTCACAGTGTTTTGAGTACATGTGACAAATAAAACTAATCTATATCTGCTGCCACTTTCTAAACCGCTCCAATCTTTAAAGCATTTTATTTTAATACCTTAATCCAACCTTTTCCCATAGTTCATTTCTTAATTTATTGACAGAATGTAGTTCCACTAAGAATGATGCAATATTTAACTGCCTGTCACTATTGGCAAGTCAGTTGTTCTAATTTCCACCATAGCTCTGTCACTTTTTCTCATACTTTTTTGTAGTTGGCTTTAAGTTCTAAGACACATTTTCAACTGCATTAATTCATGTGTGCTCTGTATAAAATCTTTCTTTTCTCCAGTGATCACTTATTTTGAGATTACGACGTGACCCTGAATAAGATGAAGTTCATAATTATCTCGCTGTCTTTTTAGTTCCAAGTAATATTACTTTTGGAAAGACTCATGATGCAGTCTATGAATGCATATCCAACACCTTTGGGCATTAAGATCTGACAGGTATAGATTAAAGTTGAGAGGAAAATGATTTAAAAGCCACCTGAGGGGCAACTTATTCACACAGATGATGGTGCCCTTCTGGAGTAAGCTGGCAGAGAAGTGTTTGAGGCACGTGTATAGTACTGTGCAAAAGTCTAAACCACGTGTACGTAGCTAGGGAGCCTAAGACTTTTGCACAGTACTGCAGTAATTTTATGTATTATATTGTACTGCCGCCACAAAAAACAAATTTCATGGCATATTGTGAGTGATGATAAACCTGATTCTAATATGGTTCTTGATCGTGGACTGAGAGTGGGAAGGGGGAAGAGAGAGGGCAGGGAGTGGGAAGCACCAGAAAGACATTCTGTAATGATCAATAATCCAATTGTTGGAATCAAATGACTATGCCTGGTGTCTCAGGGTGTGTCTGCACTTATGCCACCTGCTGCCCCTAGCAGTCCTCCTCTGCCACCTGTCTCACACCCTCCCATGGCACTCCACCCTCACCATTTCAACATCGTTTGCTCCCGCCAGATTTATAGACTCGCTCTCTGTGCAAAACTCTTAGCTATATATATGTGACTTTTACATGGATAGGAAAGGTTTAGAGGGATATAGGCCAGATTTGGGTAAATGGGACTAGCTTGGATAGACAATCTTTTTTTGCATAGGAGAATAGGGCCAAGGAGCCAGTTTCTATGCTGTATTACTGTCTAATTCTATGACTTTCACCAGGTTTGATTCTAAATGGTTTAAGGTTTTAGTTTTCTGCAAATATGCTGAAATCTCAATTAACCTTCTCTCCAAGGTAATAGTTAGTAGAACTATCAATTAAATCTACCAGTATTTTGTGTCTTGTCATAGTCATTGAGCCCTACAGCAACAGGCTTTTCAGCCCATCTAGTCCCTGCTGAATTATTATTCTGCCTCGTCCCATCGACATGCACCTGGACCATAGCCCTCCACCCACCTCCAATCCATGTACTTATCAAAATTTATTTTAAAGGTTGAAATTGAACATGCATCAGCCACTTCCACTGGCAGCTCGTTTCACACTCACCACCCTCTGAGTGACGAAGTTTCCCCTCCTGTTCCCCTGAAACATTTCACCTTTCACCCATAACCATAACCTCTAGTTTTAGTCTCACCCAACTTCAGTGGAAAAAAGTAACACGCACAAAATGCTGGAGGAACTCAGCAGGCCAGGTAGCATCAATGGAAAAGAGTAAACAATCGATGTTTCAGGCTGAGGCCCTTCATCTTCTGATGAAGGGTCTCCTCCCGTAATGTCAACAGTACTCTTTTCCATAGATGCTGCCTGGTCTGCTGGGTTCCTCCAGCATTTTGTGTGTGTTGCTTGGATTTTCAGCATCTGCAGATTTTCTCTTGTTTTCAATGGAAAAGGCCAGGTTGCACTTACCCTATCTATACCTCTCATAATTTGATATACCTCTAATCAAATCTCCCCTTCTCCTAAACTCCAGGGAATAAAGTTCTAACCTATTCAACTTTTCCCTATAACTGAGGTCCTGAAGTCCTGGCAGCATCCTAATTGTAACTGGTTTTTCACTGGTAAATTCATTTTACCACCAAAGAACTCTACCTCTTCTTTCTAATCATCACGAGTCAGAGAGTGCCCACGGAATGGGCGGCTATTTTCACGTTGGTCAGAAAGACGAGCCTCAGTGAGGTGAAGCTTTTGGTGAGTCCATCCTCATCCATCAGGCACGGTCTAGTTACAAGTGGAGAGAGGAATATATTGGGAACTTCAAGTACAGTGGAAATACTGAACTTTGGGTGAATTTGGATTTCATATAAAAGGTCATAGATGTTAGAAGGTCAGAGGACTATGTAGGAGGGAAAGGTTAGATTGTTCCCAGTGGGTTAAAAAGTCAACACAACATCATGGACTGAAGGATCTGTACTGTGGTGCAGCATTCTATGTTCTGTGTTAAGAAAGCTCTTTGTCATGAAAAGAGCCAATTGTAGAACAGAAAGATGTGTAGATCTGAAACCAGGAGATGGTCTAATCAATTTTAAAGGTTCCACTGTTAATTGAACTCTGGTGACCACAAGGTAACTTTTGAATGGAAAATAAAATAGCCTTTCAAGGTAAAGTGAAAGAGATTAGGGGAAGCAATTTAACTATTTCTTAGCAAGAGATCCTAGATGTCCTAATGGTGGCTGATGGTTAAGTTGTTCAATACCCTAATGGTGCTTTGGGTGGTCGTCTCAAATAGGAAGTGGGTACAGCAGTATACTCTGCTGTTGAGGAAAGACCCCTGCATTCGAGCAGCGTCTCTGTCTCTGCCTGTTGGTGCTCGAGTTGGGGAACTTGAATAAACGATACTGCAGACTGTAATATTGAAACAGCAAGCTGTTGGTCTCTCTTCTCATCTGTTGCAGGAGTGGCGTCTCTTTCTTTCACTAGCAAGCGTGAGGGAGTCTGTCTGAGATGTTGAGGTATTGGGATGGATAGTAGTTTTTGATGGATTGTAGATCATGGGAGGATCTATTGCTTGCATGGTTGGTGATGGGAGGGTTGATGCTTTTGCTGTTTGTGTGTGGAAGGGGGCTTGGGGTTCTAATGTTTTCTGTCATTCATTCTTTGGGGTTTTTCTTCTGTTTCAAGGGTGTCTGTGAAGAGTGAGGATTTCAGTTTGTATACTGTGTACATTCTCTGACACTAAATTGAATCTGGAAGTTTATTTAACTGTTCTGCTCTTCCATTCCTAACCATTTTTGTTTATTTTATTTCTATCTTTCAGTTGCCTCATTTAGTTATAATCCAAATGAAGGCTTGTTCAATCTGGCCCCATTTCACCTTCTCTCTGTTGGAGCAATATTCGGTGGAATGGGATTGGGCTTCCTTCTCTCCATGCTGTTTTACTTGGAACAGAACATTGTGATGTCATTAACGAATGCTCCTCAGAACAGGTAAGACACTAAACTTCATGATAACCTGTAGCGATGCTTGTGCTGTGTTCCTGTGACCTCAAAGTGCAAAGTTATTTAAAGACCCTGTGTAGGCTAGTACAGGCAGATGGATGTTTGACTCATCGATGAATGAGGTGATGCTGTCTACATAATAATGAGGCTGCATTTTGCAGAACTCTCCCTGACTTTGTTTCCCACTGTGGATTTCAGTTGCTTTGCTTTACCTTCCACACTCCAAAGACTTGTACATTGGCAGGCTAATTAGCTCAAGGTAAATTGCCCCTGATTTATAGGTGAGTGTTAGAATTTAGGGTTGGTGGGGTAAGTGGGATTAGTGTAGATTGGTGATTGATGGTTACTGTGGATGGTGAGCTGAAAGGTATCATATGATGCTTCGACGAAAATGCTTCTTTTTGTAATTCTGGCCTTTGTTCATTTCCTCTGTACCCCATTGAATCATAGATATTTACAGTATAGAAGGAAATGATTCAATTAGCCTACAGCAGTAATTCATATCACCTAGTAATGGGTTTCTGTAGAAAGATTGGAAGAGAGTTCACGATTGGATCTTTGACCCAAAGCATCACATTTGCTCTGCAGAAGACCAGCTCTGTTGTGGTCATCTGCAGATTTTGGTGGTGTTGGATGGCTTGAGTTTGATCTCTTTTATTGACTGAGCGTATCTTTCTGTCTTATGCGTGCTTTGTGCTGTGTACGAGTGTTGGTATTGTGTTTTGTACCTTGACCCTGGAGTAATGCTGTCTCGTTTGGCTGTCTTCATGTATGGTTGAATGCCCTGACACCTTGACCTTTTTGATTTGGCCTGGCACTTAAACTGGCCAAGTGTAGACTCCTCCCTTGTTCTTGGACCTGGGCCCGCCACCTTGATTTGGCCTGTACCTGACCTTTCCAATCTGGCCCAGTGCTTTAATCAGTCAAACATTGGTTCATTGCTCGCTCTCAGGCCTGGGCCCTGCAGCCTCAACGCCGCCTCACCTCAGATCTGCTGCTTTGAGTTAGCTCCATATCCACTCTAGAAATGGCCAAACACTGGCATGTTTCTCAAGCTCTGACCCAGATACCACATTCTGATTTGCCCTGAACACAGCACACTGCAAACCCTCTGCACCTTCGAGACTTCAGTTCACTTCAGTGCAAAAATGCCAAGCTGTACAGGCAGTGCAGAAGCTCAACTCCGAAAGGGAAGTTCAACTAGTCAGAGAAAATTTCATGGCAATGGTCAGTTAGGACAGATTGGAGAGGATGTCTAGTGAGGTCTTAACAGGGGAATAATAAAGCTATGATCATGTTACTGGGTTTATCATAGACCACCCAACAGTCCATGGGATTTAGAGGATCAAATCTGTAGAGAGATTGCAAACTGTTGATAGTAGGTGATTTTAACTTTTCACGTATTGCTTGGGACTCCCATACTGTAAAAGGACTGAATGGGAAAGAGTTTGTCAAACGTGTTCAGGAAAGTTTCCTTAATCAGTACATAGAAGTCTCAACCAGAG
Source organism: Mobula hypostoma (assembly GCF_963921235.1). NCBI lineage: Eukaryota > Metazoa > Chordata > Chondrichthyes > Myliobatiformes > Myliobatidae > Mobula > Mobula hypostoma. Next base: position 188,321,069 of record NC_086100.1, read on the forward strand.
AAAGTTCAATACTACTAGATCTCCTCTTAGAGAATGAGACAGGGCAGGTGACAGGGTAAGTTTTTGCAGGGGAGCACTTTGTATCTAGTGATCATGATGTCATTAGTTTGAAGTTAATTATGAAAAATAATTACCCGGCTCTCTGGATGAGATTCTAATTTGGGGAAAGGCCAATTTTGATGGTATCAGAAAAGATCTGGCAAGTATGGACTGGGACAAGATGTTCTCTGGCAAAGGTGTAATTGGTAAGTGGGAGGCTTTCAAATATGAAATTTTGAGAGTACAGAGTTTGTATATTCCTTTCAGAATAAAAAGCAAGGATAACAGGTTCAGGGAACCTTGGTATTCGAGAGATATTGAGGGCCAAGCAGCATCTCTAGGAAGAGGTACAGTTGACGTTTCAGGCCGAGACCCTTCGTCAGGTTCTGACGAAGGGTCTCGGCCTGAAACGTCGACTGTACCTCTTCCTAGAGATGCTGCCTGGCCTGCTGTGTTCACCAGCAACTTTGATGTGTGTTGCTTGAATTTCCAGCATCAGCAGAATTCCTGTTGTTTGAGAGATATTGAGGTCCTGGTTAAGAAAATGAAGGGGGTATAGGCAGGCAAGCACAAATGAGGCACTTGAGGAATGCAAGAAATGCAAGAGAACATTTAAGAAGGAAATCAGGAGGGCTTTAAGAAGTCATGAGGTTGCTATGGCAGACAAGATGAAGGAGAATCCTAAATGCTTCCACAAATGTATTACAAATAAAAGGATAAAGATGAGAACATCTACAGATTCTGGAAATCCAAGCAACGCATGCAAAATGCTGAAGGAACTCAGCAGGCCATGCAGTATCTGTGGAAAAGACTACGCAATTAAAGTTTCAGGCCAATTCATTAGGATTGGGGGGGGGAATAAAAGATAAGTTAGAGCAAGAAGGTGGGGGAAGGAGAGGAAGGTGGTAGGTGATAGGTGAAACTGGAGGAGGGGGAGGGGTGAAGTCAAGAACTGGGAAGTTGATAGGTGAAAGAGATAAAGCAGTGGAGAAGGGGGAATCTGATAGGACAGGGTAGAAAACCATGGAAGAAAGGGAAGGGTGAGGAGAACCAGAGGGAGGTGATGGGCAGGTAAGGAGTTAAGGTGAGAGTGGAAAATGGGAATGGTGATGGTGCGGGGGGGTGGGTGCAAGGTGCAATTACTGGAAGTTCAAGAAATCGAAGTTCATGGCCTCAGGTTGGAGACTACCTAGATGGAATGTAAAGGGTAGCCAGGGACAAAATTGGTCCTCTAGAAGATGAGAATGGTAATTCATGCAAGGAATCAAAAGAGAGGGGGCGATCTTAAATGGAGTTTTTGTATCTTTATTTACTCAGGAAATGGACACAAAGTGTATAGATGTGACACAATGCAACATCAACTTCATGGATCATATAACAGATTAGAGGAGGAGGTATTTGCTGTCTTGAGGCAAATTTGGGTGATAAATCCCCAGGACCTGACAAAGTGTCCCTTCAAACCCTGTGGAAGTCTTGTGCAGAAACTGCAGAGGCCCTAGCAGAGATATTTAAAATGTCCTTGGTGAAGTGGGTGAAGTGCTGGAATTTTGGAGGATAGCTAGGCAAGAATAAACTAGGCAAGTATAGGCTGCTGAGTCCGATATCTGTAGTGGGAAAGTTATTGGAAGGTCTTCCAAGGGACTGGATATATAAGTATTTGGATAGACAGGGTCTGATTAGGTGTCGTCGACATGGCTTTGTACGTGTTAAGTTGCGTCTAATCAATCTTAAGAGCTCTTTGAGGATGTTACCAGGAAAGTTGATGAAGGCAAGGCAGTGGATGTTGTCTACATGGACTTTAGCAAGGCATTTGACGAGGTCCCGCATGATCAGTCACTTGGCATTCAAGCTGAGGTAGTAAACTGGATTAGACATTGGCTTTGTGGGAGAAGCCAGCGAGTGATTGCAGATGGTTGCCTCTCTGACTGGAGGCCTGTGACCACTCGTGTGCCGCAGGGTTCAGTGCTGGGTCCATTGTTGTTTGTCATCTGTATCAATGATCTGGGTGATGATATGGTAAACTGAATAAGCAGATTTACAGATGAACCAACATCAGAGGTGTAGTAGATATCAAAGGAGGCTATCAAAACTTGCAGCGGGATCTGGACCAGTTTGAAAAGCGGGCTGAAAAGTGGCAGATGGAATTTAATGCAGACAAGTGTGATGTGTTGCACTTTTGTAGGATCAGCCAGGGTAAGTCTTGCACGGAGAATGGTAGGGCACTGAGGAGTGTGGTAGAACAGCAGGATCTGGGAATACAGATCCTTAATTCCTTGTAAGTGGTGTCACAGGCAGATAGGGTTGTAAAGAAAGCTTTTGGCACATTGGCCATAATCAATGTATTGAGTACAGGAGTTAGGATGCTAAGTTAAAGTTTTATAAAGTTTGAAATACATTTATTAACAAAGTATATATACTTTCTACAACCTTGAGATTCATCTCCTTACAGGCAGCCACAAAACAAAGAAACCCAATAGAACAAAAAAAACCGTCAAACACCCAGCGTGCAGAGAATAAAGGACAAATCGTGCAAACCATAGAAGTAAGCACACAGCATTCAGAACTGCAGTTCACAGCCGCGAGCCCACAGCCGCGAAGCCAACCACGGCCGATTCAGGACCCCGTTAATTGCAAGACAGAACCTCAGTTCAGCGCAGCGACGAGCAAAGCTTGGGGAGCATTGAGTTGAACCGACCCATCCCTTGCCTCTGACCCCAACATTCTGACGTTTTCAGTCCGGCCTGGCACTTTAATTGTCAAAACCTCTCAGACATGAGCTCTGCCGTTTCAATACACTCTCGGTCCCGGGCCCCGCTGCCTCTTTTCAGCTCATACCTGATCCTTCCAATTCGGTCCCGCGCTTGAGTGAAACCTTGGGCCTATCCTCGCTCTCAGGCTCTACTCGACTCTGCCTCACTCTGCACACCTCGCCTTCATTCTGCCACATCAACTTGCCTCCAGCAATGACCAAACACCTGCTTAATCCCCACCGTTGTGCCTAGGCCAAGCCGCCTTGAGTCAGCATGCCACACCACAACAGTCCATCACCTTCAAGACTTCAGTTTGCAGGGCAAAAACGCCAGGTGATACAGGTGGTTCGAAAACTCAACTCTGAAAGGGAAGTTACACGCTATTGATTGCAGTGATCATTTACCAGAAAAAGTGTGATTGAAAAAGTAGTTAGTAATTTCTCTTTACTTTGTAGCCGGCAAAGAGTCGCCAAGCTTCACCAGTGCCATTTTAAACTGAAAAAAGAGGTTGACGTTGGTGAGGCTGAATTTTAAGTATTCTGGTCACCTACCTACAGGAAAGATGTAAATAAGATTGAAAGAGTGCAAGGAAAATTTACAGGATGTTGCCTGTCTTGAGGACCAGGGTGGTAGGGAAAGGTTGAATAGGTTAGGACTTTATTGCCCAGAATGTAGAAGATTGAGGGGTGATTTGATAGAGGTATGCAGAATTGAGGGGTTTAGATAGGGGAAATGCAAACAGGTTTTCCACTGAGGCCGGGTGGGACTACAATTAGAGCTCATGGTTAAGGGTGAAAGATGAATTGTTTAAGGGGATTCTGAGGGTGAACTTTTTCACGCAGAGGGTGGTGAGAGTGTGGATGAGCTGCCAGCAGAAGAGGTGGGTGCAGGGTTGATTTCAACATTTAAGAGAAATTTGGAGAAATACCTGGATGACAGGGGTATGGAAGGCTACGGTCCGGTTGCAGGTCGATGGAACTATGCAGAACTGTGCACAGAATAGATGGGCCAAAGTGCTCTAGTGTTCTATGACTCTGTGACAATAATAAACCAATTACCAGATGAGGTGAATTATTGCAAAAGGCTACTGAAGGCTGTATTTCTGTGCCATATGATTCTATTGCTGTGACACCACTCACTCCTCACCTTTGTGATTCTAGCCTCTGTTCATTTTCTCTGCACCCCTTTGAATGATAGACATTTGCAGTGCAGAACAAGGTCATTTGATTTGCCTTTGGCACTAATTCACAGCGCCTGCTAATTGGTTTATTGTCATCACATGTGCCAAGCCACAATGAAAATCTTTGTTTTGTGTGCCATCCATACAGATCATTCAATTACGGCAGTACTCTGAGGTAGTACAAGGGAAAACAACCTTTGAGGCCTCTTGTCAGTCAGAGTTGACCATGAATGATGTGTCCTATCTGTCTATATAAGCAAGCCTGGGCAGTATGGAGAGCAAACTGTTGCCCATGTAGGAAGCTCCCCCTCTGCACGCAGCTGATGAATCCAAAGGAAAGGGAGAGACCGATACCGTTTGGGACCATCAGTGTCGCAGGAGTTGCCAATCGGTATTGAATTCAATGTAGGATGGCTTTAGGAACTCAACCTCCAGACTTTTCCCTCAGGATTTACTCCCAAAGCCTTCCCCATGAGTTGGTATAGCCACAAGGCAGTAGAGGTTTGAGGTCAGAGTTTTTCTTCTAGATGAGCAGCCAACCACGGCTGACGAGCCCCATCTGCCCGAAGTGACCAGTTTTAAGGTGCAATAACTCATCTTTGCCTCTGTTAATGTAACAAGGGTGTCTGACTCCATCCTTCTGGGTTCTGCGTGCTCAGTACACCTTGGGTGCAAGATCTATTCTTGAACTCTCTTCTGATCCTTCGACAATTAAGTTGGTCGAATGTTTTATCAACTTTTAAAGTCAGCAGGTATGGGATCCAGGGAAACATGGCTGTGTGGATACAGAATTAACTTGCCCAGAGAAGTCGGAGGGCAGCCATAGATGGAATGTATTGTGCCTGCAGGTCATTGACCAGTGGTGTTAGGCCAGGGGCTCCTGCTCTTTGTGATTTTCATAAATAGCTTGGATGAGGAAGTAGGAGGATGTGTTAGTAAGTTTGCAGGTGACGTGAAAGTTTGCAGAAGGTTGTTGTAGGTTGCAATGGGACATTGACGGGATGCAGATTTGGTCTGAGGAATGGCAGACAGAGTTGTAATCCGGAAAGGTGTGGAGTGACACACTTAGGAAGGTCAAATTTAAAGGCGGAGTACAGGGTTAATGGCAGAATTCTTATCAGTGTGGAGGAACAGAGGGATCTTGGGGACCACTTCCATAGATGCCTCAAAGTCGTGCAAGTTGATGATGTTGTTCAGAAGGCGTATTGTGTGATACCCTTCATTAGTGGGGGATTGAGTTCAAGAGTTGTGCTTGCTAAGCTAAATAGATCCTTGTCTAAGCTTTCCATAACTTTATATTTGTCTCAGTTAGCCCACTCCTTGAGTTGCCTTTGTCTCCCCACGTCTGAACTGTAATTCTGGTGGAATCCTAGCAATCACTGGAGATAGGACTTTAATGTTTATTCTTCCTAGTCTCCCACTCCTTGTGACTTAGCTTCTCGACTCTTGAGCTCTCTCTTAATCCAACATCAACCAGCCCCCCTCTACCCCACTTCTCTAGCTCAGTTTCTTGTTTGCAGATCTGGTAGGGCGGTGGGGGGGGGGGGTTCTTTTTGTTTGATCCACGTTCACCTTCATCCATTCTACTGATCTTTTAATTAGGTCAGAACTTGAGTGGTGGATTCAGAGCAGCTTACTTAAGGAAGGATATTCAGGTCCTTTGAAGAGGGTAGATAGATTTACAAAGATGATGCCAAGTAGTTGTACTTTTGGTTATGAAGAAGGAGATTAAAGAATTCCTTCCTAATTGCTATCTTGTCTTTCAATCAGAAAGCGTAATGGATCCCACCTGCTAACTATTTCCTCGAAATATTTCCTCGCAGATTAATGAAAGGCACGGGCTATCACTGGGACATCTTCCTTGTGGGCATTGTTAACATTGCGTTGTCCATCTTTGGGTTGCCATGGGTACACTCGGCATTCCCTCATTCGCCTTTGCATGTCCGCGCTTTGGCCTTTGTGGAGCAGCGAGTGGAGAATGGTCATCTCTATGAGATGTAAGTATAACTTCCCCAATGTGTGCTTGTATGGGTTCTATTTAATTTCAAAGCTGACTTCAGGTAAGTGTGTATTTTACAAGGAGAATCGGGTTTAATGCTGCTGACAGAAGATTCTGCAGATACTGGAAATCCAAATCAACACATACAAAGTTCTAGGGGAGCTCAGCAGGTCAGGCAGCAAATACGGAAATGAATGAACAAGTTAGCATTTTAGGCTGATGCTGTTCACCAGGACTGGAAGGGAAGGCGGAAAAAGCCAGAACAAAAAGGTTTGGGGGGAGGTGAAGGAGTATGAAGTAGAAGGTGGTAGGTGAAGCCAGGGGGGTGGGGGAGTGGGGATGAAGTGAGAAGCTGGGAGGTGATAGGTGCAAAAGGTAAAGGACTGGAGAAGAAGGAATCTGATAGAAGAGCAAGGGGAGGTGATGAGCACGTAAGGAGAAGAGGTAAGAGGGGAGCCAGAGTGTGGAATGGAAGAAATGGGGAATGTGTGTGTGGGGGGGGGGGAGTGGGAGGAAATTGCAGGAAGTTAGAGAAATCGGTGTGTTTTAATATCACTGACATATGTTGTAAAGTTTGTTGTTTTGTGGCAGCAGTACAGTGTAAAAAAACTATAAATTAACATTTTTAAAAATATAATAAAAATTAAATAAGTACTGCAAAAATAGTGAGGTAGTGTTCATGGGTTAGTTCATTGTCCATTCAGAAGCTGATAGCAGAGGGGAAAAGAGGGGAAGAAGCTGTTTCTAAAATGCTGAGTGTCTTATCTTCAGGTTCCTGTACCTTCTCTCTGGCAGTCGTAAGGAGAGAGCATAGCATATTCTAGGTGACGGGGGTGGGGGCGGGGGGTCCTTAATGATGGATGCTGCCTTTTGAAGGTTCCACCTTTTGAAGATGTCCTTGATGCTGGGAAGCTTGGGCCCATGGTGGAACTGGTTGAGTTTGCAATGCTGACCAGCTTTTTTTCCGATTTTGGGCAGTGGCCCCTCCGTGCTGGACAGTGATGCCACCAGTTAGAATACTCTCCACAGTAAATCTCTATAAATTTGTGAGAGGCTATGTTGGCATTCCAAACATCAGAACAATTTGCTGTAAAAGTTACAACTTCTTATTTACTACAAACCTTGTGGTAGAAAATCTCAGCTGAAACTCCAGTGTATATAACACAGACAAAGGAATGTAAAAACTGTGAAATTCAGGGCTGTAGAAAATGGCCAGCAGGTTTGTGGGGAGGGGAAAATTGTGCCAGCATTACAGACACTTGCCTGTAGTATTGAGGAAGGTTCTTCAGATGATATTAACCTGAAGCCCTGACCGTCCCAAGGTTGCAAATGATCCTGCAGCATTCAGTAGAGGAGAGTTCCCCTCATTGCCCTGATACACTAGGCTAAAGGGTTTGTTTCTGTACTCTGACTGTATGAACTGTATGCATTGCAAAAGCAGATTATGTGGTCATTCTCCTATCTGATCGTCTTCTTTTTCAGCCCTTTACCTCTTCCACCTATCACCTTCCTACTTCTTGCTTCATCAAGCTCCACCCCCCACCCACCTATCTGCCCCTTACCTGGTTTCACCTATCACCTGCCAGCTTGTGCTCCTCCCCCTGCCCACCACCTTATTCTGGTGGCTTCCCTATCCTTTCCAATCCTGCCAAAGGGTCTCGGCCTGAATTGTCGACTACTTATTCCTCTCTGTAGATGCTGCCTGACCTGCTGAGTTCCTCCAGCATTTTTTGTGTTGCTGTGGATTTCCAGTAGCTGCAGAGCCCCTGGTGTTTATTATCTGATCAGACACTAAATGATCGGGAATGATTTCCTCTCAGTGAGCCTTCACAAATATAATGCCCACATGCTTGTTGCATGATCTATAAAAGTATTGGCGCGTGGCCAAGTGGTTAAGGCGTCAGTCTAGTGATCTGAAGGTCACTAGTTCGAGCCTCGTCTGAGACAGCATGTTGTGTCTTTGAGCAAGGCACTTAACCACACCTTGCTCTGCGATGACACCGGTGTCAAGCTGTATCGGCCCTATTGCCCTTCCCTTGGACAACATCGGTGGCGTGGAGAGGGGAGACTTGTAGCATGGGCAACTGCCGGTCTTCCATACAACCTTGCCCAGGCCTGCGCCCTGGAAACCTTCCAAAGCGCAAATCCATGGTCTCATGAGACTAATGGATGCCTATTAGAAAAGTATCTTTTGTCAAGAATGATTACAAAATGAACTACGGGGGTAGGTAAGGACTGCAGGTGCTGAAATTATGAGCTACACAGTAAATGCTGGAATAACACAGCAGTCAGGCAGCATCTGTGGAGGGAAATAACCAGTCAAGACCCTTCATCTGGGCTGAAAGACAAGGTGATATTAATGGGTGGAGGGAAGGTGTGGAGTGAATTGGCAGGTGGGGGTAGTATAGTGGCCCAACACTTTATAGTACAGGCCACCCGGGTTCAATTCCTGCTGCTGCCTTTAGGAGTTTCTATGTTCTTCCCTCTCAATCCAAAGACCTACTGGTTGGTAGGTTAATTGGTCATTGTAAATCATCGTGTGATTAGGCTAGGATTGAATTGGAGGATTGCTGGGTGGCATAGATTGAAGGGCCTGTTCCATGTTGAATCTCAATAAATAAGTGATAGGTGGATCCAGGTGAATGGGGGGTTGATGATGTCCAGATGGGAGAAGGAGAGAGTGGGCAAGAGGTGAAAGCAGAGAATAGAGTTGGGTAATTATGAAGGAAAATTTGTGGGATTTTGGGAAGAAGATAGGGAATTTGGATAAATCAGCACAGGCAAGATGTTCTGACATTTCTGAAATGTCTATTTACAAAGAAATCTCCAATGGGATTTAGTCAACTGTTTAAACTTTTAAGGCATTGGCTAGACCACACATGGAGTAATTTTTGACAGTTTTGGGCCCTTATTCAAAAAAGGATATGCTGTCTCAGTGGAAGTTCACAGAATGATCCTGGGAATGAAAGAGTTAAGATGTGAAAAGGTTTTGATGGTTCTACCTAAATTACCTGCAGTTCAGAAGAATGGGGGGAGGGGAAATCTTACTGAAACCCATCAAATCTTGAAAAGTCTAGTTAGAGTGGGCGTGGAGAGGATGTTTCCAGAGGGCACAGCCTCGCAATACAAGGACGTCCCTTTGGAACAGAGCTGAGGAGGAATTTCTTTAGCCAGAAGGTGGTGAATCTATGGAATTCATTGCCACAGAAGGATGTGGAGGCCAAATCAGCAGAGGTTGATAGGTTCTTGAATAGTAAGAGTGTCAATGGTTTCAAGGGGAAGGCAGAATAGGAGAATAAATCAGACATGATGGAATGGTGTAGAAGACTCAATGGGCTGAACAGCCTAACTCTGCTCCTTGTCTTTTGGTCTTTTTCCGCAGTTGAGAGTCAAATTGCAAGTGAGCCCCTTACCTCTCTCGGACAAGCAAAGCTGTGTTTATGATGTTTGGATTGATATTGAACGGTGTTTGTTTGCCTTTTCTCCCCTCTCAGCATTGTTCGAGTAAGGGAGACCCGAGTGGCGGCGCTTGTGGCCCACGTACTGGTGGGGATCTCGCTCCTGCTGCTGCCCGTTCCCCTCCAGTGGATTCCAAAGCCTGTCTTGTATGGGCTCTTCCTCTACGTTTCCCTGACCTCCATCGATGGCTGCCAGTTTTTTGAGAGATTGGCTCTTCTATTTAAAGAACAGGTAAATAATGAAAAGATAAGAAACTTCTGAGTAAGTGTAAGGGGTTTCTTCTTTTATGTTACTGAGTACGTTAATTAAAATGGCTTCTTTGTTATGTTAAATGCTGATAAAGTCTCTAGCTAGCACTTTGCTTGGGTTATAATATAGATAACAGAGTAAATGAAGCAATGGGTGTCCATGTTATTCTTTCTGGGGGTGATATGGTGTCTCATATGGCTGGGAACCCGGGGGGTTTTGGCGGGGAGTCGGAGGAGAGACCGTGAGGACGACGGACGTACAGGGAACCAGGGCTTTTGTCGGGGAGTCGGAAGAGAGACCGTGAGGACGACAGACGTACGGTGAACCGGGGGCTTTTGGCGGGGAGTCGGAGGAGAGACCATGAGGACGATGGACGTGCGGGGAAATCTCAGGCTGATCTCTCCGGGTGGTTCCGAGCTGCGAGTCGACGGGGTCAGAGGAGTCCCGAAGAGGTCCCTGAGCTCCAACGTGTGCACAGAGAAATTGGACTTTGATAAGTCTGGCGCCTTTTCCATTCCTTTTTTGTATTGAACTTCGATTAATCTCATAGACTTATAGAATCTCATAGAATATCTATGAAGTGTAATTGGTAAAACGTACATTGTGTGCTGGCTGATGATTGATGTTTGAAGCCGAATCAGGTGGCAGTTGTACGGCAACCGACGTAACCGGGAGACAAGGTGAGCAGCAGACGGGGTTTCCCCGAGATAAATACGGGCCAATATAGCTGAGCGTTACATGAGGTTCTCCATTACTCCAAACTGATCAAGATAGAGGTGCATGGGTGATAGAGTGAGTGGACAGCGACTTTCTCCAGGTGTAAATGGCTTGTATAAAGGGAGCATAATTTTAAGGTGATGGCCGGAAAGTCTACAGTGGATGTCAGAGCTAGGTGTTTTTAACACGCTGTGGTGCCCTGCCAGGGGTCTTGGTAGAGCAGATACCGGGGCCATGGATGAAAATAAAATGGAGGGCTATGTGAGAGGGAATGGTTAGATTGATCTTAGAGTTGGTTTAAAAAGTCAGTACAGCATTGTGGGCTGAAAGGCCTGCCCTGTGCTGTACTATCAACGTTCTATGATCAATTGAGCTGTTTTGAGCCAGACCCTTTGGATAACTAAAGTACACACTATGCACATTGTGGTTATATTATTGCAATAATAACCAAAAAATCATTGATGTATAATCAGCTGTTCAATGCCCTAGCTGAGTAACTGTAAATTCTGTTAATTTGATTGAAGCTGGAATATAAAGGCGGGATCAATAGAACTATAAAGCTACTGTACTGTTGTTAAGAACCAATCTGGTTCAATCAAAAAGCACTGAAGCTGGAAAAATGAAATGAAAGGCAATAATTATACTTTACTTTATACTTTATTGTCGCCAAACAATTGATACTAGAACGTACAATCATCACAGCGATATTTGATTCTGCGCTTCCCGCTCCCTGGATTACAAATATTAAATAGTAAATAGTAGAAAATATAAAAATTTAAATTATAAATCATGAATAGAAAATAGAAAAATGGAAAGTAAGGTAGTGCAAAAAAACTGAGAGGCAGGTCCGGATATTGGGAGGGTACGGCCCAGTCCAGGTCAGGATCTGTTCAACAGTCTTATCACAGTTGGAAGGAAGCTGTTCCCAAATCTGGCCGTACGAGTCTTCAAGCTCCTGAGCCTTCTCCCGGAGGGAAAAGGGACGAAAAGTGTGGGCAATATTAGTGTTATCTAGTTTACAGCCCTTCAGCCCAACTCGTCCATACTGAATAAGTTAGACTAATTGACCTGAATTTGGCATTCATCCATCTGAACCAGGTGATCAACCTTCTTTATTTTATGGACAAAGCAAGGGGTCCGTGGACGCAGGTTGGGACTCCCCTGGTCTAAATCTTTCCTGTCCATTTACTGGTCCAAATGCCTTTTTATAAACTCTGTAGCTGTTTATTAGCTACCTCCTACAAAGTGGCCACTGAGTGTATACTTGTGGTTTTCTGCTGTAGTCCATCCACTTAAAGACTTGACATGTTGTGCATTCAGAGATATTTTTCTGCACACTGCTGTTGTAATGTGCGGTTACTGTTGCCTTCCTGTCAACTTGATTCAGTCTGGCCATTCTCCTCTGACCTCTCTCATTAACCAGGAGTGTTTGTCCACAGAACTGTCACTCGCTGGATGCTTTTTTTCCTTTTTTTATTTTTTCGCACCATTCTCTGTAAACTCTAGACTGTTGTGTGTGAAAATCCCAGGAGACCTGCAGTCTCTGAGATACTCAAACCACCCCATCTGCCACCAATAATCATTTCACGGTCAAAGTCACTCAGATCATAATTCTGTTGTTTGATCTAAACAACAATTGAGCCTTGGAGCATGTCTGCATGTTTTTATGCATTGAGTTACCGCCACATGATTGGCTGTTTAGTTATTTGTATTAACGATCAAGTGTACCTAATAAAGTGGCCACTGAGTGTACGTTGTTATTTTTGAAGTTCTGACAGCATCCGTGGGGGGGCAAAGTGTTTTTTGGGTGATATTTCCCTTCACTGACTTAAAATGCTCGTTCAGAGGCTGCCTGAACTGCTGAATATTTCCAATATTTTGTCTTTTTCCTTGTTCATTGATGGCCTTTACGACGCATTAGCGAAGGGCTGATTTCTGTCCCCATGTGATTGACTCCTGGCTGACTTCTGAAATGGTTCAAGAAACAACTAGCATGATAAAAAGCCCTTCGGCCCAACTGATCTATGCAGACCGAGATGTCCCATTTGCCATTGTTTAGGTCGTAACTTCCAAAACTTTCCGATCTACGTACCTGTCCAATTGTCTTTCAAATGGTGTTAATGTAGCTACCTCATATACTACTTCTGGCAACATGCATCATATATATATATATATTACCCTTTGTTTTAAACGTGGGACATATAGAGTCCAGCACAGTACAGGCCGTCTGACCCATTATATTGTATTGACATTTTAACCTACTCAAAGATCAATTTAACCCATCCCTACTGCGTAGCTTTGCATTTTTCTTTCATCCATGTGCCTGATCTATCTGCTTCTACCAACACCCCTGGCAGTGCGTTCTCTGTGTAACAAAAATAATTACCCCTGACATCCCTGTATACTTTCAAGTTTAAGTTTATTGTCATTCAGCCATATGTGTACACTGCTAAATGAAACATTGTTCAGCTGGAGCCAAGGTACAGGACACAGTGCGTATTGTCACGCACAGCTCAGATAGTTCCGATAGCACATGCAGACACAAAATAATGTTAGCACAAACCCCCGAGTGCCATGGCCTGAAGATTGATGTTGTGCTGGAGCCACGTTTCTGCAAGAGCAAGCACACAGCAGTTCCTCACCTTGCACTGGATCAACTGCAAAGTCAATGCACCTTGTCTTCCGGGAAGTGAGCATTGGCGTGCAGCTCTGACGGAAGAACCAGCCTGCAGGGGCCAGCACAGATTCCTGATCACCCACCATGCCTCCCTTGCCTCCTCCCCTGCATGGCTATAACAGGCGATACCGCAGCGTGAGGGCCCGGCCCGACAGTGAACCGAACTTTCAGTGTTTAGTATTACCGATGTCCAACGGGGTCGTGTGATCACAAAAAAAATGTGTAAGGCAAACAATTGCACCATTTGTTGGACACAGAGAGACCGATGCAACCAAGCTCATTGCTATTTTACTGGAAGTTCTCCAGTCACCTTAAAATTATGCCCTCTCATATTAGCCATAATACGTATTAATATTTTTAAAGAAAATCACCTGCTGAAGTTCCTAATGCATCCTTGCGTTATCACCTTATGGGTGGTGGGATGGAGATACGGCCCTACCACAGGAGGTGTGAGGTGCTCCTTCCCCCTACTAGCCTGCAGGTGACCCTTGGGCAAGGTGTAGCACCTGCTAGCCTCCCGATCAAGGTCACGTGAAGCCGCGGGAGCAGGCAGTGGACGGTTGTATGGGCAGCTGGTGTACATCACAAGTCCTGGTTGTGTGACCCCTGATGCCAAGCAGACAATCTCTGAAGAGTATTGATAATGGCTGGGGTCAGCCGTCCTGTAAAGACACTGCCCAGAAGAAGAGAATGGCAAGCTAATTTAGAAAAAACATTTGCCAAGAACAGTCATGGAACTGGAAAGGCCATGATCACCCATGTCATGTGACATGGCACATTGATAATGATGACCCTCCTATGATCACCCTCACAGTGTGTGACTGGCAATACAAACAGGCCATGCCATGTCTTGTATAGTTGAAAGATCAAATTATTCTATAGTATTATAAAATATGTACTATTCTCTGGTATTTTATGGTATATTCTAAATTATTTAATTAATGTTTTTATTGAGATACAGTGCAGAATCGGGCCTTCCGGCCCTTTTGAGCCTCGCTGCCTAGCAACCCCTGATTTACCCCTGAAAATAGGTGCAGGAGTACTGGCCTATTCCTGCACCTATTTTCTATGTTTCTATGATTTAATCCTAGCTTAATCACAGGACAATTTACAATGACCCACTAACCTACCAGCCTGCAGGGGCCAGCCCTCAACCCAGCACAGATTCCTGATCACCCACCATGCCTCCCTTGCCTCCTCCCCTGCATGGCTATAACAGGCGATACCGCAGCGTGAGGGCCCGGCCCGTCAGTAAACCGGACTTTCAGTGTTTAGTATTACCGATGTCCAACGGGGTCGCGTGATCACAAGAAAAATGTGTAAGACAAATAATTGCACCATTTGTTGGACGCAGAGAGACCGAAGCAACCAAGCTCACTGCCATTTCACTGGACGTTCTCCAGTCAACCAAGTAAGTCTTGGGACTGTGGGAGGAAACCTAAGGCAATCCATGTGGTCACGGGGAGGACATACAAACGCCTCGCAAGCAGCGCCAGGTATTGGACCTGGGTTGGCTGTACTGTAAAGCTTTGCGCTAACCACTTCACTACCGTTCCGCCCTAATATAATATGAAAAAATGATATACTGTAAAAGAATAAATTATGTAATATGAAAGAATAACTTGGGTGTAAGCCTGTGGAGTGGGCTTTTCCAATATTTTGTGACCAGGTAGTTAATTACGTCTCACCTCAGGGCTGATCTACACCATACTCTTGCCTAACCACTGATCTTCATCCCATGGATGCTGATTTAATGTTTTTTTTTTCCCTCCCCGTTCTGATCTAGACTTCCTATCCACCCACACACTACATCCGGAGGGTCCCACAGAGGAAGATCCATTTCTTTACCGGCCTCCAGCTAATCGAGATTGCCATCCTCTGCGGCTTTGGAATGGCCCCGATACCGTACCTGAAGATGGTCTTCCCGCCCATCATGCTGGCGATGGTCCCCGTCAGGTTGGTGTTTAGTTCTGTCTGTCTCTCAGCTGTATTGATGCCATCCTTCTTCAGGCTCCCTTCCCTTGTCCGAGATTGTGAGCAGATTGTAACTTTTAGACTTGGTTTAGCTTGAGAGTCGTTGACTAGGGGAGTGCTGATGGTCAATAGACAGAGGTGGATAATGAAGATGAAGAACAATTGAAAGGATGTGATTGTTATTTTGGGAACCATGGATAAAGCAGCTTGAAATTTGTGGTTTTGCGGGAGCGGTACCGTGCCATACATAAGTATAGTTAATAACAAATAATGAATCGTGCAATAACAGAGCAAAATAGTGAGGTGACACAGACAAAATGCTGGCGGAACTCAGCAGGTCAGGTAGCATCTGTGGGAATGAATAAGCAGTCAACTTTTTGGGTCAAGACTTTTCTTCAGGACTGAGAAGGAAAGGGGAAGATTCTTGAATAAAAAGGTGGGGGGAGGAGAAAGGGGCTAGCTGGAAGGTGATCAGTGAAGCCAGGTGGGTGTGAAAGGTCAAGGGTTGGAGAAGAAAGAATCTAATAGGACAGATGAGTGGACAATAGGAGAAAAGGAAGAAGGAGGGGACTTGGAAGTAATAGGCAGTTGAGAAGAAGTGAAAAGGTCAGAGTGGGGAATGGTGGGGGTTAAATTGTTCACCAGAAGGAGAAATTGATATCAGGTTGGCGAATACTCAGACAGAATCTAAGGTGTTGTTCCTCCACCCTGAGGGTACCCTCCTCTTGGCACAGGAGGAGGCCATGGACCAACATGTCAGATGGGAATGGGAGTCGAAGAGGTAGTGTACATGGATTTGCGGTCCGTTTAGAAATCTGTCAGCAGAGGGAGGAATCTGTTCCTAAAATGACGAGTGTGTGCCTTCAGATTTCTGTGCCTCCTTCCTAATGGAAGTAATGAGAAGAGGGTGTGTTCTGGATGGTGAGGGTGCTTAATGGTAAGTTTCCAGACCCTGCAATTGATGGAACGTTGTGTGAGCAGTGCTAAATGTCCAGAGTCCCACCTTCCTCTCCTCTGTTCTCTTGCACAGGTGCCTCGTTCTTCCCAAGATAATTGAAGCTAAGTATTTGGACGCCATGGACGCAGAGCATTAAGGGTCAGCAGAGGCTGGGCTTTGGACCTTGGGAGCTCGAGATAATGGGACTTACCTAGAGCAGAGTCGTTTGTATTGTTTGCTGCTGAAGCTCAGGGTCGGGCCGAAGTCTTAGTGCACTGAACGAAGAAAGTGACTGGCCACGGCTGTCATCTTTATTGGGCCCCTATAATTAAAGGAGCCGCTTCCTATGCTCCCTTCCCTTCTAAATTTTTTTGCACCACACTTTGGAAATTTCTTCGGATGAGATTGCACAATAGAGATATGGCAAGGAGTGATGGGATTGACAGTTGATGGAAAGGACCTTGCACAGTTTGCATCTGTCCTGAATCATCCTCACTCTCCCATTTACTGTCCCATAGCTCGGGTAATTATAGGACTGGTATTTCCATTTATAACCTTAAAAAAAAACTGCTGGGGCTTTCGCAACTGGCGTCTTTGGTACCATCTGAAAAAGTGGTGGACCTGCAGGGGCAGGGATGCTCCCTGAGATGGTGTGGCTCCGTCCATGTCATAGCACTAGTCGCCTGGCAGGGATGTCATCTTCACCTTGGTGGTTTTGTTGCCTCCTCCTGGTGCCTTTCTGGTTAATGCTTCTTTAAAGATGAGAGTCGCAGGTTTGGGAGCCATCACTTTTGTGGCTGTGGATTGGCAGTGGCAGAAAGGGGGGGCTTGGAAGCCGGTGTGTGGCGGACTGTCATGCCCAGTCAGGGGAAGACCGTGCATTTCACCTACCCTGCTGAACAGGAGGATTCTTGTCCCTCATCCTGGTGAAAGCCATAAACCAAATCCTGGAGAAGCTGATCCTCCTTCACTGCATGCACACGTGTGTGTGTGTGTGTGTGTGTGTGTGTGTGTGTGTGTGTGTATTTCTCCCTCTCGTTCACGGTCCCTTCCTTTGGCTTGCTCTGGCTCTCGTTCTCCCTCTCTGTCTCTGTACTGTATGCATCATCCATGGCTGCAGAGTTGTAAATGGGTTGTACATGTAAATGGTTCGTTTCTACCACAGTGCGATAACTCAAAGCTTGTCTGATACTGTAATATATCATCATGACACGGATTATTAGTTTGTTGATGTCTGATTCATATTGCCATTGGTGAAAAAATTAAAATACTGGAAATGTTTTCTAAAGTATCCCTATTGTCTTTTTTTTAAAATTTGGTATGGGGGGGGGCACAAGGATGGAGCAGCAAGTAGAGACACTGCTTCCCAGCACAGGAGACCTGGGGTGAATTCCAATCCCTGGTCCTATCCGTATAAAGTTTACTTTCTCCCTGTGACTGCGTGGATTTCTCCCGCATCCCAAAGACATGCTCGCTAGGAGTTTAATTGAATCAGATTTGTTGTCACAGGCATAAGTCATGAAATCTGTTGCTCTTGTGGCAACAGTGCAGGCATAGCAAATTAGAGTAGGTTACAATATACAAAATAAATGGTGCAAAGGAGTTCGTGGTCTACTCAGAAATTTGATGGCGGAGGGGAAGAAACATTGAGTGTGGGTCTTCATGCTCCTGTACCACCTCCCTGATGGTAGTAATGAGGAGAGGACATGTCCAAGATAACGAGGATCCTCATAATCATTGCAACCTTCCTGAGGCACCGATTTTTGAGGATGTTCTCGGAGGTGAGGAGGCTTGTGTCTGTGATGGAGCTGGCTGTGTTTACAGTCCTCTGAAGCCTGTTACGAAGCCTGCAGCCCCCTAATAAAACCATAAGACACATACAACCAGCTGACCTATCTCACTCCTTATACACCACCTCATTGTCATCTGAGGTTCTCCCATCAACATTTATGTCATCGGCAAGTTTATTCATGGCATTTGAGCTGTGCCTAGCTTCGCAGTCCTGAGTGCAGAGGGAGTAGAGCAGTGCATCCTGGAGCTGTGCCAGTGTTGTCAGCGATAAGGCGATGTTATTTTTGATCTGCACGGACTGTGGTCTCCCAATGTGGAAGTCAAGGATCCAGCTGCAGAGTGAAGAACAGATGCCCAGGTGTTGAAAGTTTGTTGATTAGTACTGAGGGATCGATGGTATTGAACTCTGAGCCGCAAACAATAAACAGCAGCCTGGCATGGGTATTGCTGTTGTCCCGGTGACCCAAAGCCAAGCGGAGAGCCAGTGAGACAGCATCTGCTATATACTTATTGTGGCGATAGGCAAATTCCAGCAGGATGAAGCCCTTTCTGAGGCAGGGGTTAACTCTGGCCGTGACCAACCTCTCAAAGCACTTCATCACAGTAGATGTGAGTGCTACACGGCAAGAATTTGGGCAACAGAGGAAAGAGAAGACAGGGTTAATAACGGAGAGGATGGTTTGGCTGAAGGATGGGGATGTGATTCATAACTCTGCTGTTAAAGACTCGGTCTGTATAATTAACTTCCAGCAAAATTTCATTCTATACAGCACTTGATCTCATGCTCTCTTTGAAATTAAATGTTTTGCATGGGAAATTGTGATAAAGTTGCGTAATATCTAAGTGAATTAAAGATGTGATGAGTTTTCAGAAAAACTGATAGTATGGGAAATCTTGACAGTCTTGAGTGCATCAGATTATTGGAAGTTTACTGGTTATTGGTTTTGAGCTCAAACTGTCTGCTATGTTTATCCAACAAGCAGCGGTTACTGTGCTTTGAAAATGTACTTGATTATCCAGGAAGAGCTTTGTGATACCTGAAACTGCAGTGTGTTCTCTCTCTTATCTGTTAATCAATGTTCCAGGGCTTTGCTACTCAATCTGCTATCCAACAAGTGTCCTGAGAGTGGCGCTGCTGAGCTGTTATTGACTGGCCTTCTCAGTGGAGCCACTATCAGGCAGCCAGTGGTGCTGCGTTCATTTTAAGAGGAGTTTCATTGGTATTGGTTTATTGTTGTCACATGCGCCAAGATGCAGTGAAAATCTTGTCTTGCAGACTGTTCATACAGATCAGGTTAATCCCAGTGCATTGAACTAGAATAATGTGAAACAATAACAATACAGAATAAACTGTAAAAGTTACCATGCTGAAGTTCCTCAGTGAAAACATCACCAACCGCCTAAGCTGGTCCAGCCATAATGCCTCGCCAGTTCCTGTACTATGGCTAAAGGAATTTGGTACGTCCCCTTTGAGCCTCACCAGTTATATTCAATATCCAGTGCCAGGATGCATCACAGCTTGGTACGGCAACTGCTCTGCACCTGACTTAAGAAGCTGCAGAGAGTTGTGGACACTGCTTAGCACATTACAAAAACTAGCCTTCCCTCTGTGGATTCTGTCTACACATGTCGCTGTCTCAGTAAAGCAGCTAACATAATGAGAGATTGTCCCCACCCCAGACATTCACTCTTTTCTCCCCGTCATTAGCAGAAGATACAAAAGCATGAAAGCTCAAGGCTGAAGGTCAGCTGATATAAGACTATTGAATGTTTCCTTACGATAAGGTGGATTCTTGACCTCACAATCTACCTCGATGTGACCTTGCAGCTTATTGTCTACCTACACAGCACTTTCTCTGTACTGTTCTGGTTCTGTGGATCAGAAGAGAAGTGGGGGGGGGGGTGGGAGTGCAGTAGCGAAAGGGGATTCCATAGTTAGGGGAGCAGAAAGCAGATCCTGTGGGCGTGAAAGCGTACCAATTGGTATTTTGCCTCTCACGTGCCAGGGTTAGAGATGTCTCGGATTGGGCCTGCAGCATTTTAAAGAGGGAGGGTGAACAGCCAGAAGTCATGATACATATTGGCATCAATGATATGGGGAGGAAAAGAAAGGAGGTACTGAAGAGAGAACAGAGGGATTGTATTGGAGGGGTCATGACTGTCGCGTGATAACACTGCTCATTTACCTGGTTCAAAGACACGCCACCTGCCAATCAAGGTTTGACCCCTCCTCACCCATCAATGCACACCTAACCATTGGCCCTTTAAATTAGCCTTGTACTTGACCTCGGGCGATTGGCCTTTGTAATCAGCTTAACCCTGCTGGCACCGAGCCCTTGGCTTCCCTGTGAATCACCTGGGCTGGACTCATCAGCCCTGCTGCTCTATAAAGGAAGCCACGCGTGCTTGACCCTCTCTCTTTCGCTACCTCCGAGGGACCACCCTGCCATTGGTGAGTTGTGCATTGAACAGGGTTAGGGGTGTGGATATTGTCCCTAAGCAGAAGAGTCGCGCCCGCACGGAGTCAAGGATGTCAGGTATTGTATTGACTTTTCCCTTGGTTGTGTGTGTGTACTTTGTTCCTACGTGATTTTATTAATGGTCCGCGTATGTTTTATTGCTGATCTGACTACTGTAAATTGTGTGCGTGTTGCTTGTGTTGCCATTTTCCCACATTTGCCTTCTGTAAATAAAATCCTTTACTACCAAGACTGTGTCCAGAGTCCTCGCTTTTGAGACCTATCAAATCTGTTTTCTCCCTTACAACAGGAGTTAGGTAGAAAGCTGAAAAACACGACTTCCTGGGTCGTAACCTCTGGATTGCTGCCTGTGCCAGTGAGGGTAAAAACAGGATGATTTGGCAGATGTATGCGTGGCTGAGGAATTGGTGCAGGGGGGCAGGGTTTCAGATTTTTCTGGATCATTGGGATCTCTCCCGATGAAGGTATGACCTGTGCAAAAAGGACAGGTTGCACCTGAACCCAAGGGGGAACCAATGCCTTTGTGTTCAGGTAGGCTAGAGCTCTTGGTGAGGGTTTAAACTAATGTGCATGGGTATGGGAACCAGAATAATAGGGCTGAGTTTGGGCCAGTTGGTATACAAGTAGGTAGATTGAGAGGAAGGAGAGGCAGATAATAGAGCAAAATCGCTGTCAGTGGAATGAGTTGAAGTATAACATGGCAAAATTGAAAAAGGTGATAAATACGGTATTGAAGGTGTTAAATCTGTGTAGGCAGTTCACAGATGAAGGTAGATGATCTTGTAGTGCAATTATTAGATTAGATTATGAGGACACGCAGTCCTCTTATTGTCATTTAGTAATGCATGCATTAAGAAATGGAGCAATGCATGCATTAAGAGATGATACAATGATACAATTAGAGGTTGACAGGTACTATGTTTGTGGGCATCACTGAGTCAAGGCTGAAAGATGATCATAGTTGGGAACTTAACATCCAAGGATACACAATGTATCAAAAGGACAAAGAAGGTGGGATGGCTCTGTTAATAAAAAATGAAATCAAACCCTTAGAAAGGGGTGACATGATTGGAATATGTAAAATTCTTGTGGGTAGAATTTTTTTAAAAACAGCAAAAGTAAAAAAAAAATCCGTGATAGTAGTTATATACAGGTCTCTGAACAGTAGCTAGGATGTAGGATATAAGTTAGAAAGGGAGATAGAAAAGGCATGTAAAAAGGCTAGTGTTACAATAGTGGTGGGGGATTTCAATATGCGAATACTCGTAGATTGGAAAATGAGGTTGGTGCTGGATCCCAAGAGAAGGAATTTGTAGAATGGCTATGAAAAGGCTTTTTAGAGCAGCTTATGGTTGAGCCAAGGTAGTTCTGGATTGGGTGTTGTGTAATGAACCAGATTTG
This sequence comes from Mobula hypostoma, assembly GCF_963921235.1. Classification (NCBI taxonomy): domain Eukaryota; kingdom Metazoa; phylum Chordata; class Chondrichthyes; order Myliobatiformes; family Myliobatidae; genus Mobula; species Mobula hypostoma. The sequence continues at coordinate 188,342,722 of NC_086100.1, forward strand.
ATTAGGGAGCTTAAGGTAAAGGAACCCTTAGGAGTCAATGATCGTATTATGATAGAATTCACCCTGCAGTTTGATAGGGATAAGATGAGATAAAACTTTATTTATCCTGAAGGAAATTATCATTGCAAGGCTGTTCAGTCAGAAAATATATATTTTTAAATACAAAATGTAAGCATTGAGGTACAAAAAAGGATATAAAATGTGCATTAAAAAGTAACAGTGCAAAATACAGATATGCAATGAAACCATATACCTATATACTTAAGAATGAGGAGTAATGGTAGAGCTTTATAGCCACAGGGAGAAAGCATCTCCTGTGGCGTTCAGTGGTGCACCTAGGAGGAATCAGTCTGTTACTAAGGGTGCTCCTCTGTTTGTCCAAAATGTCATGGAGGGGGTGAGAGGGATTGTCCATAATTCTCTGTTGCTTCTGCAGCATCCTCCTCTCAGAGGACTATAGCATAGAATAGAAAGTTGGCGACCACTGAGTCAGGTGTATCAATATTGCAGTGGAGTAAAGATAATTACAGTGGCATGAAGACAGGAGATGACAAAAATTCATTGGAAGGGGACGCTAGCAGTGTGGACAATAGTTGGATTTTCTGAGAATAATTCGGAAGTTGCAGGATAGATACATCCCAAAGATGAATAGGTTTTCTAAAGGGAGGATGAGCATGCTATGGCTAATGAAGGAAGTCAAAAAACAATATAAAAGCAAAGGAAAAGGCATACAATGTAGCAAAAATTTGGGAGAAGTTAGAGGACTGGGAATGTTCTCAGCAAACAATGTTGTGCTGACCATGTAACCTACTCCAGAAACTGCCTCGAATTTCCCTACCGCATAGCATTCCATTTTTCTAAGCTCCATGTTCCTATCTCCTATCTCTTAGAAGACCCTATTGTATCTGCCTCTACCACCTTGGCTGGCAGTGCATTCCATGCACCCACCACTCTGTGAAAATCTTACCCCTGACTTTCCCTCTGTACCTACTTCCGAGCACCTTAAAACTATGCCCCCCCCCCCATGTTAGCCATTTCAGCCCTGGGAAAAAAATCTCTGGCTATCCACAGGATCAATACCTCTCATCGTCTTATACACATCTATCAGGTCACCTCTTATCCTCCATTGCTCCAAGTTCACTCAACCTACTCTCATGAGGCATGCTCGCCAATCCAGGCAACATCCTTGTAAATCTCCTCTGCACTCTAGAGAGAGTATCCACATCCTTCCTGTAGTGAGGTGACCAGAACTGAACACAGTACTCCAAGTGGAGTCTGACCAAGGTCTTATATAGCTGTAACATTACCTCACGGCTCTTGAACTCAAACCACAGTTGATGTATGCCAACACACCATAAGCCTCTTAACAACATTGTCAACCTGCGCAGCAGCTTTGAGTGTCCTAAGGACACGAACCCCAAGATAACTCTGATCCTTCACACTGCCAAGAGTCTTACCATTAATATTATATTCTGTCTTCAAATTTAGCCTACCAAATGAACCACTTCACGCTTATGTGGGTTGAAGTCCATCTGCTACTTCTCAGCCCAGTTCTGTATCCTATCGATGTCCGGCTGTAACCTCTGACAACACTCCAGGGCTATCCACAACACCCCCAACTTTAACCCACCCTTCTACTTCCTCATCCAGGTCATTTAAAAATAAAATCACAAAGAGGAGCGGTTCCAGAACAGACCCCTACAGAACATCACTGGTCACCGACCTCCACGCAAAATATGAACCCTTTACAGCCACCCTTTGCCTTCTGTGGGCAAGCCAATTCTGGATCCACAAAGCAAGGTCTCCTTGAATCCCATGCCTTCTTACTTTCAGAATGAGCCTTACCTGGGAAACCTTATCAAATGCCTCACTACTTGCAATGGGGAACCTAACCAAATGCCTTACTGAGCTTTTAAAAACCAACAGAAGCCAACTAAAAAAGCCATAGGGAGGAAAAAGTTGAAATATGCAGGGAAGCTAGCAAGTAATACCATGAGAAAGCATAAAAACAAGAAATTCTGCAGTTGTTGGAAATCCAAATCAGCACCCACAAAATGCTGGAGGAACTCAGCAGGTCAGGCAGTACCTATGGAAATGAATATTTAGTCAATGTTCTGGGCTGAAACGCTTTTTTCTGTCTTGAAGGGTCTTGGTCCGAAACATTGACTATCTATTTCCATAGATGCTGCCTGACCTGCTGAGTTCCTCCAGCAGTTGTGTGTGTTGCTGAGGATACCGAACATATTTTCAAATATATGGAAGTGAGCATGGATGTTGGACAGCTGGAAAATGATGCTGTAGTGATCATATTGGGGAGAGGGGGAAGAGAGTGAAGAAATGGTGGAGGAACTTAAATATTTTGCATCAGTCTTCACAATGGAAGACACTAGCAGTATGCCAGAAATTTGAGAGTGTCAGGGGGAAGAAGTATGTGTTGTTGCCGTTAATAAGAAGGTGGTTGGCAAGCTGAAAGATCTGAAAATAGATAAATCACCTGGACCAGATGGACTTGCTCCCCAAGGTTCTGAAAGAGGCAGCTGAAGAGATTGTGGAGGCTTTAGTAATAATATTTCAAGTATCACAAGGTTCAGGAGGACCGAAAAATTGCAAATGTCACTCCACTCTTCAAGGGGGAGAGGCAGAAGAAATTAAGTTGTAGGCAAGTTAGTCTGACCTTAGTAGTTGGGAAGATGTTGTAGTCCATTAGTAAGGATGAGGTGTTGGGGTACTTGTGGGCACATGATAAAATAGGCCAAAGTCAGCATGGTTTCCTTAAGGGGAAATCTTGCCTGACAAACCTGTTGGACTTCTTTGAGGAAATAACAGACAAGATAGACAAAGGAGAGTCAGTGGACCTATCACTTTCCAGTTAACCTCCTTCCTCTCCACCCCCCCCCCCGATCTTTTTATTCTGGCATTTTACATCTTCCTTCTCAGTCATGAAGAATGGTCTCAGTCCAAATTGACAACTGTTTATTCATTTCCTTAGATGTTGCCTGACCTGTTGAGTTCTTCTAGCATTTTGTGTGTGTTGTCATTGGATGTTGTTTTCTTGGATTTTCAGAAGGCTTTTGACAAGGTGCCGCACATGAGGCTGCCTAACAGAATAAGAGCCCATGCTATTAGAGGGAAGACACTAGCTTGGATAGAAGACTGGCTGATTGTCTGGAGGCAGAGAGTGGGAATAAATGGGGTGTTTTCAGTTTGGCTGCTGGTGACAAGTGGTGCTCCACAGGGGTCGGTGTTGACACTGCTTCTTTTTATGTTATATGTGAATGATTTGGATGATGGAATTGATGGCTTTGTGGAAGGTAGTAAGATAGGCAGAGGGGAAGGTAGTGTTGAGGAAGCAGGGAGTCTGTAGAGGACTTCGACAGATTGGGAGAATGGGCAAAGAAGTGACAGATGGAACATAATGCAGGAAGTGTATGATCAGGCACTATGGGTAAAAAGGAATAAAGGCATAGACTATTTTCTAAATGGGGAGAAAATTCAAAAATCAGAGGTCCAAAGGGACTTGGGAGTCTGTGTAGAACTCGGAGCTTGCAAGTTGAGTTGGTGGTAAGGAAGGCAAATGCAATGCTAGCATTCATTTTGAGAGGACTCGAGTATAAGAGTAAGGATGTAATGCTGAGGCTTTATAAGGAACTGTTAGGAGTATTGTGAGCAATTTTGGGCCCGCTATCTAAGAAAAGATGTGCTGACAGTGGAGAGGGTCCAGAGGAGGTTCCGGGAATGAAAGAGTTAATGTATGAGGAGTGTTTGATGGTGCTGAGCCTGTACTCACTTGAATTAGAAGAGTGGTGGGGCGGGGGGGGGGGAGTACGATCTCATTGAAACCTATTGAGTATTGAAAGGTCTGGATAGAGTGGATGTAGGGGGAATGTTTCCTATATTGGGATTCTGGGACCAGAGGGCACAGCTTCAGAATAGAAAGACATCCCTTTAGAACAGAGTTCAGGAGGAATTTCTTTAACCAGAGGGTGGTGAATCTGTGTAATTCTTTGCCATAGGTGGCTGTGAGGCCAAGTCACTGAATATATTTAAAGCAGAGGTTGATAGTTTATTGATTAGTCAAGGTATAAAAGGTTACGGGCAGAAGGCAGGAGATGGGGTTGAGAGGAATAATTACTCAGTGTTTGTGGCATGGTGGAGTGATGGGTTGAATGGCCTAATTCTGTTCCCACAGGATCTTACAGTCTTATGTAATATTTTGCTCTGCACTCAGTTATTGATTTAACTTGTAATACCTCAATGCACTGTTGAGATGAATTGATCAGGATGGATTTCTAGACAAGCTTTTTGCCGTAACTTGGTATATGTGACAATAATAAATTAATTTACAAGAATGACCCTGAGAATGAATGGAGTGTTTAATGTCTCTGGGTCTGGACTCGATGGAGTTCAGAAGGATGGGGGTGTGGGGGGAGATCTCATTGAATTCTACTCGATACTGAAGACTTGGAGAGAGTGGACAGGAATTTTCCTTTAGTAAGAGAGTATAGGACCAGAGGGCACAGCCTCGGAATAAACGGACGTCCCTTTAAAGCTGAGAATAGAAAGAATCTCATCAGCCAGAGTGTGAGTCAGTGGAATTTGTTGCCACAGAGGGTAGTGGAATCCAAGTTGTTGGATATATTTAAGGCAGACATTGATTGGTTCTTGATTTGTTAGGGTGTTACAGGAAAAAGAAGTTGAATGGTAGAATATTCCTAGGAACCACACAGAGATCTATATCCACTCATGAGTGATATAGGTAAGGTTCAAAGGTTCATTTATTATCAAAGCATACAACTCTGAAATTCTTCTTCTCCAGATAGCCATGAAACCAAGAAAGAACAGAATGACAGCACAATCATTAACCCCCAAATGCCTCCTCCCTGCACAAAAAACCCCAAAAATACAACAGACATCTTGATCCCCCAAATCCCTCCACCCCACACAAAAAATTAGAAAGATCATGCAAAAAATACGGAATATAAAAAAGCTATAAAACTGAAAAAAACAGTCTATAGTCTAAGTCCATATCTAAAATACCTAAAACCTGGGCAATATCCTTGATGACCTTCGTCTGCTCAGGGAGAGTGAGGAGGTGATAGAAAGGAGTTATAGGCAGGTGGTCACACCGGGGCCACGGGAGACAGACAAGTGGGTCACAGTCAGGTACTAGAGAGTACCCCTGTAGATGCACCCCTTGACAATAGGTACTCCTGTTTGAGTACTGTTGGGGGCGACGGCCTACCTGGGGGAAGCAACAGTGGCCGTGCCTCTGGCACAGAGTCCAGCCCTGTGGCTCTGAAGGAAGAGGAAGGCAGTAGTGATAGGGGACTCGATAGTTAGGGGGTCAGACAGGCGATTCTGTAGACGCAGGAAAGAAACTCGGATGGTAGTTTGCCTCCCAGGTGCCAGGATCCGGAATGTATCAGATTGCGTCCACGATATCCTGCAGTGGGAAGGAGAACAGCCAGAGGTCGTGGTACATTTTGGTACCAATGACATAGGTAAGAAAAGGGAAGAGGTCCTGAAAAAAGACTACAGGGAGTTAGGAAGGAAGTTGAGAAGCAGGACCGCAAAGGTAGTAATCTCAGGATTACTGCCTGTGCCACGCGACAGTGAGAATAGGACTAGAATGAGGTGGAGGATAAATGCATGGCTGAGGGATTGGAGCAGGGGCAGGGATTCAGATTTCTGGATCATTGGGACCTGTTTGCTAAGGCTACTGGGGAGAGTTTAAACTAGAATTGTTGGGTGGGAAGCGAACTGAACAGTCTGGGGAAGAGACGGTTGGCTCACAAATAGAGAAAGCTTGTAGACAGTGCGAGTGAGAGGATAGGCAGGTGATGGAGAAGGGATGCGCTCAGAACAACGGTTTGAGATGTGAACACAAGAAATCTGCAGATGCTGGAAATTCAAGCAACTCACACAAAATGCTGGTGGAACACAGCAGGCCAGGCAGCATCTATAGGAAGAAGTACAGTCGACGTTTCGGGTCGAGACCCTTCGTCAGGACTAACGAAAAAAAGAGATGGTAAAAGATTTGAGAGGGGGAGGGGGAGACCCGAAATGATAGGAGAAGACCGGAGGGGGAGGGATGAAGCTAAGAGCTGGGAAGTTGATTGGCAAAAGGGATACAAGGCTGGAGAAGGGGAAGGGGGAGTATTATAGGATGGAAACCTTGGAAGAAAGAAAGGGGGTGGGGAGCACCAGAGGAAGATGGAGAGCAGGCAAGGAGTTATTGGGAGAGGGAAAGAGAGAGAAAAAAAATTAGGGATGGGGTAAGAAGGGGAGGAGGGGTATTAAAAGAAGTTAGAGAAATCAATGTTCATGCCATCAGGTTGGAGGCTACCCAGATGGAATATAAGGTGTTGTTCCTCCAACCTGAGTGTGGCTTTATCTCGACAGTAGAGGAGGCCATGGACTGACATATCGGAATGGGAATGGGATGTGGAATTAAAATGTGCGGCCACTGAGATATCCTGCTTCCTCTGGCGGACAGAGCATAGGTGTTCAGCAAAGCGGTCTCACCAATATATAGAAGGCCACACCGGGAGCACCGGACACAATATATCACACCAGCAGACTCACAGGTGAAGTGTCACCTCACCTGGAAGGATTGTCTGGGGCCCTGAATGGTGGTGAGGGAGGAAGTGTAAGGGCATGTGTAGCACTTGTTCCGCTTACGAGGATAAGTGCCGGGAGGGAGATCAGTGGGGAGGGATGGGGGGGACGAATGGACAAGGGAGTCGCGTAGGGAGTGATCCCTGCGGAAAGCAGAGTGGGGGGGAGGGAAAGATGTGCTTGGTTGTGGGATCCCATTAGAGATGGCGGAAATTACTGAGAATTATATGTTGGACACGGAGGCTGGTGGGGCGGTAGGTGAGGACAAGAGGAACCCTAGTGGGGTGGCGGGAGGATGGGGTGAGAGCAGATGTGCGTGAAATGGGAGAGATGCGTTTGAGGGCAGAGTTGATGGTGGAGGAAGGGAAGCCCCTTTCTTTAAAAAAGGAGGACACCTCCTTCATCCTGGAGTGAAAAGCCTCATCCTGAGAGCAGATGCAGCAGACACGGAGGAATTGAGAGAAGGGGATGGCGTTTTTACAAGTAACAGGGTGGGAAGAGGAATAGTCCAGGTAGCTGTGAGAGTCCGTGGGCTGAGAGTAGACATCAGTAGATAAGCTGTCTCCAGAGATAGAGACAGAAAGATCAAGGAAGGGGAGGGAGGTGTCAGAAATGGACCAGGTAAACTTGAGGGCAGGGTGGAAGTTGGAGGCAAAGTTAATGAAGTCAACGAGTTCAGCATGCGTGCAGGAAGCAGCGCCAATGTCGTTGTCGATGTAGTTAAGGAAAAGTGGGAACGGATACCAGTATAGGCTTGGATCATGGACTGTTCCACATAGCCAACGAAAAGCCAGGCATAGATGGGTCCCATACAGGTGCCCATGGCTACACCTTTAGTTTGGAGGAAGTGGGAGGGGCCAAAAGGAGAAATTATTAAGAGTAAGGACCAATTCTGCTAGATGGAGGAGAGTGGTGGTAGAGGGGAACTGGTTGGGTCTGGAATCCAAAAAGAAATGGACAGCTTTGAGACCTTCCTGGTGGGGGATGGAGGTATATATGGACTGGACATCCATGGTGAAAATAAAGCGGTGGGGGCTAGGGAACTTGCAATAATTGAAAAAATCCAGAGCGTGAGAAGTTTCACGAACATAGGTAGGAAGGGATTGAACAAGGGGGGATAAAACAGTGTCAAGGTATGCAGAAATGAGTTTGGTGGGGCAGGAGCAAGCTGAGACAATGGGTCTACCTGGACAGGCAGGTTTGTGGATTTTGGGTCATCATCATTACCAGGTGCCATGGCCCACACACTCCTGTTTCGGGTCAAGTGGATCAATTCATTGGTATTCATTTCCAGTTCTCTGGCTGCTGTCTCCATCATCATTTGTCTTTGTCTTCCTCTTGTTTTCTTCCCTTCAATCTTTCCCGTAATTACATGCATTCTAACTCCTCTTTCCTAATCACATGTCCGATGAAGTTATATTGCCTTTTCATGATCTTATACATTATTTCTCTTTTTGTGTTTGCTCTGTTCATGACATCCTCATTAGATATTCGTTTTGTCCATGATATTCTTTGCATCCTCCTCAAAAACCACATCTCTGCTGCTTCAATTTGTTTCCTCATGTTACTAGATATTGTCCAACATTCTGAGCCATATAACATAACTGGATAAATGTAACATTTCAGTACTCTGAGGCGGGTTGTCATGCCTAGTTTAGTGTTGGTCAGTATACTCTTCATTCTCGTAAAGGTGTCTTTTGCCATCCCTATTCTTCTTTTGAAGTCCATGTCGCACCTGCCATCTGATGTCACCCAGCTTCCTAAGTAGTAAAAGTTCTGTACTTGTTTTATGTCTTCCCCGTTTATTCTCAGCCTGCAGATAGGATTCTCCTTCTTTTTGGATATCACCATACATTCTGTCTTTTTGTAATTGATAGATAGACCCATTTTTGCACTTTCTTCAACAACTATATCAATTAAGTTTTGTAGCTGTTCCTCCGTACTTGCAATTAACACAGTGTCATCTGCATATCTGCAATTATTGATGTTTTCACCAACAAATTTGATTCCCAAGATGTCTCTTACTTTTTGTAATATTGTTTCACTGTACACATTAAATAAATCAGGGGAGAAAACACACCCTTGTCTAATGCCTCTCTTGATTTTCGTAAACTGACTCACTTCTCCATCTATTCTTACAGGAGCAGTTTGTTCCCAGTACAGATTTCTAATTAGGCGGAGGTCTTTCGAATCTAGATCTAGAGTTTTCTGTAATATTTCAAATAACTTATTGTGCTTCACTTTATCAAATGCTTTTGTGTAGTCGATGAAACAAACAAACAAATCTTTTTACACTTGAATAGCTTGTTCTGATAGTATCCTTAACATCAATATTGCGTTTCTTCTACCTTTGTCTTTCACAAAACCACATTGTTCTTTACCTATTTCAGCTTGTATCTTACTTTTAGCTCTTGTCATCAAAATTCTGAGAAGTATCTTGGTGATATGACTCATTAAACTTATGGTCCTGTGTTATTCACATTCTATTGCTCCAGGTTTCTTAGGAAGAGTGATAAATACTGATTTTTTCATCTCTTCTACATAGAACATAGAATAGTACAGCACAGTACAGGCCCCTTCAGCCCACAATGTTGTGCCGACCCTCAAACCCTGCCTCCCATATAAGCCCCCACTTTAGATTCCTCCATATACCTGTCTAGTAGTCTCTTAAACTTCACTAGTGTGTCTGCCTCCACCACTGACTCTGGCAGTGCATTCCACGCACCAACCACTCTCTGAGTGAAAAAAAAACCTTCCTCTAATATCCCCCTTGAACTTCCCACCCCTTACCTTAAAGCCATATCCTCTTGTATTGGGCAGTGGTGCCCTGGGGAAGAGGCTCTGGCTATCCACTCTATCTATTCCTCTTATTATCTTGTACACCTCTATCATGTCTCCTCTCATCCTCCTTCTCTCCAATGAGTAAAGCCCTAGCTCCCTTAATCTCTGATCATAATGCATACTTTCTAAACCAGGCAGCATCCTGGTAAATCTCCTCTGTACCCTTTCCAATGCTTCCACATCCTTCCTATAGTGAGGTGACCAGAACTGGACACAGTACTCCAAGTGTGGCCTAACCAGAGTTTTATAGAGCTACATCATTACATCATGACTCTTAAACTCTATCCCTCGACTTATGAAAGCTAACACCCCATAAGCTTTCTTAACTACCCTATCCACCTGTGAGGCAACTTTCAGGGATCTGTGGACATGTACCCCGAGATCCCTCTGCTCCTCCACACTACTATTCCACACTCTGATACTATTCCAGTCTCATAAATGTCATTGATTAAATCAGTAAGTTTTTCAATTCCATAATCTTCAAGGGTGATAATTTGTTCTATTACTAATTCATCAGGACCTGCTGCCTTTCCTTTCTTCATCTCATTTATTGCATTACGAACTTCAGATTTTAAAATACTTGGACCTTCAATGTTTTTCTTAATTTCTGGTTTTTCATCTTGATCGTCTTCAAACAATTCCTGAATATACTCAGTCCATCTGTTCATAATCTCATCTTTTTCCATGATAATGGTACCGTCCTTTGCTTTCAAACATCCACCTGAAGAACTGAGGAACTTTTTATCAGTGATATTCTTGATTTGTTGATGTAACCTTTTTGGATCAGTAATAGGGATTCTTTCTATTTGCTCACATTCCTGGTTTAACCATTCTTCTTTGGCTTTTTGATATAAGCTTTTAACTTTTTTATCTAAGGACTTATATTCTATAGGATTTGCTTTTTTCCGTCTCCTTTCTTCCATTAGATTTTTGATTTCATCTGTCATCCATTTATCCTTTGTGCTTTTTTCTTTTTTAGGAATCACTGACATTGCTGATTCTACCAACGCATCCTTCAGAGAGTTAAATTTCATTTCTACATGATTGCTATAATCTTCAACAGATTCTATTTCTAGACTTTGAAATCCATTCCTTACTTCAATTGTGAATTTTTGTCTTAAGTTTTCTTCTTTAATTAACTGCAAGTAGTCAAGGGATTATTCAGGTTTTTGCTTCTTTAGTTTTTTAAGTTTTACTTTTACATGGTATATTACTGAATTATGGTCACTATTACAGTCTGCACCTGGATATGTTTTGCATTGAGTCACTGGGTTTCTAAATCTTTGGTTTACAGTAATAAAGTCAATTTGATTTCTAGTGTTATCACCTGGACTTTTCCAGGTCCACAAGCGTCTTGGATGGTTTTTAAAGTAGGTATTCATAATGACCTGATTATTCATCTTGCACCATTCTACCCATTTCTCACCTCTTTCATTTCTTTCCCCAAATTTTCCTGTGGTATTTCCATCAGCACCTTGTCCTACTTTAGCATTTAGATCTCCCATGACAATAACAATATCTTGAGATTTGCATCCATTCTTTGCTTTTTCAAGCTTTTCATAGAATTTATCCATATCCTCATTTGTTCCATCTGTTGTTGGTGCATATACCTGTATAATTGCTAAATCAAATGGTTGTCGTCTGAATCTAACAAGGAGCACTCTTTCTGATATTGCCCGATGTCCTAAAACACTTTTTGCCATGTTTTCATCCATAAGAATTCCTACTCCATTAGTATGGGATGTTCCACAAGAATACATTAGTGTTTTATTTCTATTCTGACATGTTCCAGCACCTATCCAACGAACTTCACTAATTCCCATGATGTTAATCTTTAGTCTTTCCATTTCATTTATCACATTGTCCAATCTTCCTGCTTGATATAGGGTTCTTACATTCCAAGTGGCAATAATTTTCTTTTGTGTTACTTGAATTTTATGAGCAGTAGCTTGATGACAGTTGGGGATCCCCCGCTGACAGAATCAACCCTACCGAGCGAAGCATCTTCAGAGTCGTCTTGAAGATCCTCTTGACGCTGTAGTTGTGTGATACATTTTGTGAGTTTGACCATGGTTTTCTTAGCAAATAGATTCTAGGAAACCTATTATCTAGCAATGGTGGTTTGCTGTTGAGGGACAGTGACCACCGCTCCCTGGCCTTTAGCATTATCATGGAAAAGGATAGAATCAGAGAGGACAGGAAAATATTTTATTAGGGAGGGGCAAATTATGAGGCTATAAGGCTAGAACTTGCGGGTGTGAATTGGGATGATGTTTTTGCAGGGAAATGTACTATGGACATGTGGTCGATGTTTAGAGATCTCTTGCAGGATGTTAGGGATAAATTTGTCCTGGTGAGGAAGATAAAGAATGCTAGGGTGAAGGAACCATGGGTGACAAGTGAGGTGGAGAATCTAGTCAGGTGGAAGAAGGCAGCATACATGAGGTTTAGGAAGCAATAATCAGATGCGTCTATTGAGGAATATAGGGTAACAAGAAAGGAGCTTAAGAAGGGGCTGAGAAGAGCAAGAAGGGGGCATGAGAAAGCCTTGGCAAGTAGGGTAAAGGAAAACCCCAAGGCATTCTTCAATTATGTGAAGAGCAAAAGGATGACAGGAGTGAAGGTAGGACTGCTAAAGATAAAGATGGGAAGATGTGCCTGGAGGCTGTGGAAGTGAGCAAGGTCCTCAATGAATACTTCTCTTCAGCATTCACCAATGAGAGGGAACTTGATGACGGTGAGGACAATATGAGTGAGGTTGATGTTCTGGAGCATGTTGATATTAAGAGAGAGGAGGTGTTGGAGTTGTTAAAATATATTAGGATGGATAAGTCCCTGGGGCCTGACAGAATATTCCCCAGGCTGCTTCACGAGGCGAGGGAAGAGATTGCTGAGCCTCTGGCTAGGATCTTTATGTCCTTGTTGTCCACGGGAATGGTACCGGAGAATTGGAGGGAAGTGAATGTTGTCCCCTTGTTCAAAAAAGGTAGTAGGGATAGTCCGGGTAATTATAGACCAGTGAGCCTTACATCTGTGGTGGGAAAACTGTTGGAAGAGATTCTTAGAGATAGGATCTATGGGCATTTAGATAATCATGGTCTGATCAGGGACAGTCAGCATGGCTTTGTGAAGGGCAGATCATGTCTGACAAGCCCGATAGAGTTCTTTGAGGAGGTGACCAGGCATATAGATGAGGGTAGGGCAGTGGATGTGATCTATATGGATTTTAGTAAGGCATTTGACAAGGTTCCACACGGTAGGCTTATTCAGAAAGTCAGAAGGCATGGGATCCAGGGAAGTTTGGCTAGGCGGATTCAGAATTGGCTTGCCTGCAGAAGGCAGAGGGTTGTGGTGGAGGGAGTACATACGGATTGGAGGGTTGTGATCAGTGGTGTCCCACAAGGATCGGTTCCGGGACCTCTACTTTTCATGATTTTTATTAACGACCTGGATGTGGGGGTAGAAGGGTTGGTTGGCAAGTTTGCAGATGACACAAAGGTTGGTGGTGTTGTGGATAGTGTAGAGGATTGTCAAAGATTGCAGAGAGACATTGATAGGATGCAGAAGTGGGCTGAGAAGTGGCAGATGGAGTTCAACCCAGAGAAGTGTGAAGTGGTACAATTTGGAAGGACAAACTCCAAGGCAGATTACAAAGTAAATGGCAGGATACTTGGCAGTGTGGAGGAGCAGAGGAATCTGGGGGTACATGTCCACAGATCACAGGTAGATAAGGTAGTTAAGAAAGCTTATGGGGTGTTAGCTTTCATAAGTCGAGGGAGAGTTTAAGAGTCGCAGGGTAGTGATGCAGCTCTATAAAACTCTGGTTAGGCCACACTTGGAGTACTGTGTCCAGTTCTGGTCACCTCACTATAGGAAGGATGTGGAAGCATTGGAAAGGGTACAGAGGAGATTTACCAGGATGCTGTCTGGTTTAGAGAGTATGCATTATGATCAGAGATTAAGGGAGCTGGGGCTTTACTCTCTGGAGAAAAGGAGGATGAGAGGAGACATGATAGAGGTGTACAAGATATTAAGAGGAATAGATAGAGTGGATAGTCAGTGCCTCTTCCCCAAGGCACTACTGCTCAATACAAGAGGACATGGCTTTAAGGTAAGGGGTGGGAAGTTCAACTGGGATATTAGAGGGAGGTTTTTAACTCAGAGAGTGGTCAGTGCATGGAATGCACTGCCTGAGTCAGTGGTGGAGGCAGATACACTAGTGAAATTTAAGAGACTACTAGACAGGTATATGGAGGAATTTAAGGTGGGGGGTTTTATGGGAGGCAGGGTTTAAGGGTCAGCACAATATTGTGGGCTAAAGGGCCTGTACTGAGCTGCACTATTCTATGTTCTATTGCCTACCGTTGGGTGAACTAAAGAAATCACTACTTCTCTTCCCAAATGTTCATTCGCCTATACTATAGCCGTTGACATTTGAGGTCCTAGCTCATCGGGCTTCTCCGTCATAAATTCAGTTACTGAACCTGCCGGATCTGCCGTTGGCCTATGCTCGTATCCTGAGCAGGAACCCTTGCAGGTGCTACCGTTCTGGGTCAGAGCGGCCCTGGGAGCAATGAATGACTAAGGGGTGACTCCACTTTCCCCAAAGCTCTGAAAGTCCCCAATCAGAGCCTCATCACCGGTTGCAGTTTAGAGTCATACCCAGGAGATGGATCTTGGGTAGGAGGTGGAAACGGGAAGTGTGGATCGTGGGAACTATGAGGTTGGTGGCAGTGGATGGGAGATCCCCAGAGGTGATAAAGTCAGTGATGGTGTGGGAGACAATGGCCTGGTGCTCCTTCGTGGGGTCATGTTCGAGGGCTAAATAAGAGGAGGTATCCGCGAGTTGTCTCTGTGCCTTGGCAAGGTAGAGGTCAGTACGCCAGACTACAACAGCACCCCCCTTATCGGCCGGTTTTATAGTAAGGTTAAGATTAGTGCGGAGGAAGTGGTGAGCAGAGCGTTTGGAAGGGGTGAGGTTGGAATTGGAACAAGGTGCGGTGAAGTCGAGATGGTTGATGTCCCGTCGGCAATTAGCAATAAAAAGATCCAGGTCAGGCAGAAGACCAGAGCGGGGTGTCCATGAAGAAGAGAAGGGTTGAAGACGGGAGATGGTCATCAGTGGGGGTAGGAAAGTCCTTGCCGAAGAAGTAAGCTTGGAGATGGAGCTGGTGGAAGAAGAGTTCCACGTCATGGCGCACACGGAACTTGCTGAGGTGTGGGCGCAGGGGACAAAGGTTAAGCCCTTACTGAGGACAGAGCACTCTGCCTCAGAGAGTGGAAGGTCAGAGGGGATGGTAAAGACCCGGCACGGATGAGAGCTGGGATCAGAGGGAGGAGGGAGGTTGGCAGTGTCAGTGGAGAGGGGAGGGTTGGAGTGAGTGGTAGATGGAGACTCTGAGGGCACAGGAGCTGAAGGGATCTGAGGGAGACGGGTTTGCAAAGTGGTAGTGGGGGAAGGGGAGACGGGAGTTCCAATAGCAGCACGTGAAGACCCGGCCTGGAGTCGCAGTTGGAGGTTGCGCAATCGCTTTGAAGGTGTCCATGGTCGTTGGAACCCACACGGATGATGGTGGAGTCCAGGTTTTGAATTTGCTCAGGGTCGATAGAGCCGCCGAGATCGATAGCGGGGGCCGCGGTCCGAAGTTCACACCTGTTAGCATTGGAGACGGCAGGCTCTGGGGTCTGCAGAGGACGATCTGAGATGTGTCTATTTTAACGCAAAGAGTGTTGTGAACAAAGCGGATGAGCTTAGAGCATGGATCAGTACTTGGAGCTGTGATGTGTTGGCCATTACAGAGACTTGGATGGCTCAGGGACAGGAATGGTACTTTAAGTGCCGGGCTTTAGATGTTTCAGAAAGGACAGGGAGGGAGGCAAATGAGGTGGGGGCGTGGCACTGCTGATCGGAGATAATGTCACAGCTGCAGAAAAGGAGGACGTCATGGAGGGATTGTCTATGGAGTCTCTGTGGGTGGAGGTTAGGAACAGGAAAGGGCCAATGAATTTACTGGGTGTTTTTTATAGGCCACCCAGTAGTAACAGGGATTAGATTATGAGAACATCCAGTCCTCTTTTTATTGTCATTTAGAAATGCATACATGCATTAAGAAATGATACTATGTTTCTCCGGAGTGATATCACAGAAAACAGGACAAACCAAAGACTAACACTGACAGAACCACATAATTATAACATATAGTTACAGCCGTGCAAAGCAATACCATAGTTTGATTAAGAACAGACCATGGGCACAGTAAAAAAAATGTCTCAAAGTCCCTAGTCGATCGACTCCCGAGTCCCCGATAGCAGGCGGCAAAAGGGAGAAACTCCCTGCCATAAACCTCCAGGCACCGTCAACTTGCTGATGCCTTGGAAGCAGCCGACCACAGCCGACACCGAGTCCATCCATCCAAAAACTTCGAGCTTCCGACCAGCCTCCCGAGTGCCATCGCCTGCCAAGCATCTTTGACCTCACCCCGGCCGCTAAAACACGCAAAGCCGAGGATTTTGGGGCCTTCTGCTCCGGAGATTCCGGTTACCAGGCAGTAGCAGCAGCAGCGAATCGGGCATTTCAGAAGTTTTCCAGATGTTCCTCCATGCTCTCACATCTGTCTCCATCAAATCAGAATTGTGCACGGTCCCCTACTTGACAGATAACAGACATCAAGGAGACATCGATATCAAGGAGCAGATAGGGAAACAGATCTTGGAAAGGTGTAATAATAACAGAGTTGTTGTGATGGGAGACTTTAATTTCCCAAATATCGATTGGCATCTCCCTAGAGCAGGGGGTTTAGATGGGGTGGAGTTTGTTAGGTGTGTTCAGGAAGGCTTCTTGACACAATATGTAGATAGGCCTACAAGAGGAGAGACTGTACTTGATTTGGTATTGGGAAATGAACCTGGTCAGGTGTCAGATCTCTCAGTGGGAGAGCATTTTGGAGATAGTGATCATAATTCTATCTCCTTTACAATAGCATTGGAGAGAGATAGAACAGACAAGTTAGAAAAGCATTTAATTGGAGTAAGAGGAATTATGAGGCTATCAGGTAGGAAATTGGAAGCTTAAATTGGGAACAGATGTTCTCAGGGAACAGTACGGAAGAAAAGTGGCAAATATTCAGGGGATATTTGTGTGGAGTTCTGCATAGGTACGTTCCAATGAGACAGGGAAGTTTTGGTAGGGTACAGGAACTGTGGTGTACAAAGGCTGTAATAAATCTAGTCAAGAAGAAAAGAAAAGATTACAAAAGGTTCAGAGAGTTAGGTAATGTTAGAGATCTAGAGATTATAAGGCTAACAGGAAGGAGTTTAAGAAGGAAATTAGGAGAGCCAGAGGGGCCACGAGAAAGCCTTGGTGGGCAGGATTAAGGAAAACCCCAAGGGATTCTACAAGTATGTAAAGAGCAAGAGGATAAGACGTGAAAGAATAGGACCTATCAAATGTGACAGTGGGAAAGTGTGTATGGAACTGGAGGAAATAGCAGAGGTACTTAATGAATACTTTACTTCAGTATTCACTATGGAAAAGGATCTTGGTGTTTGTAGTGATGACTTGCAGCAGACTGAAAAGCTTGAGCATGTAGATATGAAGAAAGAGGATGTGCTGGAGCTTTTGGAAAGAATCAAGTTGGATAAGTCATCGGGATCAGATGAGATGTACCCCAGGCTACTGCGAGAGGCAAGGAAGGATATTGCTGAGCCTCTGGCGATGATCTTTGCATCATCGATGGGGACGGGAGAGGTTCCGAAGGATTGGAGGGTTGCAGATGTTGTTCCTTTATTCAAGAAAGAAGGTAGAGATAGCGCAGGAAATTATAGACCAGTGAGTCTTATTTCAGTGGTTGGTAAGTTGATGGAGAAGATCCTGAGAGGCAGGATTTATGAACATTTGGAGAGGTATAATATGATTAGGAATAGTCAGCATGGCTTTGTCAAGGGCAGGTCGTGCCTTACGAGCCTGACTGAGTTTTTTGAGGATGTGACTAAACACATTGATAAAGGAAAAGCAGTAGATATAGCATATATGGATTTCAGCAAGACATTTGATCAGGTATCCCATGCAAGACGTATTGAGAAAGCAAGGAGGCATGGGATCCAAGGGGACATTGCTTTGTGGATCCAGAACTGGCATGCCCACAGAAGGCAAAGAATGGTTGTAGATGGGTCATATTCTGCATGGAGGTCAGTGACCAGTGGTGTGCCTCAGGGATCTGTTCTGGGACCCCTATTCTTCGTGATTTTTATAAATGACCTGGATGAGGAAGTGGAGGGATGGGTTAGTAAGTTTGCTGATGACTCAAAGGTTGGAGGTGTTGTGGATAGTGTGGAGGGCTGTCAGAGGTTACAGCGGGACATTGATAGGATGCAAAACTGGGCTGAGTGGTGGCAGATGGAGTTCAACCCAGATAAGTGTGAAGTAGTTCATTTTGGTAGGTCAAATGTGATGGCAGAATATAGTATTAATGGTAAGACTCTTGGCAGTGTGGAGGAGCAGAGGGATCTTGGGGTCTGAGTCCATAGGATGCTCAAAGCAGCTGTGCAGGTTGACTCTGTGGTTAAGGAGGCATACGGTGTATTGGCCTTTATCAATTGTGGAATTGAGTTTAGGAGTCAAGAGACAATGTTGCAGCTATATAGGACCCTGGTCAGACCCCACTTGGAGTACTGTGCTCAGTTCTGGTCACCTCACTACAGGAAGGATGTGGAAGCCCTAGAAAGGGTGCAGAGGAGATTTACAAGGATGTTGCCTGGATTGGGGATCATGCCTTATGAAATCAGGTTGAGTGAACTTGGCTTTTTCTCCTTGGAGCGATGGAGGATGAGAGGTGACCTGATAGAGGTGTATAAGATGATGAGAGGCATTGATCGTGTGGATAGTCAGAGGCTTTTTCCCAGGGCTGAAATGGTTGCCATAAGAGGACACAGGTTTAAGGTGCTGGGGAGTAGGTACAGAGGAGATGTCAGGGGTAAGTTTTTTACTCAGAGAGTGGTGAGTGCGTGGAATGGGCTGCTGGCAATGGTGGTGGAGGCAGATACGATAGGGTCTTTTAAGAAATTTTTGTATAGGTACATGGAGCTTAGAAAAATAGAGGGCAGTAGGTAAGCCTAGTAATTTCTAAGGTAGGGACATGTTCGGCACAACTTTGTGGGCCGTAGGGCCTGTATTGTGCTGTAGGTTTTCTATGTTTCTATCCCCCTCATTCTTCTAAACTCCAGCGAGTACAGGGCACAGGCCCAGAGTTCCTCGTATGTTAACCCTTAAAGGATGAAGAATTGACGAAGTGTGGATCTGGCATGAGACAGTGATGCACTGACATGACGAGATGCTTACTACTGTATTTACTTATGCAGTCAGTTTACCCATCCATGGCACATGTCAGACACAACACCACGGGGACAATTCCCTGTGTGCGCAGTCCTCCGTGAAGTTTCAAAGCGATACAGCGCTGCAAATATGGAAACAGGTGTGATTATTTATAAACTTGAATCCTACAGTGCACTTCAGAAGACATCGATTCTCTGAGACTGCAAATGACAATTAGCAACAGACCATTGCTAACCTTTACAAATGACAGAGAGGAATATATTAACCATGCATCCACTAATTTCGCCACCAGCAACTTGTCTTCTTGCATTAATATTAATCATCACTGCAGTCCCCTGCTGGTACTGGAAAGGTCAGCCTGTGACACCTGAGGCCCTCCCCACTTCCTGCTGGTTGCCGTGGTTACCCCAACTGGATTAGGCCGAGACCAGGATGCGGTGTGGCGACAAGGACAGTGGGTCACCACGTATTGGTATTGGTTTATGATTGTCACAGGCACCAAGGTACAGTGAAAAGCCTATCTTGCATATAGTATTAATAGTAGGACTCTTGGCAGACTGGGGGATCAGATACATAGGATACTCAAAGCTGCTGCACAGGTTGACAGTGTTGTTAAGAAGGCATATGGTGTGTTGGCATTCATCAACCGAGAGACTGAGTTCAAGAGCCAATGTTGGTAATGTTACAGCTAGACAAAGCCGTGGTCAGATCCCACTTGGAGTACCTGTGGTAACTTCTACTTTGAAAAAGGCACACTCGACAACTTCATGCCAAAGAAACAACTTTATCTCGAACTTCAAAACGTTACGTGTATACAGAGGGTTTCACAACCCGTACGGCATGGCGGGGACATTCTGTACCGACAGCCACCAGAAGAACAAAAACGGAAGTAGACCCCTCCTGATATCCTAATTAGTATTAACTTACTTTTAATTACGCTCACATTACAACGGTACCCATGTTCAGTTCTGGACACCTCACTACTGGAAGGATGTGGTTGCTATAGGAAGAGTGCAGAGGAGACTTGCAAGGATATTGCCTGGATTGGAGAGCATGCCTTATAAGAATAGGTTGAGTGAACTTGGAGTGATTGAAGAAGAGAGGTGACCTGATAGAGGTGTATAAGATGATGAGAGGCATTGATCGTGTGGATAGCCAGAGGCTTTTTCCCAGGGCTAAAATGGCTAACACAAAGGGACACAGCTTTAAGGTGCTTGGAAGCAGTTACAGAGGGGATGTCAGGGGTAAGGTTTTCACACAGAGAGTGGTGGGTGCGTGGAATGCACTGCCCGCGATGCTGGTGGAGGCGGATACAATAGGGGTCTTTTAAGAGACTCAGATAAGTACATAGAGCTTAGAAAAATAGAGGGCTCTGTGGGGGGAAATTCTAGGCAATTTCTAGAGTAGGTTACATGGTTCACGCAATATTGTGGGCCAAAGGGCCTGTATTGTGCTGTAGATTTCTATGTTCTATGTTCTATGTTCATACTGTTTGTATAGATCAACTCTGAGGTAGAATAAGGTAAAACAACATCAATGCAGAAAAATGTGCAACAGAAAGTGCAGGTAAACTAAATGTGGTAGGTTATGAGATCAAGGGCCCATTTTTTTGTACTAGTAATGCGATCAATTGAGTTGAGTATGATTTTTCCCCCAACTCTTGTCCTCAGTGCCTCAAACAATGCCATACGCCTTCACTACTTTCAGGAAACTATGTAACTAAACCCCTAGGTATCGATGCTTTACAAAGCTTTGCATGGCCTTGAACGGCATGTCTCCGTGTTAAATTCTATTAGTCGTTCCCTTGTCTGCTTTCGCAGTTGATCTAGATCTTGTTGTGAACTTAGACAACCTTCTTCACTGTCCAATTATACCTCCAATACTGTTCTCATGTGCAAACTTACTTTCATACGGATCATTAAATTATATGATGAACCCATCACCGATCCCTGTGGCACAACCTTCTAACCCTCCACTCAAACCCTCTGAATCATGTCACAAAGCCAAATTTAGATCCAGTTCACCAGCTCATCCTATGTGGTCTAACCTTCTGGGCCAACCTACAATGTGGAATTTTGTTAAAGCCTTTGCTACAGTATGTAGGTAGCATCTACTATCCTGTCCTTGTAATTGTCTTGGTCATCTTTTCAAAAAACACTATCAAATGTATGAGACTCAATTTCCCACCCACAAATTCACGTCGATGATCCTTATTCAATTCTTCTCATTCCAAATACATACCAGAATCAGGTTTATTATCACTATCTTATATGAGGTATTTTTTTTGACAGCAGTACAGTGCAAAGACATAAAATTAATATAAATTACAAAAAAAGTGCATAAGTTTCATTATATTGTCGAAGTATGCACATACAATACAACTCTGATATTGGCCTTCTCCAGATAGACATGAAATACAGTAAAACCATATATCAACCCCGCTGCACAAAAAAGAAAAAGAAATAAAACTTGTAAACCCCAAAAATGCCCACCGCCTTCACCTACAGAAAATAAAAGCGACAATAGCAACAAATCACCTAACCCTCCCCCGCAGAGAAAACAGCGACAATAACAATCCCGATCCCCTCACTCACAGAAAAAGCAGCGACAATAGCAACAAATCCCCTAACCCTCCTCCCCAGAGGAAACAGCGACAATAATAATCTCGACCCCCCTCACTCACAGAGAAAACAGCCACAATAATAATCCCCGATCCCCTCAATCACAAAAAAGAACAGCGACAGTAGCATCAAAACCCCCAACCCCCCACACAAAAAGAACTAACAGATCACCCACTCACCAAACAGCCATAAGAAAGTAAACACTGAAAAAACGAAGGAGACCAATATAAAGTACGGTCCAATCACTTAAATCTCAGACCATCAAACAGTCCTTCCGTGACTCAGAACTGGCGCCTGATCCGAATGCCGTGGTGGCCTCCATTGGGAGCAATTGCTGACTGCTTCCGCATTCACCTCGATGTTCTAATTTTCTTCACTGCTTCGAGATGAAGTCGTTCATGATCCCTCATCCCATCTCTGGTCTTTTCCACGAGTCAGCTCACGTTGTCGGTCCTTTTTGGGTTCCCGTCTCTGATCTCCACGAGGCCGCTCTCCAGACACGGCAGAGCACTGGATCCTTCGACCCAGTTCCAAACTGCACGTCACAGGCTCCAACAGTTTCCATAACACAAACAAGACAAAAAGAACAAGCAGACGGCATAGTAAAAGTGAAATACTTTAAGAGATTTGCTATTTGAAAGTTGTCGCCCAAGGAATTGTTGTCTGTTGGTGCCATCTTAAAAAAATAATGAGGTAACTTTCATGGGTTCAGAAATCTGATGGTGGAGGTGAAGAACCTGTTTCTGAATCATTGAGTGTGGGTCTTCAGGCTCCAGCACTTCCTTGTTGGTGGTAGTAACAACGAAAGGGCATGTTCCAGATGGTGAGGACACTTAAAGTTGGATACTGCCCTCTTGAGGTACTGTCTCTTTGGTGGGAAGTGTTGAGTCTGTGATGGAGCTGACTAAGTTTGCAACCCTCTCGAGCAGGGCTTCCCAACCTGGGGTTCATGGACCCCTTGCTTAACGGTATTGGTCCATGGTATAAAAAAGGTTGGGAACCCCTACTCTACGGCCTCTTGCGATCCTGTGCACTGGAGCATCCATTTAATGCTGTGAAGCAACCATTTAAAATGCTCTCTATAGAAATTGGCAAGGATCTTTGGTGACATGCCAATCTCCTGAAACTCCAAATGAAGTAGAGCTGCTGGTGTGCCTTCTTTGTAATTACATCAACATGATGGGTCAAGGATAGATCCTGTAAGATGTTAATACTCAGGAACTTGAAGCTGCTCACCCTTTCGTCGCTGACTTCTCACTGAGGACTGGTGTGTGTTCTTGTCACTTCCTCTCCTGAAATCCACAATCAGTTCCTTGGTCTTGCTGATACTGAGTGTGAGGTTGCTGTCGTGACACCACTCAACCAGCTGATCTAGCTCACTCCTGTATGCATCCTTGTTGCCATTTGAGAGTTTACCAACAACAGAGGTGTCTTCTGCAAACATATAAATGGCTTATCCACACAGTCATGATTGGAGGGATTAGAACAGTGAGCTAAGTACACTTCCTTGAGATGCGCCTACACTGATTGTCAGCGAGGAGGAGACGTCATCATCAATGCACACTGACTGTGGTCTCCTGGTGAGGAAATCAAGGACCCAGCTGCAGAGGCTGGGATTTAGAAGCTTTGTGATTAATACTCGGGGGCATTGGTATTGAATACTGAGCTGTAATCGATGAACAGCAATCCATGAAAACATGCATCTCAGAATTCTATCCAGTAACTTTCACACCACAGAAATTAGACTCTCTGGCCTTTAGTTCTCTGGCTTATCCTTGCAGCCGTTCTTAGGCATAACATCAGACTCCCTTCTGTCTTTCGGTACCACATATAATTAATGAAGTTCCAAAAACGTCCGTTACGACTCTAGTAATATCTAACCTTTCTTCCCACGCATCCGAGATCAGACCCTGGGGATTTATCCACTCTTATGCACTTCAAGACCACCAACGCTTCCTCCTTCATCATATCATTATGTTCCAGGACATGACAGTTCTCTTTCCTGAGTTCTCACGATTTTCCATACACTTCTCCACAGTAAGTATAAATATGAGTACTATTCATTTCAGTCTTCTCCCATCTGTAGCTCCACACATAAATGACCATACTGGCTCTTAAAATGGACCTTTGTTTCCCCAGCTGTCAGTAAACTTACTTGGCTTAACTTCAACATCCTTCTTTGTTTGGTGACACAATAACTTGATTACACTAGGAATGAAAGAAAGACATGTACTAATTGTAAACAGTCTGCTGATGCTGGAAACCCAAAGCAGCACCCACAAATTGCTGGAGGAACTCAGCAGGTCGGGCAGCACCTACTGGAAATGAATAATTAGTTGAAGTTTTGGGCCGAGACCCATTTTCAGGACTGAAAAGGAAGGGGGAAGACGCCAGATTAAAAGGGTGCAGGAAGAGGAAGGAGGAGAGCTAGAAGGTGACAGGTGAAGCCAGGTGGGTTCATTGCATTGTATTTCCCACATATCTATTTTTTTCTGAATAAGACCATTCAATATAGGAGCAGAATGAGGCCATTTGGCCCATCGAGTCTGCTGCACCATTTCATCATGGCTGATCCATTTCCCTCTCAGCCCCAGTCCCCGGCCTTTTCCTGGTAACGCTCCATGCCCTCACTAATCAAGAATCTATCAATCTCCACCTTAAACATACCCAGTGACTTGGCCTCCACACCTGCCTGTAGCAACAAATTCCACAGATTCACCACTCCCCGGCTAAAGAAATTCCTCCTCATCTCCATTCTGTAAGGACTCCCCTCTATTCTGAGGCTCCATCCTCTGGTCTTAGACTCCCCCACCATAGGAAACATCCTCTCCACATCCACTCTATTGAGACCTTTCAACATTCAATATATTTCAATGAGATACCCCCCCCCCAACCATTCTTCTGAATTCCAGTGAGTACAGGCCTAAAGTAATCAATTGGTCCTCATATGGTAACCCTATTATTCTCATGAACTTCCTCTGAACCTTCTCCAATGTCAGCACATCCTTTCCTAGGTAAGGGGCCCAAAACTTTGTTCTTAGAAGAAGATATACCCAACCACCAGACTCCAGGACACTGAGGGACTCGAACAGGCTGCCAAATGCTTACAGAGGAAACAAAAGAGCCACTGGTGATCTCTAAGAGTATGAATTTGTCCAAAGGCACACTGTTCATATTAATTTGAAAGCAAAATGAATGTGAGGATTAGATTATATTAGTTTATTGTCATACACCCTAAGGTGCAATGAAATTCCTTGTTGGCTTACAACTCTCAGAGTATATATGGTAACAATAAATATTAGTAATAAACTAAATGATAAATACAAAAAAGCAGATTGTAGTGCGCTCTGAAATATTGCAAAAAGCAATGCTGAAGTGGCAATAATGGTACAACAGCTAGAGGTAGAGTTAAGAGTTCGAAAGCCTGGGGAGGGGATGGGAAAGAGGTGGCTGGTTCAGGAGTCTGACAGCAGTTGGGAAGAAACTGCTCTTGAGTCTGGACACCTGGGCTTTCAAGTCCTCGTATCTTCTCCCAAAGACTTTCAATGTTCCACTTTATAGGGCTTCACTGCAAGATATCAGATTTGTAGGCATGTCTATGACATCCTTTTTGAAAGCTTTATCAGTATTGAGTTCACTAATTCTGTTTTTGTTCAGCTTCACCGGGGAATATGTGGTGAAGCAGCTTCCGATGACATTTAATATCCAAAGGCAGGGATTATTGATCGGTGGTCATTCATCCAGACAGCCCATTTCCCCTTGTGGCTCTCCCTGTGCTAACATTATCATCTTCCTGTGTTAACATTACATTAAATGCTAATTTACCATAAGAGATTCCTGCCAAATATTTTTGTCCCAGCTCTAATAGAATAAAATGGGGGATTAAAACTTAACTGCAGAAGACAGAAAGCTAATATAAAAGCAATGTATTTCGGAATGCTAAGCAGGTTTGGTGTGAGCTGTGAACAATGTGCCGAACACAACGGACTGTTGCCAAACAGAGGACAAACAAGCATCGGTGCCAACATCTGTGCCTCTGGTTGGAAAGCATACTGCTCCAGGGAAGGACCATGGTGCACAGAGGAATCGTGGAAGTGTCAAAAGCAGTAGTTCAACAACTTTTAGGCGACATATCTGAGAAAGCTTCACTACGTTAATCAGACAGTTAGCTGCGTGTAATGCCTTGGTTCACATGGTTCATACTTTTTCTCTGTTATGTTTTTCTCTTCTCTGTGTAAGCTGCTTGTCTGGGTTACTGTTGAAGATAAGAGACAGGAGAAATGTGTGCCATCCGATCGGGATGAACAGATCCAGGAGGTGTCTCTGGTGAGGGACTCTAAGGTTGGGTTTGGGGCTTTTGAGAGGGGAGGAGAGAGAAGACGTCGGCAAGAAGAGGTTGGAGGAGTTGACCTAGAGTGAGGCCATGATTCGATGAAGCCCAGGGAGATCGAAGGAGGATTGGTGAAGGGGAAACCGTGAGCTCCAACTTGTGCATTAAAATGAGCCCTTTTCTTTTTTTGCTTTTTCTTTGCTAACTAGTAAGACCTAAGAATTATAAAGCTAAATCTTTTAATTGTTTGTGGTGTTCTGTCTGTCACTTCATGGTACTTCTTTGTAACAGGGGAACAAATCACGCAGCATCCACACCAACAGGGGGATCTGGGGGGCTTGCACTTCAATCTCCAACGTTTGGCGGGGCCAGAGGGGGTCTTCCCTAGATTTACGCAACTGACAGAACCAGTATTACATGCGAAATATGGCCTAGTTTTAAACTGGAAGAAGTTCAGGGAGATTGAGGAAAGTTGCAAGCATTTGAGGCTGCTTTGGCAAGTAAGGTGAAAATAAATCCAAAGGGTTTCTACAGTTATGTTGGTGGCAAAAGGATAGTGAGGGATAAAATTGGTCCCTTGGAGAATCAGAGTGGACAGCTATGTGTGGAGCCAGAAGAGATGGGGGAGACTTTGAACAATTTCTTTTCTTCGGTATTCACTAAGGAGAAGGATATTGAATTGTGTAAGGTAAAGGAAACAAGTCGGGTAGTTATGGAAACTATGACAATTAAAGAAGAGGAAGTGCTGGCACTTTTAAGGAATATAAAAGTGGATAAGTCTCCAGGTCCGGACAAGATATTTCCTAGGACTTTGAGGGAAGTTAGTGTAGAAATAACAGGGGCTCTGATAGAAATATTTCAAATGTCATTAGAAACGGGAATGGTGCCTGAAGATTGGCGTATTGCTCATGTGGTTCCATTGTTTAAAAAGGGTTCTAACAGTAAACCTGGCAATTATCGGCCTGTGAGTTTGATGTCAGTGGTGGGTAAATTGATGGAAGATATTCTTAGAGATGGTATATATAATTTTCTGGATAGACAGGGTCTGATTAGGAACAGTCAACATGGATTTGTGCGTGGAAGGTCATGTTTGACAAATCTTATTGAATTTTTTGATGAGGTTATGAAAAAAGTTGACGAGGGTGAAACGGTGGATGTTGTCTATATGGACTTCAGTAAGGCCTTTGACAAGGTTCCACATGGAAGGTTAGTTAGGAAGGTTCAATCGTTAGGCATTAATATGGAAGTAGTAAAATGGATTCAGCAATGGCTGATGGGAGACACCAGAGAGTAGTGGTGGATAACTGTGTGTCAGATTGGAGGATGGTGTGTAGCGGTGTGCCTCAGGGATCTGTACTGGGTCCAATGTTGTTTGTAATATATATTAATGATCTAGATGATGGTGTGGTAAATTGGATTAGTAAGTATGCAGATGATACTAAGATAAGTGGTGTTGTGGATGATGAGATAGGTTTTCAAAACGCAGAGAGATTTAGGACAGTTAGAAGGGTGGGCTGAAAGATGGCAGATGGAGTTTAATACTGAAAAATGTGAGGTGCTACATTTTGGTAGAACTAATCAAAATAGGAAATACATGGTAAATGGTAGGGCATTAAAGAATGCTTTAGAGCAGAGGGATCTAGGAATAATGGTGCATAGTTCCCTGAAGATGGAATCTCATGTGGATAGGGTGGTGAAGAAAGCTTTTGGTTTGCTGGCCTTTATTAATCAGAGCATTGAGTATAGGAGTTGGGATGTAATATTGAATTTGTATAAGGCATTGGTAAGGCCAAATCTGGAGTGTTGTGTACAGTTCTGGTCACCAAATTATAGGAAGGATGTCAATAAACTTGAGAGAGTACAGAGGAGGTTTACTAAAATGTTGCCTGGGTTTCATCTCCTACGTTACAGAGAAAGGTTGAACAAGTTAGGTCTTTATTCTTTGGAGCATAGAAGGTTGAGGGGAGACTTGATAGAGGTGTTTAAAATTATGAAGGGGATTGATAGAGTTGACGTGGTTAGACTTTTTCCATTGAGAGTGGGGAAGATTCAAACAAGAGGGCATGGGTTGAGAATTAGAGGACAAAAGTTTAGGGGTAACATGAGGGGGAACTTCTTTACTCAGAGAGTGGTAGCTGTGTGGAACGAGCTTCCAGCAGAAGTGGTTGAGGCAGGTACGATGTTGTCGTTTAAAGTTAAATTGGATAGATATATGGACAGGAAAGGAATGGAGGGTTATGGGCTGAATGCAGGTCGGTGGGAATAGGATAGGGTAAGAGTTCAGCACGGACTAGAAGGGCCGAGATGGCCTGTTTCCGTGCTGTAATTGTTATATGGTTATATGGTTATATTTGACTTCTGAGAGTACGAAGAACCAGAATCTACTCCATTTGCATTAAGGTTATTGCATGAACATCTAGTGGGAGACAAAATGCTGCTTGTAAAAGTAGATGCAAAGACCAATGCTCAGCCGGATGAACGGAAGGCCAAAAAGGAAGAAATCAATAGAGATACAGAAAAAGAGGATTTGCCAGATGATATTGTGGATGAGAAAGCCAAAAGGAGAGATCCTATCATAAAGCGAGCAATAGAAGGATTAATACGAGAATATGCCAGTGATCTAAATGC
Organism: Mobula hypostoma; assembly: GCF_963921235.1. Taxonomy (NCBI): domain Eukaryota; kingdom Metazoa; phylum Chordata; class Chondrichthyes; order Myliobatiformes; family Myliobatidae; genus Mobula; species Mobula hypostoma. Next base: position 188,371,091 of record NC_086100.1, read on the forward strand.
ACCTCCCAAAGATCACGATGCACAAACTAGGAGGAAAAGGAAGAAAAAGAAAGGTGGCTGTCACTATCAGAATCATTTCCTGCAGACCCTGAGTCAACTCCTACAACCACCATGGAGGAAGCCCCGGAACCTGAGATTGTTTCACAGACACAAGTCTCAGCTGCCAAGCAGAGTGATTTCCCCTTGTGAGGAAAGATGTTACCATACACGGGTAAGAAATCCTTTACAGTGATTAAATCTTTAGACCTGAATGGAACAAATTAAAAGTTTGTAGTGCTGTGGATGCCTGTATATAGTAGCTGTATTATGTAGTAAACTGTGGATACAGTTGAGCTGCATTCTCTACTGAGTTGGAGTTTATAGCTAAGCAGGGAGGAGTGTTGAATATTTAATATTTCAATGATATTTGAGTAATTTTGTATATATAATGTTGGATTAAGCATTCTTGTTCATTTGAAACAATTCATTATGGGTTTTATTTGCGCTGAATACGTTATCACGCTACCTTATGATACGTGTGCGCTCGCTGAAAGTAAAGACCAAGTTACACCCACATTTCTTGGACTTGTCTTTTCTTTGAATTAATTTAATGTTTTGAAGTTACAAAACATAACATTAGTCTCACCCAAACTCAGTGGAAAAAGCCTGCTTGCATTAACCCTAACTGTACCCCTCAGAATTTTATTCTTATCATATCTGTGCAGTTTGAATATTTCTAGGGAATCATAGGGAGATCCTTGTATCCTCCCAAACCCTCCCCACCCGTCATGCCAATAATCAACACCCATCTTCATTATTCCTACCATAATCTTATTATCCTCCTCACGTTCCTGTCAACTTTCTCCAGTTCCACCCCTCACCTACACGCTCAGAGTGATCAGACCGGCAGTCCACACATCTTTGGGAGGTGGAAGGAAACCGGATCCATCACCTGCAAGGGAATCCCACGTGGTCACAAAGAGAACGTGCAAACCCCACACAGACAGCTGTGACGTCAGGACTGAACATGGGGGCAAAAAAAGGGTAAAAGAAGAAAAAAGTAGTCCAGAATTTTATTGTCAATTCAGAAATCTGACAGCGGAGGGGAAGAAGGCTTTTTCCCAAGGCTGAAATCACTAACACGAGAGGGCACAGTTTTAAGGTGCTTGGAAGAAGGTACAGAGGAGATGTGAGGGGTAGGTTTTTTAGGCAGAGAATGGTAAGTGCGTGGAATGGGCTGCCAGTGACAGTGGTAGAGGCAGATACAATAGAGTATTTTAAGAGACTCCTGGATAGGTACATGGAGCTTACAACAATAGAGGGCCATGGGTAACCTTAAGTAATTTCTAATGTAAGTACATATTCCACACAGCATTGTGGGCCATAGGGCCTGTATTGTGCTGTAGGTTTTCTATGTTTCTATGTTCCTATGACAAAGGAAAATAATCTGTGCCGACCTGAAAAGGGATTCCTTCAGGAGGTGGAAAAGAAGGCGACAGGAATTCTGTACTGGAGAGTGGGACATAGAGTGATTGGATTCCTAGTTTTACGGCACTGTCTGTGTCCCACTCTTACTCTGACGCCCCTCTCTTATTTGTGAAATTCTCTGCTATTTTGCTGAAGCTAATCACAAACACAAGAGATTCTGCAGAAGCTGGAAATATAGGGCATCACACGCAAAATGCTGGTGGAATTCATTGGTCTAGCAACATCGAAACAGTCCATGTTTCAGGCCGAGATCCTTCATTAGGGCTGGAAAGGAAGGGGGCAGAAGCCAGATTAAGAAGGGACAGAGAGGAGGAGTACAAAATGGCAGGTGGTAGGTGAATCAAGTCTGAGTGAGCACATGGTCAAAGAGTTGGAGAACAGCAGAGATCACAGACGGAGGGTCTCACTGAACTCCCGTCAAAGAGAAGAGAGAGGACCTAAACTTCTTCAGGGTACACACACCTTGAAGAGTCTTCACAGTGGAGTGGCAAATCATAAATGAGATATTGCAGATGCTGAGAATGAGATATTGAGATGCTGAGATGCAGATGCCATCAAAGTACCCAGGGCATCTTCAGGGAGCGGTCTCTCGGAATAGCAGCGTCCATTCTTAAGGACCCCCAGCACCCAGTGCATGCCCTTTTCTCACTGTTACCATCAGGAAGGAGGTACAGAAGCCTGAAGGCACACACTCAGCGATTCAGGAACAGCTTCTTCTCCTCTGCCATCCAATTCCTAAATGGACATTGAACCCATGAACACTACATCACTTTTTAAATATATATTATTTCTGTTTTTGCATGATTTTTAATCTATTCATTATGCATACTGTAATCGATAGATTGATTGATTTTTTTCTTTTTTTTTCTTCTTCTTCTACATTAGTGTTGTATTGAACTGCTGCTGCTAAGTTAACAAATTTCACGGCACAAGCCGGTGATAATTATCCTGATTCTGATTCTGATTATGCATCACGCACAAAATGCTGGAGGAACTCAACAGGTTATGCAGCATCCATGGCAGAGAATAAACAGTCTATGTTGCAGGTTGATACCCTTCATTAGAGCTGGAAAGGAAGGGGGGCAGGAGCCAGAATAAGAAGGTGCAGAGAGGAGAAGGAAGAGGAATGGTACAAGCTGGCAAGTGATAGATGAAGCAAGTCTGGGCGAGCACGTGGTCGAAGAGTTGCGGAGCAGCAGAAACCACAGAGAGGGAGCAGTGAGAGAGGGTGTCACTGAACTCCCGTCAAGAGAGAAGTTAAACCTCTGCAGGGTAAGCACACATCAAAGAGATTTCACAGCAGAGTGGCAAATCATAAACACAAGATACTGCAGCTTCTGGAAATCTTGTACAACACACACAAAATGCTGGAGGAACTCAGCAAGTCAAGCAGCATCTGTGGAAATCGAATAATCAGTTTCTCTTGGCCCAGATTTCATTCCCTTACTTTCATGAATTGTTTTCTATATATATTTGAACAGTTTTGTATACTTTTGCACATTGGTTGCTTGTCTTTTTTATGTGTAGGTTTTCGTTGATTCTGTTGTTTTTCTTTTTATCTATTGTGAATGCCCACTAGAAAATGAACCTCAGCCACACACACCAAGTCCTGGAGGAACTCAGCAGGCCAGGCAGCATCTACGGAAGAGAGTACAGTCAATGTTTCAGGTCAAGACTGTACTTTTTCCCACAGATGCTGCCTGGCCTGCTGAGATTCTCCAGCATTTCGTGTGTGTTGCTTGGATTTCCAGCATCTGCAGATTTTCTCTTGTTTGGAAGTGAATCTCAGAGTAGTATTTGAGGAATTTGACTTTGAACTTTGAATTTTCAACCTACCCTATCGCTGTGTTCTCTTCTGAGCCCTTTATCTGCACCCTCCCACCCTTCCCTACACTGTTCAGCTCTCATCCCTCCCATCCTGTACTTCTCCGTAACCTATACAACTTTGCCTTCATCCAGCTCTGGTGAAAAGCCTGAAATGTGACCTCTGCTTCTCTTTTCAAAATTACTGCTGAAACTGCTGAGTTTTCTCAGCAATTTTCTTCTCCATCTACCTTCTAATATATGACAACCTTAGGAACAATAAAGTTCTTTTAGGAAATAATTTTTTACCTTCTGAAGATAATTTTATTTTGCTCCGCAGTCTTCTTTCTTGTCTCTAATTGTTTGCCTTAAGAAAAGTAGAGTCCCTTACTCTTCCCCCACTTTGAAGTATATTTTTGCTGTCCAGTCTTCTGTTTTACGCTAGAAAAAATATAATTAAATCAGTGGCTTCATCTTAAATATAAACAAGTAAAGCCACCTTTGATACTTAAGGCATTAATTATAAAGTTGTTTTTGATCAGTCACAGATTATCTGCCTCACATTTGCTGTAATATGATATCCATATGCTTCCCACTGGGAGTATTTTGGCAAGAGATCACTATAATTGAAATGGAGTGAAGGAAGTATTGTGGATGGCTTGATAATCTAATGCTACAGTTCCTGTGAAGCATAGTATTTTAAATATTGTCCTTTGGATTCACAGACTGACAACAATTATACTGTACAACCTGGCCATTTGGGCCAACTAGTCTAATCTAGGGCAGACAGTAAGAAACTTTCTCCCAGTGAGGAGTTAGGGGTTTAGAGGAGATCTGAGGAAGAATTTTTCATCCAAGTGTGGTTGAAATTTGGAGTGTACTGACTGAGAAGGTGATGGACGCGGGTTCTCTCACGTTATTTAAGGAAACATCGAGACAAGCATTTGGATCTCTTCCAAGATGGTGCCTACAATCAGCGGCAACTTTCTGTGGGCTGCAGAAAATTGTTCCAAATTTTCTCTTAAATATGCTCCTTTTGAATTACCTTCACTGCAATCTGTAGCATGTAAATTTCCTCTTAACAATGGACTTCTAAATCACATTAATGAAACAAGAGCCTCAGGATTCATACCACCAGGTTCAAGAACAGTTATTTCCACACAGCCATCAGGCTCCTGAAAAAAGACGATAAGTACACTCATTTGTCCATCCACTGAGGTGCTCCCACAGCCAATGATCTCACTTTAAGGACTCTTTATCTTCTTATTTTATGTTCTCATTATTTATTGCTATTTATTTATCTTTGCATTTGCACAGTTTGTTGTCTTCTGCACTCTGGTTGATCTTTCATTGATCCTGTTCCAGTTACTAATGAATAGACTTGCTGAGTATGTCTGCAGGAAAATGAATCTTGGGGTTGTATGTGGTGACATATATGTACTTTGATAATACAGAAGTCATCCTGGTCATCCACTGCGCCTAGTCCCATCTCCGGCCATCTAGACTCTGTCTTGCCACTGGATCCAGATGGGAATTGGGAAGAGAGAGTGAGGCTGACGCTGCGCAACTCTCCCTCACTTAAATCCAAATCACGCGCTAGTCTCGACACCATCATAATGGTGTCGAGGTCCTCTTCGACGTCAATGATGGACGAACAACAACAACAACTTTGATAATAAAACTAACTTCGAATTTTGAACTTTTAGAATCACCAAATTAAAATAAACTGCAGTCCGATTATTGGCAAATGGACTTAGTATGGTTGTGGTATTTTTGCAGAGCATAGTCAAAGAAAATTCTGAAAAAATCCCAATCAGAGAATATAGAGAATATAGATCATAAAACAGTACATAACCAGAACAGGGCCTTTGGCTCACAATATCAGCATCGACTATAAAGCATAATTAAACTAATCCCATCTACCTTCACTGTGTCCCTCCATTTTCCACCTATTCATGTAGCTGTCTAAATGTCTCATAAACATCCCTATTGTATCTGTTTCCAGCACTTCCTCAAGCAGTGTGTAAATTGGTAAATTAGCTTATCATTGTCAGATGTGCTTGCATACAGTGACACACTTTATCTTGCATACCTTCCTTCTCATCATTTCATTACAACAGAGCATTGAGGCCGTACAAGAGAAAATAATAACTTCCAGGAACCTACCATGCTCTATGTAAAAAAACCTTACCTCACAAGTCTCCTTTCAAGTCTCCTCATTCTAGTGCTTTATGTTTTCGTCCTGAGAAAAAAGACCCTATCAATGCCTCTCATAATTTAATCACAAACAAAAGAAAATCTGCAGATGCTGGAAATCTGAGCAGCACACACAAAATGCTGGAGGAACTCAGCAGGCCAGGCAGCATCTATGGAAAAGAGTACTGTCGATGTTTGGGGCCGAGACCCTTCAGCAGGACTAGAGAAAAAAAGTTGAGGGGTAGAGTTAAAAGGTGGGGGGAGTGGAGGGAGAAGCACAAAGTGAAAGGTGAAACCGGGAGGGTGAAGGATGACGTAAAGAGCTGAGAAGTTGATTGGTGAAAGAGGTACAGGGCTGGAGAAGGGGGACTTTAATAGGAGAGGACAGAAGGCCATGCAGGAAAGAAAATGGGGGAGGAGCACCAGAGGGAGGCAATGGGCAGGCAAGGAGATAAGGTGAGAGAGGGAAAAGGGGTTGGGGAATGATGAATGGAGGGTGGGGGAACATTACCGGAAGTTCAAGAAATCGATGTTCATACCATCAGGTTAAAGACCACCCAGGTGAAATATAAGGTGTTGTTTGTCCGACATGAGTGTGTATAGTATATAGTATATATAATTTAAATTGAATAAGTAGTTCAAATAGGGGGCAAAAATAGTGAAATATTATTCATGGGTTGGTTCTTTGTCCATTCAAATCTGATAGCGTGGAAGAAGCTGTTCCTAAAATGTTGAGTGTGTTTATCAGTAATTGACATCTTCAACAACACAGCCTTCCATTGGCGTCACCAGCCCTAACCTCAAGGAATCTATCCCATTGTCCTTGATGACACAGCTCATCACTGGACACACCTGACCACCCCCATGGCCACTGAACCATGTTGAAAACAGACTTCCTGTGTGGCTTGACACTCTCATACTTAATGGAATGAATGACACAAGTATGCAAGTGACTTAACTCAGGGCATGAACTATATAGATCTCAAGCAAGACAAAATATTGGAAGGGACAGAACACCCTCAGGTCATGGAACATGGCAAGGGTTATCTGGCCTGTCGTATCTGTGCTGTGGTATAGAAAAAAAAAACCTTTTCCCTTAAGTTGACTCCTCTGCTCTCTTCCAGTTGGAAAGTCCTCCTTTTCAGTTGACTGGGTTGTGCCAAACCAAACCCATTCTCTGCAACACAGAACACAGAAACAGGCCCTTCAGCCCACAAATATGAAACCAAATTGAACTAATTCTCTTCTGCCTGCAAATGATTTATACCCCTCCATCCCTGCATATCCAAGTGTCTAATAGTCTCTTATACACCTTTAGATATCTGCTTCCACACTTCCCCCAACAGTCTGTTCCAGACACCCACCACTCTCTGCGTACAAATTTACCCCACTCATCTCCTTTAAGCTTATCTCCCTCACATTAATGCATGTAAAGAGATAATTAAAAAGAAAGATTGATTTTATGTATCACATGTACTTCGAAGCATACAGTGTTATGCGTCATTTGGGTCAAACCAAACCAATGAGCATTGTGCTGGGCAAGTGTATAGCATCAACATAGCGTGCCCACAACTTACTAACCCTAACTGTACGTCCTTGGAATGCAGGATGAAACCTGAGCACCTGGAGTAAACCCACGCTGTCACATGGAGAACATGCAACACCTTACAGACAGCGGCAGGATTCAAACCCTGATCTTACAGCTGACATGCTCTAAAGCGTTGCGCTAACCGTTACGCTACCGTGCTGCCACATCTCCTCTGGTACTTGACATTTCTGCTCTGGGAAGTAGATTCTCACTATCTACCTCTCACAATCTTATTAACCTCTGTTACATCTCCCCTCAGCCTCTATTGTTTCAGAGAACATAACCCAAGACAGCCCAAGCTCTCCTCATAATTCATACCCTCTAATCCAGGCAACATCCTGGTGAGCCTTATTTGCTCTCCTTCCAAAGTCTCCACGTCCTTCCTCTAATGTGGCAACTGGAACTGCTGACAATGCTCCAGGTGTGGCCTGACCAAACTTTTATACCGAGTTAACATTTGCTGCTCATCACTGTTCCTGGTGGTAAGCAGTTTCAAATGCCAGTCTGTAGCCAGGTGCAAGATGCTGTGAACTGACCAAGTATCTGGCCACGGCTAGATAAGCAATTATGTTCGATCAATATGGAAACTTGCAAGACCAAAGTAAATTTATTATCAAAGTATACATGTCAGCATATACAACTCTGAGATTCACTTTCTTGTGGGCATGCTCAATATATCTATCGAATAATAACCCTAAAAGAATCAATAAAAGACTGTCCAACTCGGGTGTTCAACCAGAGTGCAGAAGACAACAAACTGTGCAAATACAAAGAGAAGAAATATTAATAATTAATAAATAAGCAATAAATATTGAGAACATGAGATGGAGAGTCCTTGAAATTTTGTCCATTGGTTGTGGGAACATTTCGCTGATGGGACAAGTGAAATGTCACCACACTTCATGGCGCAGCTATGAAAAAACACTCTTTAATACATCATCTGGAGGAGTTGCATCCTTGTTCCTGGGATATTTAACCTTCCTCTCTGACAGCAGTTATTTCTGATGCCTCCCGAAGTATTCATGCGAACTTCCAATGCTCAGCTTGAACATCCTATTAACCTGCTGAGCCAATCACTTATCCACAATCATCGCTCAAGGGTAATTAGGGATGGGCATTAATTGCTGCCCTTGCCAATAATGCCCACCCCTGTGTGTGAATAATAAGACAAAAAGCTTCTTCATCTTGCAAAAGGCACTACTGAGATATTAGAGCAATTTCAAACACTGTAGCTTCTTTTTGGCTGTTGTAGCTACAATTTAGAAAACATATTGCATAAATTGATACAGGACAGGTGAATTAGGTTACTAGCCTAGTAATCTAGATGATACAAATTCATAATCTATTTTCAGAGATGAGAATTTGAATATATTTTTAAAAACCTGGAAATAGATGTAAATGAACCAAGTATCTAAAAAAAGGGCAGGTGATATTAACCTGTTTCACTTTTAGAAATCCTCTGTGTCAGTGATGCTGGACCCACACCAGTGTTCACTGCTCTCTGAAGTAACCACAGAAGCTACTCAGTGTGTTCAAACTCAGGATGACATATCTAACCATACCAGTTATTAACACATTTAATGGAAGGACATCCCTTTAGATTAGGGATGTGCAGGAAATTTTTTAGCCAGAGGGTGATGAATCTGTGGAATTCATTGCCACAGATGGCCGTGGAGGCCAAGTCGTTGGATATAGAAAAACAGCAGTTGATACAGTACATCTTGTTTAATATAGTCTTCAAAGGTTACGGGGAGAAGGTAGAAGAATGGGATTGAGAAGGATAATAAATCAGCCGTGATGTAATGGTGGAACAGACTTGATTGGCTGAACGGCTGATGGTCTTAACTCAGCAATTCAGGTAGCATCTATGTAGATGACTAAACAGTTGATGTTGTGGGCTGAGACTCTTCATCAAGACTGGAAAGGAAGTGGGAAGATCTGGAAAAAGAAGATGGGAGGAGAGGAAGGACCGCAAGGAGTTTTCACACCGGAACAGCGTATCATAAACACAAGAGATTCTGCAGATGCTGGACATCTTGAGCAACACACACAAAAGTGATGGAGGAACTCAACAATTCAGGCAGCACCCATGCAGTGGAAAAAAGAGTCAAGTCGTTCACAACTGCCTGGTTGTGGACTTATTATATGGTTCCACAAAGGGCAGATGGAAGATTAGCTTTCAAAAAGGAAGCATTAATGGAATTAGAGGATATTGCTGGGAATGCATGTCAGGATCTCCATGAGTCTCAGACATCTACTCATTCACTGAGAAATGCTGGAAAGCCACAATGATGGAGAGGGTGTTGAGGCCAAACCTGGCAGCTTACTTCACAGGGAGTCCGGTATCAGAGTGTTGTCTTCATGGGATTCCCCAGCCTTATTCCCTAGGGGATTTCCTCTTGGATCCTGTGCCAGGTCAGAGCTCAAACTGAAGATGAGACTTGATCAGTTCAATCACATTGGCAGAGAAAGTCCAGGATGCAAAGGGAAAGATAACTTACCAATAATAAACTATTTAGATTTAGTCACCGGCAGCCCATTCCACGCACTCACCACTCTCTGTGTAAAAAAACTTACCCTTGATATCTCCTCTGTACCTACTTCCAAGCACCTTAAAACTGTGCCCACTTGTGCGAGTCATTTCCACCCAGGAAAAAGCCTCTGACTATCCACATGGTCAATGACTCTCATCATCTTATACACCTCTATCAAGTCACCTCTCATCCTCCATCGCTCCAAGGAAAAAAGGCCAAGTTCACTCAACCTATTCTCATAAAGGCACGCTCCCCAATCCAGGCAACATCCTTGTAAATCTCCTCTGCATACTGTCTATGGTTTCCACATCCTAAGAAGACAAACAGTGCAGTGAATTCCTGAGAGTCAATTTCATCACATTCTTCAGAAAAGCATAAAATCACTAGTTCATTTAGACCGGGGGCGGCCAACCTTTTACATTCCATGCGTCAATTTTTTCACGCATGAGTTCAGATGCGCCATGCAACTCTTGTACCCCCATCCAGTTCTTGTAAAAATATGTTAATATAGACATATTTAGCATTTTTACATGATATATTGATTTAATATAAAAACAAGACATTACTTACCTTTAACAAATATATTTTGTTTTCTTCCTTTTTCTTAATCATAAGTTCTTTCCGTAACTCAGACCTAAGCACTAGCTTCAGTTTTCCTTCTATTTCAGTCTGATGTTGTGTCTTATAGTACCAAATATATGGTAATATCAAAACAGCAGGATACTCCCAACTGCCAATTGTACATCAGTAACCAAGAGATTGAACAAAAGACCAACTTTAATTACCTTGGTAGCTTTATATTACAAGATGCTAGAATTAAAGTAGAAATAAAAAGAAGAATTGCCATTGCCAAAATCAACTTCCAAAAAATGAAACCCATTTTTACCAACAGACTCATTTCTATGACAACAAGGCTTAGGCTACTAAAATGTTATATCTGGTCAATCTTGCTGTATGCTTCTGAAACATGGACTATAACACCAGAACTCCAAAGAAACTTAGAAGCAACAGAAATGTGGTTTCTTAGAAGAATGCTGAAAATATCATATAGAGATAGGGTAACTAATGAGACAGTACTCCAACGTGCCCATACAAAAAGATCTTTAATGAGAACATTAAATGAGAGGAAGCTTAAATTCCTGGGCCATGTCATCAGTAAGGGAGAAATAGAATGTCTTATGCCCGGCCGTATGCCTGGGAAACTGTGATGGGTAACTGAATGTAAAAACAAGGCTTAATTTTTGAAAAAGTACAAAACCGCAAATGTTCACAAAGGACGAACAAAGCACTACTCCATAGCGCACGAGTGTCGATTGTAAACTGTCTGGCAAAAACCTGCGACGCACCGCTGGTGCAGACGCCTGGCGCCTCAGGATCAAACAAGTATCAAACGTGTATTGAACAGTTCTGGAGCCACTGCAGAACAAAAATCCTTCTTTCCTAGTTTGACTCAGTGAACTTTTTTTTAATTGAAAACAGATTAATGTGAAAGAAGATAACATTCGCCAAAAGATGTGCACGAAATAATAACATCGCTAAAAATAATTGCTAAGTTTTAGATTTATTCTCAGTAAAATCCATTTCTAGCTCTAAGCTACTTGAATTCCTGTTATAGATTTTATTTTCTACAAATCGGTTTTTGGTTAATTCTTTTTGCATGAGTAGGTTTACTTTTTTATTATTATCACTGGGGTGCAATGTGCCCCTTCTAATCATCCAATGCGCCACTTTTGCCGCATGCACCATAGGTTGGCCATCCCTGATTTAGACAGTTCAAAAGTACGTTCCTTAAAGGGATATTACAGGCTGCCAATTGCAACGATCATAGCTCAATAGAAGCACATCTAGTTTTTTAAGCTGCATGCAAAACGTCACTATATAGCGCCAGTGCCATTTTCAAAGGTTTAAACATTCACTTATTATCAAAGTATGTATGCAGTACACAAATCTGAGATTCATCTTCTCCAGATAGCCACGAAACAAAGAAACATGGAAGTCGTTCAAGAGAAATATCAAACTTACTCACCTGCCCAAAAAAGTACAGCAACACAATCATCAACCCCAACTTCACCTCGTTGCACAAAAAAAACTAACAACCTCGCCAAACGGCAACAAGAACATTAATGCTTAAACCCCTCCCCAACACACAAAAAAAGGAATCTCATCTTATGATTGCACCATGGTTCTGCAGATAGTGCAGCTACCACAGAGTTTCAATCTCACCTTCCGTGCTGTCTGTGTGGAACTTGTGTTTTCCTCTTGTGACCACATTAAGTTCTTGTTTCCTTCCTTGTATCAAAGAAGTGTAAGTGATTAGGTTAATTGACTCCTGCAAATTGTCCCTAGTGTGTAGGTGAATGGTAGAATCTGGAGAGAAATAATGGACTTGGGACAGAGAATAGGTTTTGGAGTTTTCATTAAGTAGGCCAAGGAATGGCAAATGAAGTTGAACTTAGAAAAAGTACGAGGCGTTGCACTTTGGGAAGACAAATGAGGGTAGGATTTTTGCACCGAGCAGTAGGGCCCTGGGGCTTGTTGTAAAATAGCAAGACCTAGAAGAGCAAGTATCTGGTTTCCTGAAGGTGGCATCAAAGGTACATTCATTGTCCAAGATCCTTAACGTCTGAGCCATATCATGTTCTCACAGTTGCCATCTGGCAGGACGCATTGAAGCCTGGTATTCCATTCCACCATTTTCAAGAACATTTGCTCCCCTTCAACCATCACTATGATCACACAGGACACTGAGTATGGAAGTATAGATTGTATATTGCAGTTGTACAAGGTGTTGGTGAGGCTACATTTAGAATATTGCATTTAGTTTCAACCACTCTATAGGAAGCTGAGGGATAACATTTTCATTCATACCAGTTGGGCTAAAGGGCCTGTTTGCATGCTGTATGTCTCTACTACAGACAACGGACAAAATTATATGAGCGGAGAGATGGGATTAGTGGGAATGGCACAGACTCAATAGTCCAAATAGCCCCCTTCTATGCTGTAGGTAAATAGGAAAAGTATTTACATATATATGTAAATATGAAAACTATTCCATTTTTAGATCTATTAATTAAAGAAGCATATTTGCCAACTGAAGCTATTTACCTTTGTATGGAATAATACTATGTGAATTGAAGACAAAGTCTAGGTTTGTTGCCTGCAAGCTGGAAGTGATACTTAAGGAGGCAAATAGGGAGACATTCTGGGCTAAATTCTGATTTTAGTTTTTATTTATTTATTTAAAGATGCAGTATGGAAACAGGCCCTTCTGGCCCAATGAGCCCAGGCTGCTGAATTGCACCCATGTGACCATTTAATCTGCTAACCAGTATGTCTTCAGAATACAGGAAGAAACCGGAGCACCTGGAGGAAACCCATGTGGTCATGGGGAGAAGATACAAACCCTTTACTGGCAGCGGCAGAATTAAATCCGGGTGGCTAGCACTATAATAGTATTACGCTAACTGCTGCTGTGCTGCACACTGGTTCTGAACTGAACCAGCAGCAGGGAGTTACTTTGTCCCCATTCCTGTACAAGTAGATGCAAAATATCATCAGCAGGAAACAAATAAATAACAGTGATTAGAAAACATTGCATTCAGTAAAAGTCACTTCACTTATGGAGCTACGGGAGAGTTTCAATACTGAAATCTCTGAGAGATGACAAGTTTGTGACAGGCAAATTATTTCCTTGATGGCCATTTGCTATCTACAATCACAATAAGTCAGCAAGCCACAGGGGAATAGAGAATGATTCAGTATTCAATGATCTCTTATTTGAATAATGTATATGTAATCTTGGAAACTGGAATTCATTTCCAATTCCTGTATCCCCAGGGATGCTTCAGTCAACAAAGGCACAATATTTTAAAAATAAATTATTTTGGCACTGTTAGTGAATTTACTTTATCTGAGACTGATTGGCTCACTAAATGTTATGTTCTAAAGCAGTAGTCCCCAACCTCCGGGCCACAGACCGATACTGGGCCACGAAGCACGCGGGGGTGCAGCGGTATCCAGAGCGCACCCAGCACATCTTTAAGAAAAAAGCCGAAATAAACAAGCTAATTAATCAGGTGCCACCCAGAAGCCAGTCTTCATTAGAGGAACTGAGGTGGAGAGGATCAATGACTTTAAATTCTTCGGCATTAAGGATCGACGTTTCTCTCTCTGAAAAGTGTCGGAGGATCTGTCCTGGGACCAGCACGTAACTGTCATTACAAAGAAAGCACGGCAGCGCCTATACTTTATTAGAAGTTTGTGTAGATTCAACATGTCACCTCGATCCTGAGAGCCCTGTCTTTTCAGCCTGTCTGGGCTGGCGTTTAAACTGACCAAACAATGGAACAGCTAAAGACTCCAGCGCCCTGGAAAGAGGAGTGAATATCGCGTAGAGCAAGTGAAATCAGCAATCACCTCTGATCTGGGCCGACATTTACATGCTGGGCAGCACCTAATTGTAGTTTTGTTTATTTTGGCTTTTTTCTTAAAGATGTACTGGGTGCGCTCTGGCTGCCACTGCACTCCTGCATGCTTCACGGCCCGGAGGTTGGGGACCGCTGTTCTAAAGGATACATTAGGGACCAGGGAGTTGGTTCTTGTCACTGACTGTTAGGAATTCGGTTTGTTCTGACGTACTGTAGGAGGCACAGAAATGAAAAGGACCAAGGAACTGACGTAGAAAGGGAAGACAGATCGTAAGGGTAAATTAACATAAAACTGGACCGTGAGGTCATTTACCTGTTTGTTAATTTGTGTCCCTTACAGCAAAGGGGGAGAAATCTGAAATTAGGATTACTGAAATGGCAGAGAAATTAAGATGATAAGACATAGGAGCAGATTTAGGCCATTCAGCACATCGGGTCTGCTTCACAATTGTACGATGGCTGACTTCTTATCCCTCTCAACCCCACTCTCCTGCCTTCCCCCTGTAACATTTGATGCCCTGACTAATCAAGACCTTATCAATCTTCACTCTAAGTATACCCAATGACTTGGCCTCCATAGCCGACTGGTGATTCACCACCCTCTGGCAAAAGAAATTCATCCTTATCTTTGTTCTAAAGGGAAGTCCTTGTATTTTGAGGCTGTGTCCTCTGATCCTAGACTCCCTCACTGTAGGAAACGTCCTGTCCATATCTTCTCTATCTCAACCTTTCAATATTCTAAACACAAAAGGTTCTGCAGATATTGGAAATCCAGAACAACACATACAAAATGCTGGAGGAGCTCAGCCGATCAGGCAGCGTCCATGAAAATGAACAATTTATTTTCACAGATGACGCCTGATTGGCTGAGTTCCTAAATGTATTCAATATGTCATACTGAGATTTCCCTTCCCCCCATTCCTCTAAACTCTAGCGAGTGCAGGCCAAAAGTAATCACTCGTCATACATTAATACTTTCATTCCTGTGATCATTCTTGCGACCCACCTCTAGACCCTCTCCAATGTCAGCACACCCTTTCTTAGATAAGGGGCCCAATACTGTTTACAATACTCCAAGTGTGGTCTGACCAATGCCTTATAAAGCCTCAGCTTTACTTCAAAATCAGACTCAGATTTATTATCCCCGTCTTTTTTTTTTGAGGTGATGTTTGTGGTTTTCAGGCAATAGTATAGTCAAAAGATGTAATATAGAGAGGAAGCACACCTCCATTAACTCCCCATTCCCTTCACCTCTCTGCTCACCTACCCACTAGGGAGTAATTTACAGTGCCAAGTTAACTCAGCAGCCCACGCTTCGTTGGGATGTGGGGTGAATCCAGATCCAAACACACATGGTCACAGGGAGAGCATGCAGACTCCACATGGAGAGCACCAGAGGTCAGGACCCTGCTAACTGACACTCTGTAGCAACAGCTCTATGTTAGTTGTGGCACTAGGTCTTCGAATAATATCAAGGGCCCATCTTAAAATGCATTGATTTGGGGATATTCTTCATCATTTATGGTCAACCCATTTAATTACAAATATGCTTTATATTTGTTACTTAATTGACAAATACAAAGCATAATTATTAATTAACAAATTGAGGGAGTTCCCCTGAGAAGAGAACTCTGATTATTAGCTTGTGTCTATTTATTACAGTTTAGGCAGAAGCAGCACAGTAGCGTTGTGGTAAGTGCCGGAGATGGGAGGTTCTATTGCTGCTAATGTCTACGAAGGGTCTGTACCTACTCCCCATGACTGCGTGGGTTTCCTCCGGGTGCTCCAGTTTTCTCCCAATATCCAAAGACACATGGGTTAGTCCGGTCCTGCTGAAGGTTCTCGGCCTAAAACTATTTCCATAGATGCTGCCTGGCCTGCTGAGTTCCTCCAGCCAGCATTATGTGTGTGTTGCCTGGGTTGGTCAGTTGTGGGCATGCTTGGTTGGCTTAAAGCATGACAACACTTGCAGTTTGCTCCCTTCATATTCTCACACTGTGTTAATTCTTGTCCCAAGCTTTTCACTGCATGTTTTGATGTTTCGATGTACTTGTGACAAATAAAGCAAATCTTTAATCTTTTATTACCTTTAATGTGTTCCAATAGGGCTAACTTGGTAGTAGTTGTGTGCAGCAATTGAAAAGGAAGGTTTGTGTCAGTGTTTTCATCATAAGGCACCATTTTACAGTGTCACTGCTTCACTGGATGGAACTTGAGCAATGAGATCATGTGGTTTGACCACCACAACATGCATCCTAAATGAAGGATGCAGTCTCTTCCTCAGAAAGCATCAATAGTGACTTTTAAAATGATGCTGGACGCACATTAAAAAACCTATCATCGAGTCATAGAGCTATACAACACATCTATGATGATAATTATGGCCATCAGCACTCATTGGGGTTAAAGGAATGCATATGAGTGTGTGTGTGTGTGTGTGTGTGTGTGTGTGTCTGTGTGGGTGGGTGTGAGGAATGGGGTTTGTTTTGCTGTTGTTGCTTTGTCACTTGGTATGTTCTGCTTTGTTGTTGCTCTGGGTTATTCAGGATGGCAGGCGATGTTGGAGCCAGAATGTGTGGCTCGAGCACGCCATGATTGTGTGGGTTGTTCACACAATATGGGTAGGTACATGGATGGTAGGGATATGGAGAGCTACGGTCCCGGTAAAGGTTAATGGGAATAGGCAGCTTAAGCAGTACAGTATGGACAAGATGGGCTGAAGGACCTGTTTTTGTGCTGTACTTTTCTATTACTCTGTCTAAGTGATGCACTGTGCTGTATATTGCAATGTATATCTGATGAATAAATCTGAATCTAATTATTAATCTGAATCCTATCTGCTATGCAATTGCCTGTCAAAATGCCAATCTGATTCCACCATATGCTCTGCCAATGCATTCTAGATATCAATCACAAGGTTGCAAGTTTATCACTGAGAATCCACCTATGTCAAGGTGAATTCTTGAGCTGGAAAGCATCACCGTTTAGTATCGCAGAGGATTGAAATAAGCTGCAGACAGCTGTGAACTCAGCTCCATCATGGGTACTCGCCTTCACAGTGTCCAGGACGTCTTCAAGGAACGATGCCCCAAAATGGCGACATCCATCTTTAAGGACTCCCAACACCCAGGACGTGTCCTCTCCATTACTTCCATCAGGTAGGAGGCACAGGAGCGTGAAGGCACACACTCAATGATTCAGGAACAACTTCTCCCCCTCTGCTATCCGATTTCTGAATAGACATTGAACTCTACTTCACTTCTTTTCTTTCTTTCTGCACTACTTATATAATTTAATCTTTTAATATATTTTTCAATGTGATTTACATTTTCATTATTATGTTTTGCAATGTACTGCTGATGCATAGCAACAAATTTCATGACATGTGCCAGTGATAGTAAACCTGATTCTGATTCTGAAAAGTCCTGCGAAAAGCACAGCACGCACCCTATGGGCTGAAAGGCCTCCCCCTGTGCTGGCCAACTGTATTTCCTTTCCAATGGTCTTTCATTCAGATTTCCGTGCTGGTTAAGTCGTGGGAAGTTGTCCTGAGCGGTTGCTAGGCGTTCGTGATCCGCCACAGATTAAGTGCACAATGAGAGCAGTTAATGTTGAGCTGATTGACACTTTTTAGAAAAGAAGCTAAAACTGAGATACTGAAATTACACAGCAGATACAAGAGGAGATAAGACAGGTTAAGCTTTAAAATAAAGGTCCTCCATCACAACCAATAAAGATAATTTAGCCGACAATTTCTTCACTAGGCAGATTTGGAATGTTATTGTTTTTTTCCATTTTCAGATTCTCGACAATGGCAGCCTTGCCCATATCTCCCTAATGCACCTCAGGCATTCTGATTCTTAGCATTATTGGTTCCTAAGCAATTGATGGAAATTTTTCATCTCTCAACCTGAAGGCATTCAGTATTTTTCCCAGAGCTGGGTAATCAGGTTTCTTGGCTCTGGGCCTGTATTCACTGGAGTTTAGTACAAGGAGAGGGGATCTCATTGAAACCTATTGAATATTGAAAGCCCTTGATAGAGTGGATGAGGAGAGGATGCGTCCTATAGAAGGAGGGAATTTAGGACCAGAGGGCACAGCCTCAGAGGAGAAGGATGCCCCTTTAGAACAGAGAGGAAGAGGGATTTCTTTAGCCAGAGTGTGGTGAACATGTAGAGACCAAGTCATTGGGTATGTTTAACATGGAGCTTGATGGGTTCTTGATTAATTAGGGTGTCAAATGTTACTAGGAAAAGGCAGGAGAATGGGGTTGAGAAGGATAATAAATCAGCCACGATGGAATGATGGAGCTGACTTGATGGGGTGGATGGTCTAATTCTGCTCCTATGTCTTAAGGGCTATGGCCTTATGGAGGGCATTTTAAGGTGAGAGGGTAAAGATTTAATTGTAATCTAAGGGTCAACTTTCTCATCCGGAGAGTGGTCAGCACTTGGAATAAGTAGTTGAGGCAGGTACATTAACAACATTTACAAGATACTTGGACAGTTACAGTGCCTATAAAACATATTCACACCCCACCCCTCCTGGAAGTTTTCATGTTATGTTGTTTCACAACAGTGAATCACAGTGGATTTAATTTGGCTTTTTTTAAACGCTGATCAACAGAGAAAGACTCTTTCATGTCAAAGTGAAAACAGATCTCTACAAAGTGATCTAACTTCATTACAAATATAAAACACAAAATAATTGATTGCATATGTGTTCACCCCCTTTAATATGATACACCAAATCATCACTGGTGCAGCCATTTGGTTTTGGAAGTCTCATAATTAGCTAAATGGAGATCACCTGTGTGCAGTCAAGGTGTTTCAATCGATTGTAGTAAAAATACACATGTAGCTGGAAGGTCCAACTGCTGGGGGCCGGGGGCTGGGGGCCGGGGGCTGGGGGCCGGGGGCCGGGGGGCCGGGGGGCCGGGGGCCGGGGGGCCGGGGGGCCGGGGACCGGGGACCGGGGACTGGGGAGGGGGGAGTGGGGAGTGTTGGAGAGACGACTGGAGTTCTGCCTGCCGTGTTTTGCTTTGGATTTTTGCTGGTGTTTCGGAGTACGATGGCTGTTGGCTAAACAACTGGACAGTGAATGGACGGAGGATGGCAGGAGGAAGTGACAATTCGGGAAGTGAGTTAGAGGTGGAAGATGGTGAGAAAGAGGAATGCAGTGTAAAGAGTAAGAAAAGAAAACAGAGCTATGAGCAGTCAAATTCTGAGGGGTCGGGGATGATCGAAAAAGGATAGCAAAAGAATGGAAAGAAGATGAGATTAAAGCAATTATAAAATTGAGTGAAGACGGGGCATCTTTCGGGGATTGGAACCCGATTCATGTGACGAAGGTAATCAACAAATTTACAGGCGAAGTCGAAAGAGCCAAGGTATTACGAAATGGATTGCTATTAATGATATGTCGGGATAGTGCTCAGCAAGGCAAGGTGATAAGATTAAATAAAATAGATGGCAAAAAAGTACAATGCTCAATACTTGACAATAGAAAGTGGACTAGAGGGGTTATATTGGGGATACCAACAAAAGTTACTATGGATGAGATTAAACAGAACATAAAAGGATCAAAAATTAATGAGGGCAAACATTTGAAAGTTACAAGAGATGCAAAAAAGTGTGATAGTTTATCGGTGATGATTAACTTTGATGAAGAGAGATTACCGACTAAAGTTTATTTAGGGTATATGTGTTATGAGGTCAGAACATATATACCACCACCTTTAAGATGTTTTAAATGTCATAAATTTGGGCATATTGCAGTGATCTGCAGAGGGAAACAAAGATGTGGGAGATGCGCTGGAGAACATGAATATGGGAAGTGTGAAGCGGGAGCTAGGCTGAAATTTTGTAATTGTGACGAGGAACACAGTGCAGCTTATCGAGGGTGCATTATTTGCAAGAAGGTAGCTGACATACAATATGTTAAAGTAACTCAAGGGGTCAGTTACGCAGAGACAGTGAAAGGTTTCGCTGAAAAGGAGAAAGCAATTAAGCAAACAAGTACAGGGAATAATAAACCAGTGAACTGTGAGGGCTGTAATATGATAAATAAGAACACACTAATAATGAATAGAAAAGATTTCATACTGTTTATGGGGATGCAATTAACTGTTCAGCGCAAACAGACAAAAGTACTGAAAAAATTAAAATTATAGTCAAGTCTGCAGAAAAATCTCTTGGTATTACAGGGCTTGGGTGGGAAGCAGTTGAAAAAATGCTGAATGGAGGATCAAACAGATCACAGGCAGGGGAGGCGGGATCTTAATGGCAATATATATTTTGCAATGGAATGCAAGGAGTCTTATCGCAAATGGTCAAGAATTTAAGAAATATGTATCAGAACTTCAGGAAAAACCTCAGATTCTATATATACAAGAAACATGGTTGAAACCACAATTAGATTTTGTTTTACAAGGATATACAGCAATTAGGAGGGATAGAAGCAATGGCGATGGTGGAGGAGTAGCAATATTTATAGCCAGTGGGATGAGATATAATATAGTCAACATAGGGCAGAAGTATGACTCAATAATAATCAAAATATGGATAGGCAGAGAAAGCTTGGTAATAATAAATTATTATAATCCATATGGAAGACTAAGCAAAGATACATTAAACGAAGTGGGTGGTAGGATGCAAGGGAAAATAATATGGTGTGTGGATTTCAATGGACACAGTACACTATGGGGATGTAAAAATGTGGATGAAAATAGATTAGTGATAGAAGAATTTCTAGATGATGGAAAACTGGTATGTATAAATAATGGAGAAGGTACGAGATATAATATATCCCAAAACACAGAAACTGCAATAGACTTAACATTTGTAAATAGAGAATTAGCAGGAATCAGTACTTGGAACGTATTGAAACAAACTACAGTAGGAAGTGATCACTATCCCTTACTCAGAAGGATTCAGGTTAAAATAGAACAAAATGTAGGATCCAGAGTGTCACGGTGGAAGCTAAATAAGGCAGAGTGGGAGATATTTCAAAAAAGAAGTGAAGTAAGATGCACAAAGATTTTAGATGAAAATATGTCAGATATAGAAGGAATGAATGATAAATTGGTCACAGCAATTATAAATCAGCAGAAGAAACAATTCTGAAAAGTAAAGGTACAGGAAAGAGGAAAAATGTTCCACGGTGGAATTGTGAATGTAGTAGAAGTATAAAAGCAAGAAATAAAGCATTTAAAATGTTAAAAAGATGACATTCAGTAGAAGCATTAATACAATATAAAAAAGCACAAGCAGAAGTTTGGAGAACAATCAGTCAAGCAAAGCGAGCATTTTGGAGACAGTATTGTAACAAGATTGGAAGAGAAACTAAACTTTCTGAAATATGGGGCATGATAAGGAAAATGAATGGTATAAAAAATAGTAAAGAGATTCCTGTGCTCAAAAGTAAGGACAAAATGGCAATTAACAATGTAGAAAAAACAGCAATATTGGCAAAAACTTCTGTAAACATACATAGCTCAGAGAATTTGACGGTCAAGGTCAGACAGCAAAGGGAGGAGAGGCTTAAACAAAATTCAGGAATTACGGACAAAAGATCAACACCAGAAGAAGTGCTGGATACACCACTAGCATAACAGAAATAGAACGAGCCATTATGAATGTGCGGCCAACTTCTCCTGGGAAATATCAAGTATGGGGTATAATGCTGAAGCATTTATCAAGAGTTGCACTTCTAGTTCTACAGAGACTGTTTAGTAAAATATGGGAAATAGGTAAACTATGAACTGCATGGAAACATTCTATTATTGTTCCAGTATTAAAACCTGGTAAAGATTCATCAGACCCAACAAATTATAGACCAATTGCACTAACTTCACAGCTAGGTAAACTTATGGAATGAATAATAATGGATAGGCTTACATACTTTCTAGAAAAAAGAAATCTTATTTCCCCCTACCAAAGCGGTTTTCGTAAAGGAAGAACTACAGTAGATTCAATACTTGGCTTGGAATCTGAAATTAGGAAGGCTCAAACAAATAAAGAAATGGTCCTGGTGGTATTTTTTGACATAGAAAAGGCATACGATATGCTCTGGAAAGAGGGAGTGTTAATTAAATTGAAAGAACTAGGGGTGGAAGGAAAATTATATAACTGGGTTCTAGACTTCCTTTTTGGTTGAACAATTCAAGTCAAGGTGGAAACAGAGTACTCCAGGACATACTTGGTTGAAAATGGAACACCACAAGGTAGCGTCTGCAGTCCATTACTATTTTCCATGGTGATAAATGACATATTTGCGCAAGTTGAACATAGTGTGGGAAAATCCCTATATGCAGATGACAGGGCTTTATGGGTGAGGGGAAGAAATTTAATTATATACAAAGGAAAATGGAAGATGCAATAAATAAAGTGGAGGAGTGGGCAAATAAATGGGGTTTCAAATTGTCTACAAGTAAGTCGCAAGTGATATGTTTCTCAAGAAGTCACAAGCCAGTTTCCGTGAAATTATATGAACAAAAATTAGAGCAAGTAAAGGTAATTCAGTTCCTTGGTTTGTTATTTGACGAAAAACTTACATGGAAAAAGCAAATTGAGAAAATTACAAACAAATGTAAAAATAAATAAATAACTTATTGAGGGGTCTTGCCGGACAGGACTGGGGTGCGAGCAGGATATCGCTATTAAATATTTATCAAGCTTCAATGAGGGCTACATTGGATTATGGAAGTGTAGCTTACATGTCAGCTGCAGAAAGTAATTTAAAAATGCTGGATTTTGAGCAAGCTCAGGCCCTCAGGATATGTACTGGTGCATTCAGAACATCACCTATATCAGCTCTTCAAGTCGAAATGGGCGAAATGCCATTAAGACTTAGAAGAATAAAGCTAATGTTAAATTACTGGGTTAACATCATGGGACATAACGACTCACATCCAGCTAAAGCTATATTAAAAGACTGCTGGGAACATAATAAGTCGAGTTATAATAGCTTTGGATGGATCAGGAATGCAGCAGCACAAAAATATGGTCTATACGAAATGGAATACAGCCCTACAGTTCCAATATCTGATATTCCTCTATGGCTCTTTACAATGCATACAGTAGATAAAAACCTGAATCTACTTTTAAAAAATAAGTCTAACTATGGAATCAAACAGATAGTACAAGAATACATAGACTTGCATTTTAAAAATGAACTTGTAATATTTATGGATGGATCAAAAGACCCTAGATCTGGCCACACAGGTATTGCAGTCTACATTCCTCAGTGCAGAACTAGTATCAGGAAAAGAACATCAAACCATTTATCAGAGTATACAACAGAATTAATGGCAATATTGAGTGCATTATCTTGGATAGAAGAAAATAATATCAAAAAGGCTGTAATCTGTTCAGACAGTTTATTTGCATTAACCTCGATCAAATCAAGAAAATCAGAAAGTAGACAGGATATTTTATTGGAGATTTTATGCAAGTTATATACACTGACCAAAAATGGGGTAGAAGTAAGCTTTCTTTGGGTTCCTGCTCATTGTGGAGTGGAGGGTAATGAAAAAGTGGACAGTATAGCTAAACAATTGCTCAAATCGTCTATAATAGAGGTCCAGATCCCTCTTAGCAAAGCGGAAGTCAAGAGCATTATTAAAACACGTATTGAGGAGACATGGCAGAAGCATTGGGATGAGGGTGAAACAGGGAGACAACTGTACAAAATACAGAGGCAAGTCGGATACAAAAGATTGTCAAGTGGATATAGAAAGACAGAAGTAATCATCAGTCGTTGGAGAATTGGACACACAAGTCTTAATTACACATTACACAACATAGGGAAACATCCAACTGGGTTGTGTGAATACTGTAATCAACCAGAAGCAGTTGAACATCTATTGATAAAATGTAAGATGTATCAAAAAGAAAGAGTGAAGATGAGATAAACAAAAAAACTGATGTGGGTATAGAAGACATTTTAAGTGGGAATTCAAGAGAAATACAGACCTGTATCATGAAATATCTGAAAGACTCAGGTTTATTATGTAGAAAATGGGGATGCAATTCTTTTCCTTTCTCCTGTTTATCCAACGATCCACACTCCAGTCTAGCAGGTGGCGGTAATGCACCTTAAAGCTGGTTTGCCAACCGCCGTAAAACAACACAAGAAGAAGAAGGTCCAACTGCTGGTGAGTCAGTATCTTGGCAAAAACTACACCAGGCAAGAACACTCCAGGCAACTCTGTGAAAAAATTATTGTAAAGTACAGGTTAGGAGATGGATACAAGAAAATTTCTAAGTCACTGAATATCCCTTAGAGTACAATTAAGTTAATCATCAAGAAATGGAAAGAATATGGTACAACTGTAAATATGCCTAGACAAGGCCGTCCTTAAAAACTGAGTGGCTGTGCAAGAAGGGGTCTAGTGAGGGAGGCCACCAAGAGAGCTATGAAAACTCTAGAGGAGTTACAAGCTTCGGTGGCTGAGATGGGAGAGACTATGCAAACAACAACTATTCCTGGGTGCTTTTTTTTTCTACAATCGCGTTGAAGGGTCTCAGTCCAAAATGTCACCTGTACTCTTTTCCATAGATGTTGCCTGGCCTGCTAAGCTCCTCCAACATTTTGTGTATTTTGTTTCACCAGTCACAGCTTAATGGGAGAGTAGCAAAGAGAAAGCCACTATCATAAAGATCACATGAAATCTCAGCTAAAGTTTGCCAGAACGCACGTGGGAGACTCTGAAGTCAGCTGGAAGAAAGATCTATGCTCTGATGAAACCAACATTGAGCTTTTTGGCTGTCAGACCATACACTATGTTTGGCGTAAGCCAAACACAGCACATCATCAAAAACACACCATCCTTACCGTGAAGCATGGTGGTGGCTACATCATGCTGTGGGGATGTTTCACTGCAGCAGGCCCTGGAAGGCTTGTAGAAGTAGAGGGTAAAATAAATGCAGCAAAATACAGGGAAATCCTGGAGAAAAATTTGATGCAGTCTTCAAGAGAACTGTGACTTGGGAGAAATTTGTTTTCCAGCAACAAAATGACCCCAAGCATAAAGCCAAAGCTACACAGGAGTGGCTTAAAAACAACAAAGTTAATATCCTGGAGTGGCCAAGTCAAAGTCCAGACCTCAATCCAATTGAGAATTTGTGGCTGGACTTGAAAAGGGCTGTTCACTCACGATCCCCATACAATCTGACAGAGCTTGAGCAGTTTTGTAAAGAAGAATGGAGCAAAATTACAGTGTCCAGACATGCAAAGCTGATAGAGACCTATCCACACAGACTCAAGGCTGTAATTGCTGCCAAAGGTGCATCTACTAAATACTGACTTGAAGGGATTGAATACTTATACAATCATTTTGTGTTTTATATTTGTAATTAATTTAGATCACTTTGTAGAGATCTGCTTTCACTTTGACACAAAAGAGTCTTTTGCTGTTGATCAGTGTCAAAAAAAGCCAAATTAAATCCACTGTGATTCAATGTTGTAGAACAATAAAACATGAAAACTTGCAAGGGGTGAATACTTTTAATAGGCACTGTAATGGACAGAAAAGGTTTATAGGTATAAGAGCGAAAACATTGTCAAAAATGATGAGTTTAGATCAGTATCTTGGACCTGTTTGGCTGAAGAGCCTCTTTCCATGCTCTTTCCATGACAAAGCCATGACTTTACTTCTGTTAAATTCCATCTGCTATGTGTCTGCTTATTTCATTGGCCTGTTACCATCACCCTCACTGCGTTTCTGAGTTTTAGATCAAATTAAAGTTTTATATTCAATAAAGGAACTGCAGATATTAAATGGGGTGTCTCTTGAGCAATTATGGAGAGCAATAATCCTGATTTGTAGGGAAAGATTGAATAGGTTAGGACTTTATTCCCTAGAGCATAGAGGAATGAGGGCGAGATTTGATAGAGGTATGCAAAATTATGAGGGCTATAGATAGGGTAAATGTAAGCAGGCTTTTTCCACTATGGTTAGGTGAGACTGGAATGAAAGGTCATGGGTTAGGGGTGAACGGTGAAATGTTTAAGGGGAGCATGAGGGAGGGACTTCTTTACTCAAAGGGCGGTGTTAGTGTGGAATGGGCTGCCAGCACAAGCGGTGGATGTGGGATTGAATTCAGCATTTAAGTTAGATGGGTATAGAGGTCTAAGGTCCAGGTAAGAGACGATGGGACTAGACAGATTAATGATTCAGCACAGACTAGATGAACTGAAGGGCCTGTTTCTGTGCTGTCATGTTCTATGACTCTGACTCTAATATAGACTGGCACATCATCTTGATAAAGGGTTTCAGCCTGAAGTGTTGATTAATTATTCATCTCCATAGATGCTGCCTGTCCTGCTGAGTTCCTCCAGCATGTTGTGTGGATTTCCAGCAGCTGCAGAATCTCTTGTGTTTATAATGTATTGCCATTCATGCCCCATAAATAAAAAATATATAAAGTAATAAAATGCATAATATTTCCAAGCATACTCAAAATCGCCGTCCCCTCTGGTAGAGTGGAATATTTAATATTTCGTACACAACTGGAACAGTTAGCTTGAGCTTGAAGTAAAGAGACAATGACTTAAACACAAGAGATTCGCCAATGCTGGAAATCCGGAACAACGCATATAAAATGCTGGAGAAACTCAGCAATTCAGGTAGCATCTATGGAGAGGAATAAACAGTCAAGCCATTTACAACTGCCTAGTTGTGGACTTACAAAGGGGAAGATGCAGTGCCAGATGCAAGAATGACTTTCACAGAGAAGCATTATTGGGACTGGATGATGTTGCTGGGGATGCATGTTAGGATCTCCGTGGGTCTCAGACATCTACCCACTTGCTGAGAAACCCTGAAGACCCACAATGACCGAGAAGGTATGGAGGTCAAACATGACATAAGGCAACACACAGAAAATGCTGGAAGGATCCCAGCATATCAGGAAGCATCTATGGAGAGGAACAAGCAGTGGACGTTTTGGGCCAAGACCTTTCATCAGAACGATCAGTGAAAGCAAGGGAAGGAGAGTGTTGGTGGTGGGGGTGGGGTGGAGGAGGGGGAGGGGATGATGCGGGAGGTGGGAAGAAGGGCTTGAGAGAAGATTTTTATTTTCATCCTTCCTGACCCCATGAGAATCAACACAACATGCTTTCTTCAGCACCAGTCGCATGGGAAATTAAATGAGTCATGTAAAGGGAATAACATCATTATTAATAAATGTAAAGTTAATAAAGATGTTGCAGTTCCTGTAACAAGAAGTTCAACCAATGTAGACCAGCGATCAATACTATTTGTGCAACTCACTCAGTGGCCACTTTATTAGATACCTCCTGTATCTCAACAGTGTGACCATTGAGTATATGTTCATGGTCTTTTGCTGCTGTAGCCCATTCACTTCTCGGCTTGACTTGCCGCGCATTCAGAGATGCCCTTCCGCACACCACTATTGTAACATCCAGTTATTTGAGCTGTTGTTCCCTTCCCGCCAGCTTGAAGCAGTCAGGCCATTCTCCGCTGACTGCTCTCAAGCTTTCTCACCCACAGAACTGCTGCTCACTGCATGTATTTTGTTTTTTTCAGCTATCCTCCATAACACACGCAAAGGGCTCGAGGAACTCAGCAGGCCAGGCAGCATCAATGGAAAAGAGTAAGCAGTCAGTGTTTCGGGCTGAGACCCTTCATCAAGACTGGGCGACTGGGCGACTAAGGTGATTATAGAAGAATTGTCTAGTCCCAGAAAAGGTAGGGATGGTCAGGCAAGTCAAAGGAGGAAGATCTGCCGAAGGGCAAGTTTCTGTACTGTAGTGCTCTGTGACCCTTTGTTTTGTGTCCTTGACAGTGCAGTACAGACTAGATGGGGCCAAAGGGCCAGTTTCTGTGCTGCAGTGCTCTATGACTCTGTGTTCTATGTTCTTGACAGTTCAGTACAGACTAGATGGGCCAAAGGGCCAGTTTCTCTGCTGTAGTGCTCTATGACTGTATTCTATGATTTCTGAAGCTTCCACTCCCTTCCTATGAGATTATCAGAATTGGCCAAAGTTTACTACTTTCATCTGATAAAGCAGATAGACTTGGTTTACCCTCATAGCAGGCAGTACCTCTAATAGATCTGTGCTTTCGCAATACCGCTTTGTAAGGTTTATCTAGATTTTTATGTTTAAGATGCTGGTGACATTCTCCGTAAACGCTGTTCTGAGTGAAAATCCCAGGAGATCCGCAGTGTCTGCGATACTGAAACCACCCTGTCTGGCACCCACAATTATTCCACAGTCAAATTTACATTGATCACATTTCTTCCCCGTTTTGATGTTTGGCCTGAACAGCAACTGAACCTTTTGACCATGTCTGCATGCTTTGGTGCATTGAGTTGCTGCCACAAGATTGGCTCATCAGATATTTGCATTGATGAGCAGGTGTACAGGTGTACCTAATAAACTGGCCACTGCGGATAACAGTAGTACAGATGTCAAGGAGATTGTGATTCAACTGTACAATACACTGTCCACATTAAGTGCTAAAGGTAGCTTCAAGCACGAAAGACATTAAAGACATTGATGTACTAATGAACTGAAGATCTGGTGCCTCTCATGCCGTCTCAACGACATTTCCTCAGGATTCCAAATCCTAAGAACTTTCTACAGGGGCACAATTGAGAGCATCCTGACTGGCTGCATCACTGCCTAGTATGGGAACTGTACTTCCCTCAATCGCAGGATTCTGCAGAGAGTGGTGTGGACAGCCCAGCGCATCTGTAGTTGTGAACTTCCCATGATTCAGGACGTTTACAAAGACAGGTGTGAGAAAAAGGCCCGAAGGATCACTGGGGACCCAAGTCACCCCAACCACAAACTCTTCTAGTTGCTACCATCCAGGAAATGGTACTGCAGCATAAAAGCCAGGACCAACGGGCTCTGGGACATCTTCTTCCACCAGGCCATCAGACTGATTAACTCACGCTGATTTGAGTGTATTTCAATGTTACATTGACTGTTCTATTTATTATAAACTACCATGATTGCACATTGCACACTTAGACGGAGACATAACGTAAAGATTTTTAGTCCTCATGTATGTGAAGGATGTAAGAAGTACAATCAATTCAATTCAATTATTTTTTACTTGCTTTGCATTTGTTCATCCCAAGAAGCCTTACTGCAAAATGAGATGCTGTTTTGAAGCTTGCTTACTGCTGTAATCTAGAAAATATGCCAGCCATTGTAAGCACATCAATTGCCATAAAGAACAATATGCTAATAAGCATAAATACTGACCCACACATTATTCCACTGCTCATTTCAAACAGGCATAGGACATAGAACACTACAGCCCCTTCAACCCACAATGTTGTGCAGACCAGTTAATCTACTCTAAGATCAATCTAAGCCATCCCTCCAACAAAGTTCAAAGTTCAAAAAAGTTTAAAGTAAGTTTTATTATCAAAATACTGCAAACAAAACCCTGAGGTATGTTTTCTTATCACTAAATCTATAGAATAATAACCATAATAGAATCAATGAAAGACCACCCAGTAAGATGTTCAACCAGACTGCAGAAGACAAATTGTGCAAATACAGAAGAACAAATAATAATAGTAATAAATAAATAAGCAATAAGTACTGAGAACATCAGATGAAGACTCCTTGAAAGTGAGCCCATTAGTTGTGGAAACATTTCAATGAAGTTGAAAGGAGTTATCCCCTTTGATTCAAGAACCTGATGGCTGAGGAGTAGCAACTGTTCCTGAACCTGGTAGTGTGGGTCCTGAGGCTCCTGTCCCTTCTTTCTGACGGCAGCAGCGAGAAGAGGGAATGTCCTGTGTAGGGGTGGCTGGGGCTGGGGGGGGGGGGGTGGTGTCCCTGATGATGGATGCTGCTTTCCTGTGACTATGTTTCATGTAGACGTGCTCAATTGTTGGGAGTGCTTTTCCAATGAAGGACTGGGCCATCTCCACTATTTTTTGTAGGATTTGGTCAGCATGAGCAAAATGAGGTTGAAGGCTGTGAGTTTTGCACCAGGGCAGGGTCTCTGTGATGTTCACTCCCAGCAGACTGAAGCTCTCAACCATCTTAGTCTCTGCATCGTTGATACATATGCACTGAACACCCCCTCCCCCATGACTATCTCTTTTGTTTTGCCAACATTGAGGGCAAGTTTGTTGTCATGACACTGTGTTACTGAGCTCCTATATTCAGAATGACTGTTCTTTAAGATTTGGTGGTATTATCTGCAGATTTGTAGATGAAGTTAAAGGAGTCATGATGTGGTTATGAGTGCACGGGGAGTAAAGTAGGGGACTGAGGACACAAACTTGCGAGGATACTAAACCAAACCCAATTCCAGCAACAGTGAGCCATGGATTGTACAAATTAAGTTGAATCAAGAATAAAAGAATAATGTAACCAGTATAAATGTGATCAAAAGGCAGTCACCCCTCTCTGGCAGCAGAGTGATCCCACTAGAGATCAAAAGGCAGGCAGCCAGCACTTACTTTCATCATTTCATCAGACCATAAGATATAGGAGCAGAATTAAGTCATTAGTTCCATTGAGTCTGCTCCCCCATTTCATCATGGCTGCTCTATTTCCCTCTCAGCCTCTATCTCCTGCCTTCTCCCCGTATCCCTTCATGCCCTGACCAATTAAGAACTTGTCAACCTCTGCTTTAAATGTAGATAAAGATTTGGCCTCCATAGCTGCTTGTGGCAAAGAATTCCACAGATTCACCATTCTCTGGATAAAGAAATTCCTCCTCATTTTCATACTAAGAGGACATCCCTCTATTCTGAAGCTGTGTCATCTGGTCTTAGACTCTCCCACCATAGGAAACTTCCTCTCCACATCCACTCTATCGAGGCCTCTCACCATTCGATAGGTTTTAGTTAAGTCACCCCTCATTCTTCAAAATTTGAGTGAATACAGGCCCAGAGCCATCAGATGCTCTTCGTATGACAGGCCATTCAATCCTGGAATCATTTTTGTGAACCTCCTTTGAACTCATTCTAGTTTCAGTACATCCTTTCTAAGATAAGCGATGCAGGTGGTTGCTTCCCTGGTGTCATGGATTCTTGATTACCTGACTGGCAGACCACAGTACATGTGCTTGCAACACTGTGTGTCCAACAGAGTGATCAGCAGCACTGGGGCTCCACAGGGGACTGTCTTGTCTCCCTTTCTCTTCACCATTTACACCTCAGACTTCAACTACTGCACAGAGTCTTGTCATCTTCAGAAGTTTTCAGATGACTCTGCCAGAGTTGGATGCATCAGCAAGGGAGATGAGGCTGAGTACAGGGCTACAGTAGGAAACTTTGTCACATGGTGTGAGCAGAATTATCTGCAGCTTAATGTGAAAAAGACTAAGGAGCTGGTGGTAGACCTGAGGAGAGCTAAGGTACCGGTGACCCCTGTTTCCATCCAGGGGGTCAGTGTGGACATGGTGGAGGATTACAAATACCTGGGGATACGAATTGACAACAAACTGGATTGGTCAAAGAACACTGAGGCTGTCTACAAGAAGGGTCAGAGCCGTCTCTATTTCCTGAGGAGACAGATGTCCTTTAACATCTGCCGGACGATGCTGAGGATGTTCTACGAGTCTGTGGTGGCCAGTGCGATCATGTTTGCTGTTGTGTGCTGGGGCAGCAGGCTGAGGGTAGCAGACACCAACAGAATCAACAAACTCATTCGTACGGCCAGTGATGCTGTGGGGATGGAACTGGACTCTCTGACGGTGGTGTCTGAAAAGAGGATGCTGTCCAAGTTGCATGCCATCTTGGACAATCTCTCCCATCCACTACATAATGTACTGGTTGGGCACAGGAGTACATTCAGCCAGAGACTCATTCCACCGAGATGCAATACAGAGCGTCATAGGAAGTCATTCCTGCCTGTGGCCATCAAACTTTACAACTCCTCCCTTGGAGGGTCAGACACCCTGAGCCAATAGGCTGGTCCTGAACTTATTTCCCAGAATAATTTTATTACTATTTAATTATTTATTGTGCAACTGTAATGAAAACCAATTCCCCCAGGATCAATAAAGTATGACTATGACTATGACTATAAGGGGCCCAAACCTGTTCATAAGACTCCAAGCGAGACCTCACCTGTGCTTTATAAAGTCTCAGCATTGCATCCTTGCTTTTATATTCTAATCCTCTTGAAATAAATGCCAATATTGTATTTGTCTTCCTCACTACAGACTCAACCTGTAAATTAACTTTTAGGGAATTACAGAGGCATGAGAGAGGAGTTGGCCAGAATTGATTGGAAAAGAACATTGGCAGGGATTTCTGGAAGCAATTTAGAAGGCACAGGATATATACATCCCAAAGAGGAAGAGGTATTCTAAAGGAAAGATGGCACAACCATGGCTATCAAGAGAAGTCGAAACCAACATAAAAGCCAAAGAGAAGGCATATTATAGAGCAAAGATTACTGGGGAGTGAAAGGATTGGGAAGCTTTTAAAAAGCAACAGAAAGCAACTACAAAGTCATTAAGAAGTTAAAGATGGAATACCAGAGTAAGCTTGCCAATAATATTAAAGAGGATAACAAAAGTATCTTCAGATTATATAAGATGTAAAAAAGAAATGAGCGTGGATATTGGACCACTGGAATATAATGCTGGAGAGGTAGTAATGGGGGACAACAAAATAGTGGACAAACTAAATAAGTGTTTAAGGGGTTTCTTCTTTTATGTTACTGCGTAGGCTAATTAAAATGGCTTCTTTGTTATGCTATAATTGAAATGGCTTCTTTGTTATGTTAACTGCTGAGAAAGTTCTCCCACTAGCGGTTTGTTTAGATTATGTTATTGATAAAAGGATGAACGAACCAATTGGGATAGATGTTATTCTTTCTGTGTGTCTGTAAGTTATTGTGATGCGCGGGTTTTTGGGCAGAAGGTGCGAGAGAGAGAAGGAGGATGGACAAGGTGCTGTGAGTCGGCTAACTGGGTCGGGCCCGAGCAGAGTCTGAGGTCCACAGTGTTTGGCGAGAAGAGGAGACGGAGACGGACTCGTGTGGAGTGTCTGGTCGACCACCATTGTTGGTCCCAGGCGGCAGGTCGAGGTGGTCTGAGGGGATCGCAGGGTGAAGAAGGAGGGTCCCGAGCTCCAACTGTTTGTGCATGAAGAGATTGAACTTTGATAAGTGTGGCGCCTTTTATTTTCCTTTTATATTTTATCTCTATAATTATATAGTTCCAGTAATATCTATAAACCGTAATTCATTTAATCATATCTGGTGTATTGTCTGTTATTTGGGTGGGGTGGGGTACATCACATAGCATCCACACAAACTAATTACCCAGTTTGGCGGGGCCGAGGGCTGTTTCCCTAGAAGACAGCAAGCTGAGCGACTCTGAGGCTTGCCGGTGGGGGGCTACATAAGTATTTTGCATTTGCCTTCACTGTGAAATACACTAACAGTATATGGAAGATCCAGGTGTCAGGGATCATGAAGTGAATGAAGTTACCATAACTAGAGAGAAGGTTCTTAGGAAACGGAAAGGTCTGAGGTTAGTTAAGTCACCTAGACCAGATGGAGTACACCCCAGAGTTCTGAAAGAGGTGGCTGAAGAGTTTGTGGAGGCATTAATAACAAGCTTTCAAGAATCACCAGATTCTGGAATGGTTCCGGAGTTTGGAAAATTGCAAATGTCATTCCACTCTTCAAGAAGGGAAGGAGGCAGAAGAACGGAAACTATAGGTCAGTTAGTCTAACCTCAGTGGTTGGGCAGATGTTGGAGTTGATTAAGGATGAGGTCTCAGGGTACTTGGAGGCTCATGATAAAATAGGCCGTAGTTAGCATGGTTTCCTCAAGGGAAAATCAGAATCAGGTTTATTATCACCTGCATGTGACGTGAAATTTGTTAACTTAGCAGCAGCAGTTCAATGAAATATATAATCTAGCAAGAGAGAGAAATAATAATAATAATAAATAAAATAAACCATAATAATAAATAAGCAAGTAAATCAGTTACATACATTGAATAGATTATTTAAAAATGTGCAAAAACAGAAACACTGTATATTAAAAAAAAGTGAGGTTCTTTGAAGAAACAACAAGCAGGATAGACAAAGGAGAATAGGTTGCTGTTGTGTACTTGGATTTTCAGAAGGCCTTTAACAAGGTACTACACATTAGTCTCTTAACAAGCTGTAAGCCCATCATATTAGAG
Source organism: Mobula hypostoma (assembly GCF_963921235.1). NCBI lineage: Eukaryota > Metazoa > Chordata > Chondrichthyes > Myliobatiformes > Myliobatidae > Mobula > Mobula hypostoma. Next base: position 188,405,262 of record NC_086100.1, read on the forward strand.
GAAAGATTCGTGCATGGTAAAGTAGTTGCTGATTGCCAGGAGGCAAAGAGCAGGAATAAAGGGAGCCTTTCTGACTGGCTGCCGGTGACTAGTGGTGTTCCACAGGGGTTTGTGTTGGGACCAATTCTTTTTATATTATATGGCATTGATTTGGGTGATGGAATTGATGGCTTTATAGTAATGTTTGCAGGTGATATGAAGATAGATGGAGGGGGAGGTAGTTTTGAGGAAGTAGAAAGTCTACAGAAGGGATTAGATTAGAAGAATGGACAAAATAATAACAGATGTAATACGGTGTCTCATTTCAAAATCCCTTGTCCCTTGAATCAGTGAACAATGGAAGCTTTAATTAGTGAGATGGAGTTGAACATTAGCTCGCGCCCCATCCCACAGTCTCTTCGCCATGAGGTTCCCGTATGCTGCCACTGCCTCTGCCTCCAGGGATCCGCTCGGAGACTGCAGAGTGCTAAAACACCCAAACGATCTCCAAGCTGCAAGTCACAGACTCCAACAGTTCCAGAATCACAATCAAGATGAGAAACAAATGTGAAAGGCATATGAGAAGTGAAATAAATGGTTTCATGGTCAATCCAGAAGATGTCAACCGTGGGAACATTGTATGCAGCCGTCATCTTGACTTGAAGATATAATGGATAAGACCATAATACATAAGATCATATTTAGGCCATTCAGCCCATCAAGTCTGCTTGCCATTTCATCATGGCTGATTTATTATCCCCTTAGACCCCATTCACCTGGCTTAATCCCTTAATCTTTGATGCCCTTACTAATCCTATCAACTTCCGTTTTAAATATATACAATAACCTGGCCTCCAAAACCGTCCATGCTGCTAGTGAAAGAGATGGAGTCAGATACAATTAATATATTTTAGAGACATTTGGACGGACTCGTAAATAGGCAAGGCATAGAAGGATATGGATCTAGAGGAAGCAAATGGTATTAGTGTAGATAGGGAAATGGGTTGGTATGAACCTTGTGGGCTGAAGGGCCTGTTTTTGTCTCAATTACTTCCTTACATTGACAAATGCTGGGCAGACAGACAGGCGGACTTGGGGGAAGGATGTGACTTTGTGATAGTGTTTAACGAAAACTGTCCTGATGGATTGTAATCCTTTTCTGATCCTGTACTTTCCCATGAATTATGACACATTAAACCAACATTTTAACATCAGTGTGAAGCAGTTTCCATTTACCTGAGATGTTTAAATTGGAGTAATTTGGAAGGGGTTATGTTCCCAGACTGTCTTCTCATTCTAGTGAGAATTCAAAACTGACAGACTTTAGTTTGAAACTCAGACTACAACTTGGGGCAATCTACGGGTTGTAAAAATTACTTGAAGCAGAATCAGAAATAATTTCTTATGTTAGCTGTGTGCATCACTGATGCACGACTACATCAGCAACGTGCACCTTTCATTTATATTGCATTCTGAAGAAAAAAGACATGTTCAGTTCGCAGAAGCATTATCACATGATAAACATTGAGAAAGGTGCCAAAAATAGCCAGTAACATCATGAAGGATCTCATCCACCCTGCTCATGGACTATTTGTCCAACTCCCATTAGGGAGGAGGCTACGATGCATCCACGCCAAGACTGCCAGACTCAAAAACAATTACTTCTCCCACCTCCACCACTAACCCACCACACAACACTCCCACTACCACTTCTTTATCAGTTTTTGTCAGCGTCACCTTGTATACAGACACTCCTGTGCTTATGGTCATGTAATCAGTCTATGCACAGAACACTGTATGTAAACTATGTATTTATATTTATTGTGTTTTTATTCATGTGTTATTTATATTTTTGTGCTGCATCAGATCCAGACTAAGAATTATTTTGTTCTCTTTACACTTGTGTACTGGAAGTGACATTAACAAGAAGGGAGAGAGGCAGAAGAAAGGAAACCTCAGTGGTTGGGAAGATGTTGGAGTCAGTTATTAAGGATGAAGTTTGTGTACTTGGAGGCACATGATAAAATAGGCCATAGTCAGCATGGTTTCCTCAATAGAAAATATTGCCTGACAAATCTGTTGAAATTCTTTGAAGAAATAGCAAAAGCATCGCAAATACATAAGACATAGGAGCAGAATTAGGCCATTCAGCCCATTGAGTCTGCTCCGCCATTCCATCATGGCTGATTTTTTATCCCTCTTAACCCCATTCACTATCTTTCCTTGTAACCTTTGTTGTCCTTACTAATCAAGAACCTATCAAGCTCCACTTTAAACATGCCAATAACTGCAGCAATGAATTGACCACCCCCTGGCTAAAGAAGTTCTTTCTCATCTCTGTCCTAAAGGGACATCCTTGTATTCTGATGCTGTGCCCTTTGGTTCTAGACTCACCCACTACAGGAAACATCATTCCCACACTCTCTCTATCTAGTCCTTTTAATATTCGACAGGTTTCATTGAAATCCCTCTCATTCTTCTAAACTACAGCAAGTACATGCCCAGAGCCATCAAAAGCTCCTCACATGTTAACCGTTTCATAGAGAGTTAGAGACACAAGAGATAGCAGATGCTGGAATCCACAGCAACACACAAAATTCTGGAGGATCTGAACTGATCTGGCGGCACCTATGAAAGGAAATGGAACATTCAAGACATCTGGACTGAAAGAAAGATGGAGAATAGCTCATATAAAAAGGGTGGAGTAAGAACTGGAACATGATAGGTGGATACAGGTGAGGGGGGTGAATGGCAGTTGAGTGGGGGCCCGACTAATCAAGAAACTATCAACTTCCACTTTAAATTTACACAATGACACAACCTCCACAGCTGTCTCTGGCAACTGTCCACAAATTCACCAACTTCTGGCTAAAGAAGTTCCTTCTCATCTCTTTTCTAAAGGGCCATGATTGTATTCTGAGTCTGTGCCTCTGGTGCTAGACTGCACCACTATAGGAAACATCCTCTCTGCATCCACTCTATCCAGGCCGTACAATATTCAATAAGTTTCAGTGAGATCCTACTCCACATTCTTCTAAACTCCAGCAAGTACAGGCCCAGAACCATCAAACGCTCCTCTTATGTTAACCATTTCATTTACAAGATTATTCTCATGAACCACCTCTGGACCCTCTCCAATGCCAGCACATCCTTCCTTACATTAGATATGGGGCACAAAACTGCTCACAAAAATATATTTATCAAAGGCACTCATTGCTTATGATTCTGTGGATACTCCATTCCACAGCTGTGATAATCTCCACAGGTACAGTCCATGGACATGATAGTAATGCACATGCTCCACTGTCAATGCCATCCTTTAACCACCAACTTTATTACACTCAGTGGCCATTTTATTAGCTAGACCAGTACACATGCTCATTAATGAAAATACCTAACCAACCTATAATATGGCAAAAAAAAAATCCCGTGTTAAGCAGTTCTGTGAGTAAAAACACTTGGTTAATGATAGAGGATAATGGCCAAACTGGTTCAAGCTGACAAGAAAGAAACAGTAACTCAAATAACCACATGTAACCACAGTGGTGTGAAGAACACAACATGTTGAACGTTGGAGTAGATGGCCTACAGTAGCAGAAACCATGAACGTACACCGTGTGTATATACACTATATAAATAGTTCTTTATTCTTTATGTAACGTTCAGTTCAGCTAGCAGCTTAATCTAGGGGATGATAGCCCCCAACTCGGCCAAACTTAAGAAATCTCATTTGGGTGATGGCTGCGCAATGTGTCCCCTGTTATAAGTTAGTACCACAAAATAACAAACAGTATGCAATTAAGCAATTGAGCTTTATAATTCTTAATTTGCCTGTTTGGTTAGTAAAGAAACAAAAATAAGAAAAGGGACCATTCTCATGAAACAGTCTAATGCACAAACGTTGGAGCTCCCGGTTCCGTCCATTTGTTCCCGTCATCCTCCTCCAAGTGTAGCCGACCCTCGGACCCTCGGACCCTCGGACCCTCGCTGCGCAGTCCACTCCATCCGGCGGTCTACCGACACTCTCCATTTGCGTCCTCGCTCTTCATCACTCCCCCACAAAAGACCGTGAAAATCCCTCTTCCAGACCCACAAGAAAGAACAACACCTCTCGCATTGGCTAACAAAGTCCCCGTTATCTCCAGACATAACCCAAACATTGCTGCTACAGAGAAACCATTACCTTAGCCTGAGCAGTGAAACATTACAAAGAGGCCATTACATTAGCAGTGAAGCCTTACAGCATATTACATTTATAATTGTTCAGTGCTGTTTTTTGTTGTGTATTACACCCTGACCAACACACCATTGCAAATTCCTAATACAGTGGATTCCATTTAATTGGGCCATCGGTTAATCGGGGCAGCTGCTTATTTTGTTCAACAAAGAACAAAAACTAATCGAGAAAATAGCCAGTCAATCTAACTCACTCCTGTACGCTTCTTCATCACCATCTCAGATTTTACCAACAACAGCAGAGCTATTAGCAAGTTTATAGATGGCATTTGGCTGTCCTCAGCCACACAATTCACGTGTGTAGAGGCAGCAGAACAATGGACTAAACACACGTGCTTGAGGTGCATAGTAGTTTGATTATCAGTGAGGAGGAGATGTTATTACCAATCCACACTGACTATGGTCTCCTGATAAGGAAGATGAAGATCCAGTTGCAGAGGGAGGTCCAGAAGCCCAGGTTCTGAGTACTGAGGGAATGATAGCATTGAATGATGAGCTGTAATCAATAAATTTAAGACAAATAGTTGTGTATTTGGCCCAGTTCGTCATGCGTGGTCCACTCTACAATTGAGCACATTTACAAGGAACACTGGTTCATCACCAAGGACTCCCAGTGTCCAGATCATGTTCTCTTGTCACTGCTGCCATCAGGAAGGAGATACAGGAGCCTCAGGTCTTACACTACCAGGTTCAGGAACAGTTATTACCCCTCAACCATCAGGTTCTTTAACCAGAAGGGATAAACTTGCCCCATCACTGAACTGTTCCCACAATCTGTGGATTTTCTTTCAATGGGTGTTCATCTCATGTTCTTGATATTTATTGCTTATATATTTATCATTACTATTTTGTTCTTTTTCTCTCTTTGTATTTGAGCAGTTTGTTGTCTTTTGCACACTGGTTGTTTGTCTGTCTCTGTTGTGAGTGGTTTTTCATTGATTCTGTTGTGTTTCCTTGTATTTACTGTGAATGCCCCCAAGAAAATGAATCTCAGGGTGGTATATGATGACATACAGTATATGTACTTTGATAATAAATTTACTTTGAAATTTGAAGACATAGTTAAGAAGTACTTAAGATAAATTTAACATCCGGATGACTCACTAAATATAAAGGCTGCAGACCGTGAGACAGTAAATGGAATTATTGTAGATAGATACATAATCATTGATATGGACACAGTGGGCCCACAGGCCCAATTCTTTATGCTGTGTGACTCCTTGACAAGGAAAGGGAACTGCTCTCCCGATGAACATCACAAAGAAAGATTGGAGCTCCTCTGTTAAGACTTTGCGTTTATTAGCTGAAAGATCCTGAGCCATAGTTTCCTGAGGATTGTAAGTCTGTTTAAGTGCCAAGTGAAGCAGATTTGCTTGTACTGCTGGATGACAGCTGACACCATGCATGATACACTACAGGAACAGAGGAACCCTTCAAGAAGAATGCAAAGCTGTGTGCAGATTGATTTTTATGCAGATTAAGCTGACTCTCCATCCAGAAAAGAATTGAGGAAGAAAGGCATTTTGTACACTGTTTGTTGTATAACATACTCTGGAAAGACGGTAACAACAAATTATTATTATTATTATTAAATTATTATTCCACAGTATTAGCAGCATGGTAGCGTAGTGGTTAGCACAACGCTTTCCTGTACAAGCAGCCCGGGTTCAATTCCTGCGGCTGCCTGGAACATGTTTGTACCTTCTCTCCGTGACCATGTGGGTTTCTTCCGGGTGCTCCGGTTGCCTCCCACAGTCCAAAGATCTACTGTTTAGTAGGTTAATTGGTCATTGTAAGTTGTCCGCTAATTAGATCAGGATTAAAACATGGGATTGCTAGACGGCGGGGGCTCGAAGGGCCTGAAGGGCTTACTTCATGCTGTATCTCAATAAATAAAAATAATTTTTGCAATCGTGATGGCGTTGGCTTATATCGTAGCCAGATAATGAGACGGCAGAGATTATCAGGCCAGCTCTTCAAAGTAAAGCACTCCACAGACTGGGATGTGTGGCCCAATTATTGCTGCCCTGGGATTTCAGTGCAGTCACCTGGGCTCAGAGATCCTCAGCCACTTCTTTGATGGCCATGTTCTGCTGCAGGGTGACTGGTGCTGTCAGCTGATGATTGTGCATGTTTAGTAAAGAAGAATCTCATCGGAGCCGGCAGCTGTAATTGAACACAGAGTGACTCACTATTGAATTTTTGAATCATGCCGTTTTCTAACACAGGAGGCCAACAGAACTACTTCATCTGTGTCAGTTGAAAAATACCTCTTTAGCCTACTTCACCTCCCAGCCCTCCAAGTCAAAGCTCTTCAGCTTCCCACAAGCCCGAGGACTGCATTCTTCTACCGATTTAACACATACACTCAGTGACCACTTTATTAGGTACATCCGTACACTTGCTCATCACTGCAATATCTAATCAGCCAAACATTTAGTGCAACTCAACGCACTAAAGCCGTTTTCAAGAGATATCGAGCCTTAAGAAAAAGAAAGAGATGCATAACAGGTATAGGCAGGTAGGAACAAATAAGGTGCTTATGGAGTATAAGAAATGCAAGAGAACAGTTAAGAAAGAAATCAGGAGGGCAAAAAGAAGGCCTGAGTTTAGCCTAGCAGACAAGGTGAAAGAGAATCCTTACAGATATATTAAGAGCAAATCAATTGCAAGGGACAAAATTTGTCCTATATATCTATCTATGTGTGGAGCCAAAAGAGCTGGGGGGAGAACTTAAGTGGATTCTTTGATCTGTATTTACTCAGGAGTCTATAGACAATAGGTGCAGGAATAGGCCATTCAGCCCTTCGAGCCAGCACCATCATTCACTGTGATCACGGCTGATCATCCACAATCAGTACCCTTTTCCTGCCTTCTCCCCATATCCCTTCACTCCGCTATCTTTAAGAGCTCTATCTAATTCTTTCTTGAAAGAATCCAGAGAATTGGCCTCCACTGCCTTCTGAGGCAGAGCATTCCACAGAACCACAACCCTTTGTGTGAAAAAGTTTTTCCTCAACTCCATTCTAAATTGTCTACCCCTTATTCTTAAAGTGTGGCCTCTGGTTCTGGACTCCCCCAACATCGGGAACATGTTTCCTGCCTCTAACATGTCCAATCCCTTAATAATTTTATATGTTTCAATCAGATCCCCTCTCATCCTTCTAAATTCCAGTGTATACAACCCCAGTCGCTCCAATCTTTCAACATATGACAGTCCCGCCATCCCAGGAATTAACTTCGTGAACCTACGCTGCACTCCCTCAATAGCAAGAATGTCCTTCCTCAAATTTGGAGACCAAAACTGTACACAATACTCCAGGTGTGGTCTCACCAGGGCCCTGTACAACTGCAGAAGGACCTCTTTGCTCCTATACTCAACTTCCCTTGTTATAAAGGCCAACGTGCCATTAGCTTTCTTCACTGCCTGCTGTACCTGCATGCTTACTTCCAGTGACTGATGAACAAGGACACCTAGATCTCGTTATACTTCCCCTTTTCCTAACTTTACACCATTCAGGTAGTAATCTGCCTTCCTGTCCTTGCCACCAAAGTGGATAACCTCCCATTTATCCACATTAAACTGCATCTGCCATGCATCTGCCCACTCACCCAACCTGTCCAAGTCACCCTGCATTCTCATAACATCCGCCTCACATTTCACACTGCCACCCAGCTTTGTGTCATCTGCAAACTTGCTAATGTTACTTTTAATCCTTTCATCTAAATCATTAATGTATATTGTAAATAGCTGTGGTCCCAGCACTGAGCCTTGCGGTACCCAACTAGTCACTGCCTGCCATTCTGAAAAGGACCCGTTAATCCCTACTCTTTGTTTCCTGTCTGCCAATCAATTTTCTATCCATGCCAGTACCCTACTCCCAATACCATTTGCTCTAATTTTGCACACTAACCTCCTATGTGGGACCTTATCAAAGGCTTTCTGAAAGTCCAGGTACACTATATCCACTGGCTTTCCCATGTCCATTTTCATAGTTACATTCTCAAAAAATTCCAGAAGATTAGTCAAGCATGATTTCCCCTATAGAAGTGAGGAAAGCCAACAGCGAGGTCATGGACCCTGCACAGATTACAGAAGGGGAGATGGTTTACAGTCTTGAGGCAAATTAGGTTGGATAACCCCCCAGGGCCTGACAAGGTGTTCTTTTGGACCCTGTGGGAGGCAAGTGCAGAAATTGCAGTGGCCCTAGCAGAGATATTTAAATCATCATTAGCAACAGGTGAGGTACTGGGAGATTGAAGGCTACCTATTGTTAGCAACACACACAAAAAATGGTGGTGGAACGCAGCAGGCCAGGCAGCATCTATAGAAAGAGGTACAGCTGATGTTTCAGGCCGGAACCCTTCATCAGGACTAACTGAAAGAAGAGATAGTAAGAGATTTGAAAGTAGGAGGGGGAGGGGGAGATCCGAAATGATAAGAGAAGACAAGAGGGGAGAGGTGGATCTAAGAGCTGGAAAGTTGATTGGCAAAAGGGATATCAGACTGGAGAAGGGAGAGGATCATGGGACGGGAAGCCTGGGGAGCAAGAGAAGTGGGGAGGTGAGCCCGGAGGGTGGAGAGCAGGCAAGGAGTTATAGTTACACACATCAAAGTTGCTGGTGAACGCAGCAGGCCAGGCAGCATCTATAGGAAGAGGCGCAGTCGACGTTTCAGGCCGAGACCCTTCGTCAGGACTAGTCCTGACGAAGGGTCTCGGCCTGAAACGTTGACTGCGCCTCTTCCTATAGATGCTGCCTGGCCTGCTGCGTTCACCAGCAACTTTGATGTGTGTTGCTTGAATTTCCAGCATCTGCAGAATTCCTGTTGTTTAAGGAGTTATAGTTGTTCCTTTGTTTAAGATAGGCTCTAAAAATAAACCAGGAAAGTACTAGCCGGTGAACTTGACATCAGCAGTGGAAAAGTTATTGGAAGGTATTCCAATGGACCAGATATATAAGTATTTGGATAGACATGGTCTGATTGGGGATAATCAGCACAGCTTGTGCATAGGAGGTCATGTCTAACCAATCTTATAGAGTTTCTTGAGGAAGTTACCAGGAAAGCTGATTAAGGCAAGGCAGTGGATGTTGTCTTCATGGACTTTAGCAAGGCATTTGACCAGGTCATGCATGGGAGGTTGGTCAGGAAGGTTCAGTTGTTCAGCATTCAAGATGAGGTGGTAAATTCAATTAGATATTGGCTTTGTGGGAGAAGCCAGAGAGTAGAAGCAAATGTCGACTCTCTGACTGGAGGCTTATGACTAGTGGTGTGCTGCAGGGATTGGTGCCGGGCCCATTACTGTTTGTCATCTACATCAATGATCTGAATGATAATGTGGTTAACTGAATCATCAAATGACACCAAGATTGGGATGTAGTAGACAGCAAGGAAGACAATCAGAGCTTACAGTGGGATCTGGACCAGCTGGAAAAATGGGCTGAAAAATGGCAGATGGAATTTAAGACAGACAAGTGCGAGGTGTTGCACTTCAGTAGGACCAACCAGGATAGGTCTTGCACAGTGAATGGTAGGGCACTGAGGAGAGCTGTAGAACAGATAGATTTGGGAATACAGATCCATATTTCTTTAGAACAGGTGTCACAGGTACATAGGGTCATAAAGAAAGCTTTCAGCACATTGGCCTTCATCAATCAAAGTATTGAATACAGGAAATGGGATGTTATGTTGAAGTTGTATAAGACATTGGTGAGGAATAATTTGGAGTATTGTGTGCAGTTTTTGTCACATACCTGCAGGAAAGATGTAAATAAGTTTGAAAGAGTACAGGGAAAATTTACAAGGATATTGCTGGGTCTGGAAGACCTGAGTTATAAGAAAAGATTTAATAGGTTAAGATTTTATTTCTTTGAACATAGAAGATTGAGAGGAGATTTTATAGCGCTGTACAAAATTATGAGGGGTACAGACAGGGTAAAGGCAAGCAGGCTTTTTCCACTGAGATTGGGTGGGACTACAAGTAGAGTTCTTAGGTTAAGGGTGAAAGGTGAAAAGTTTAAGGCAAACGTGAGGAGAAACTTCCTCACTCAGGGGGTCATGAGGGTATGGAAAGGCTGCCAACACAAGTGATGCATGCAAGCTTGATTTCAATGTTAAAGAGAAGTTGTATAGGGACATGGATTGTAGGAGTATGGAGGGCTATGTTCTGGGTGCATGTTGATGGAAGTAGGCAGTTTAAATGGTTCAGCATGGACTAGATGGGCTGACGGGCCTGTTTCTGTGCTGTAGTTTTCTATAACTGTTTGACTCTATGACTTCTTCTGGCAGCTCATTCCTTATACTCATCACCCTTTGTATGGAAAATGCATCGCCTCACACTTAACTGTGCAGTCGTCCCTCGGTACCCGCGGGGGATTGGTACCAGGACCCCCTGCGGATACCAAAATCTGCAGATGCTGAAGTCCCTTATATAAAATGGCGTAGTATTTGCATATAACCTACGCATATCCTCCCGTATACTTTAAAACATCTCTAGATTACTTATAATACCTGATACAATGTAAATGATATGTAAATAGTTGTTACACTGTATTGTTTAGGGAATAATGACAAGAAAAAAAGTCTGTACGTGTTCGGTACAGACACAACCATCGTAGCTCTTCTGGGAACGCTGATGCTGCCTCGACATCAGCCGATGCTGATTCTCCCGTGATCTTTAGGTTCTTGAGGCTGTAGCGCTTTACATAGCTAGCCAGCTATCCCTTACTAGCCTTAAGCTCCTTCCTCTCGCTCACAACACAAGCAGCAAACGAACGAGACACGAGGTGAACAATGGTCAAACAACAAGTGCTGGAGAGAGGCTGAGGATCTGTGAAATGGCGGGAGGCTGCAGCAGGGTATACCTACACATCACTTCATTTGCGTGGATTCAACGTAGTGCTCGGCAGGCGGCAAAGTCAAGTTTTGCGTTTTGGAACTTGCTGGAATTTTCGATCCGCGGCTGGTTGAATCCGCAGATATGGAGGGCCGACTGTATTGAAATCCTTTTGCCACTCCTCGGCTCACTTCCTTAACTCATCAAGATTCTCTCGTAATCTCCGACAAATTTCTTCGCCGTCAACATCTACCCCTAATTGTGTGTCATCTGCAAACCTGCTGATCGAGACGTGCGTTTGAATCCAAATCATTTATTTATGTAACGAATAACAAAGGTCCCATTACTAACCCCTGCTGCACACCACTAGTCACCAGCCTCTGTTCTCAGAATTCATCCTTTCCACTGTCCTCTGCTTCCCATCTCTGTGGCAAATTCGAATCCACCCCAACTAGTTCTCCCTTAGTCAGGGGTTCCAAAACTGGAGTCCACAGACCCCTTGCTTAATAGTATTGGTTCATGGCATAAAAAAGATCAGGGCTCCCTGCTCTAGAATCTTTGGGACCTAACCTTCCAGACCAGCCTATCTTGTGGGACATTGTTGAAGACCTTAATTAAGTCCAATTCCTCAACCTCCATTGCCATACCCTCATCTACCCTTTTGTTACCTCTGCAAAAAAAAAAATCTAAAATGTTTATCAAATATAACTTTTCTTTCACAAAGCCATTTTGACTGTTCCTAATCAGACTCTGCCTATCCAAATCTGGGTAGATCCTGTCCCTCAGAATTTCCTTCAGTAATTTCCCCACCAATGATGTCAGGCTAACCAGCTTGTAGTTCGCTGGCTGTTCCTTGCTATCCCTCTTAACAATGGAATGACATTAGCCATCTTCCAACCCACCTTGGCTGGTATGTGATGGTCTAGAATAGAGGGTGCCATTCTTAGGCTATGGGCAAAAGATTTAGGACTGAGAAAAGGTGGAATTTCTTCACGCAGAGGGTCAACTCTCTTCCATAGTGAACATAGTCATATAAGACCATAAGATATAGGAGCAAAATTAGACTATTTGGCCTATCTAGTCTGCTCTGCCTTTCCATCATGAATGATTTATTATCCCACTCAACCCCATTCTCCTATAAGACCATAAGAAATATTTCAGAAGGAGTTAAGTAAAAGTCTTCAAGGGCTATGGGGAGAGAGTGGTATAGAGATTTATGGTCTGCCATGATCATATTAAATGGTACAGCCCAAATTGCCTCGGATGTAATGATGAGGTTTTAAAAAGCATTGGTTAAACCAGGGGTCTCCAACCTTTTTTGCACCGCGGACCGGTGTAATATTGACAATATTCTTGCGGACCGGCCGACCCGGGAGACTCACCTCAACATGTCTTTTACAGTTAGGGTCGCCAACTTTCTCATTCCCAAATTATGGTCAAAAGTAGTAGTTAAATCCCAGGACACGTTACCCCAGGAAAGACTACCATGACCATGAAGCCCTGCGCGGGCACCTGTGTGCGCGTGCGTGACGTGCCGATTTCTTTCCCCACAAATCGGTTTTGCCTTCATCTTCCTGACTATACTGTACATACATTATTGCTACTTTATATGGGTTGTGTATTTATCATATCAATCCTGCTTTTACTATATGTTACTGTTATTTATTTTCCGTTTTATGTGTTATTTGTATGATTTGTTAGGTTTTTTTGGGGTCTGGGAACGCTCAAAAAATTTTCCCATATAAATTAATGGTAATTGCTTCTTTGCTTCATGCTATTTTGGCATGAAAGGTTTCATAGGAACGCTCTACCTTAGCAGGGGAAATACAGGACAAGGGCGATCCTGTATGGGATAAACCAATTTAGCTCAATATACGGGATGTCCCGGCAAATACCAGACAGTTGGCAACCCTATATTCAAGTTCAACAGTGCGTGACAGGGAATGAGGAAAGGTGCAGCTGACTCATATCGTTTCCTCGCGGCCCGGTAGCACATGCTTTGCGGCTCGGTAGTTGGGGACCGCTGGGTTAAACCACATTTGGAGTGTTGTGATCAGTTTGGGGCCAGAATTGGAGAGGGTCCAGAGGAGGTTCACGAGAATGATCCTGGGAATGGAAGTGTTAACATATGAAGAGCTTTTGATGGCTCTGAGCCTGTATTTGCCGGAGTTTGGAAGAATGAGGTGGGGGGGTCTCATTGAAGCCCATCGAATATTGAAAGGCCTTGACAGAGTGGATGTGGAGAAGGTGTTTCCAATATAGTCATAGAGTAATAGAGTCATATACCATAACAACACAGAAACAGGCCCTTTGGCCCATCAAATCCATGTTGAACTAGTCCCACCAACCTGCACATGGACCATGGTCCTCCATACTCCTCCCATCCATGTACCTATCATAATTTTTCTTAAATATTGAAATTGAATCCATATCTACTTCTCACTCACCACCTTCTGAGTGAAGAAGTTCCCCCTCAGATTTACCTTAAATATTCCACCTTTCATCCTTACCCATGACCTCTAGCTGTCATTTCACCCAGCCTCAGCAGAAAAAGCCTGATTGCATTTACCCCTCATGATTTTGTATACCTGGGAGAGTCTAGGGCCTGCGGGTGCAGCCTCAGAATAGAAGATGAGAACAGAGATGAGGAGGAACTTCAATAGTCTGAGGGTAGTGAATCTGTGGAATTCATTGCTGCAAATGGCTGTGAAGGCCAAGTCATTGGGTATATTTAAAGCAGTGGTTGTTATGTTCTTCTTTAGTAAGGTTATGGGGAGAAGGCAGGAGAATGGGATTGAGAGAGTTAATAAATTAGCTATGTTTGAATGGCAGAGCAAACTCCACATGGCAGAATTCTGTTCCTATCCTTTGTGGTTTAATGGTCTTATGGTGGAGCTGACTCAATGGGCTGAATAGCCTAGTTCTGCTCCTATATCTTAAGGTCCTATTTTCAATGTTTCTAAGGATACAGCTTAGAAACCTGAAGCAACATACACAAAATGCTGGAGGGATTCAGCAGGCCAGGCAGAATCTATGGGAAAGAGTATGCAGTCGATGTTTCAGGCCGAGACCCTTCATCAGGACTTCCAGCATCTGGGGGTTTTCTCACATTTGTGACACAGCTCAGAAACCATTCTGTTCCTGGTCTTATTAACAGAAATTGCAGTCAAATTATATCTGTGAAACAGCACAGGATAAAGCTGTGGGAGAGAGAGAGGGGAAGGGACAGAAGATATCAATGCAGAGCATTGGGGTTAGAGTGCAGAATCTGGATAGAAAACTATTGGGAAAAGGGGTGAATGGGTTGAACATACCAGAGATCTTTGGGCCAACACCATACTGGGAGGCCTGAATCCATAGCTGGAACCAGATGTGACTTTTAACATTGCAGTCAATGTTTACACCGCTTTAGTATCCTTTAATAGCCGTGTCTAAAAAATAGCCCCAACGAAGTTCAACAATTCATAAACGTCATTACCATTGCCATTTCCTTCAGTGTAAGTATCCTCTAAATCACCATCGACAAGGGGTTAAACTGTCAATTACAAGGTTGCAGAGAAGCCTGGATATTCTGCAGTGAGTGACGCATCTTCTGAACCTTCTATACTTTCAATGACAGGACTACAGGATTTATCAGGAGTCAAATAGATTGTTCACCACTCAGCTGGATCCAGTCTCTGTCAACACTGAAGCAGCTCGGCACCCTGCCACTGTGGCGAACTGCAGTTACAGTATATATTTTATATGAGATGCATTACAGCAATTTGCAAAGCTCACTTCAACAGTAAGGGCTATCAGAGTGCTGTGACATGGTGGTGATGTGACTGCACCAGCATGCCAGTACGTTTCACATTAAACCAGGGAATCATAGAGTAACATGGAGCATGGAGTCAGGCCCTTCAGCCCATCTCACCTGTGCTGGCCAGTTTCGAGGTTCAAAGTAAACTTATTGCACTGGACAGCAAATTTTTTCGAAAATTTTGCTTCCTCGGAATTTTTTTTTGTTTAGGATACACCACTTGAAGCTGAACATAAATATGATTTCTGAATACTTGTAACATGTAAGAATTTGGAGAAACAAGAAAATAATGTTTATTGAATACAATGCATTTAATTGCTTAACAGTACTGACACTTGGCATAGTTTACCTAAGCTAAGAAGGTTTTGTTGTTTATTTCATTTGGGCTTAGTGTCTGAAGCTTCTCATTTAATTGTTCAACAATAATCAGCCAGCATTGATGGATTCCAGTTGCTGTGATATGGTTTCTTCATGACTACAATTTCCTGGTGAATCCTTTCACCATGCTCAGCCACTGACAGCACCAAGATTTGCAGGGAAGAAGTCTAAATGAGAACACAGAAAATGAATCTTTAGTGACATGTTGTACTTCATGGTTTTGTATTCTTGAAGCATGTTGTCAATCAGCTTCATGTACACGTTTGTAGATTCATGCTTTGTCATAGAAACATAGAAACATAGAAAATAGGTGCAGGAGTAGGCCATTCGGCCCTTCGAGCCTGCACCGCCATTTATTATGATCATGGCTGATCATCCAACTCAGAACCCCGCCCCAGCCTTCCCTCCATACCCCCTGACCCCCGTAGCCACAAGGGCCATATCTAACTCCCTCGTAAATATAGCCAATGAACTGGCCTCAACTGTTTCCTGTGGCAGAGAATTCCAAGAATTCACCAATCTCTGTGTGAAGAAGTTTTTCCTAATCTCGGTCCTAAAAGGCTTCCCCTCTATCCTCAAACTGTGGCCCCTCGTTCTGGACTTCCCCAACATCGGGAACAATCTTCCTGCATCAAAGCCTGTCCAATCCCTTTAGGACTTTATACGTTTCAATCAGATCCCCCCCTCAATCTTCTAAATTCCAACGAGTACAAGCCCAGTTCATCCAGTCTTTCTTCATATGAAAGTCCTGCCATCCCAGGAATCAATCTGGTGAACCTTCTTTGTACTCCCTCTATGGCAAGGATGTCTTTCCTCAGATTAGGGGACCAAAACTGCACACAATACTCCAGGTGTGGTCTCACCAAGGCCTTGTACAACTGCAGTAGTACCTCCCTGCTCCTGTACTCAAATCCTCTCGCTATAAATGCCAGCATACCATTCGCCTTTTTCACCGCCTGCTGTACCTGCATGCCCACTTTCAATGACTGGTGTATAATGACACCCAGGTCTCGTTGCACCTCCCCTTTTCCTAATCGGCCACCATTCAGATAATAATCTGTTTTCCTATTTTTGCCACCAAAGTGGATAACTTCACATTTATCCACATTAAATTGCATCTGCCATGAGTTTGCCCACTCACCCAACCTATCCAAGTCACCCTGCATCCTCCTCACTGCTAACACTGCCACCCAGCTTCGTGTCATCCGCAAACTTGGAGATGCTGCATTTAATTCCCTCATCCAAGTCATTAATATATATTGTAAACAACTGGGGTCCCAGCACTGAGCCTTGCGGTACCCCACTAGTCACCGCCTGCCATTCTGAAAAGGTCCCGTTTATTCCCACTCTTTGCTTCCTGTCTGCTAACCAGTTCTCCACCCACACCAATACCTTACCCCCAATACCGTGTGCTTTAAGTTTGCACACTAATCTCCTGTGTGGGACCTTGTCAAAAGCCTTTTGAAAATCCAAATATACCACATCCACTGGTTCTCCCCTATCCACTCTACTAGTTACATCCTCAAAAAATTCTATGAGATTCGTCAGACATGATTTTCCTTTCACAAATCCATGCTGACTTTGTCCGATGATTTCACCGCTTTCCAAATGTGCTGTTATCACATCCTTGATAACTGACTCCAGCAGTTTCCCCACCACCGACGTTAGGCTAATTCCCCGGTTTCTCTCTCCCTCCTTTTTTAAAAAGTGGGGTTACATTAGCCACCCTCCAATCCTCAGGAACTAGTCCAGAATCTAACGAGTTTTGAAAAATTATCACTAATGCATCCACTATTTCTTGGGCTACTTCCTTAAGCACTCTAGGATGCAGACCATCTGGCCCTGGGGATTTATCTGCCTTCAATCCCTTCCATTTACCTAACACCACTTCCCTACTAACATGTATTTCACTCAGTTCCTCCATCTCACTGGACCCTCTGTCCCCTACTATTTCTGGAAGATTATTTATGTCCCCCTTAGTGAAGACATAACCAAAGTAATTATTCAATCGGTCTGCCATGTCCTTGCTCCCCATAATCAATTCACCTGTTTCTGTCTGCAGGGGACCTACATTTGTCTTTACCAGTCTTTTCCTTTTTACATATCTATAAAAGCTTTTACAGTCCGTTTTTATGTTCCCTGCCAGTTTTCTCTCATAATCTTTTTTCCCCTTCCTAATTAAGCCCTTTGTCCTCCTCTGCTGAACTCTGAATTTCTCCCAGTCCTCTGGCTAATTTGTATGCTTCTTCTTTGGAATTGATACTATCCCTAATTTCTCTTGTCAGCCACGGGTGCACTACCTTCCTTGATTTATTCTTTTGCCAAACTGGGATGAACAATTGTTGTAGTTCATCCATGCAACCTTTAAATGCTTGCCATTGCATATCCACCGTCAATCCTTTAAGTGTCATTTGCCAGTCTATCTTAGCTAATTCATGTCTCATACCTTCAAACTTAACCCTCTTTAAGTTCAGAACCTTTGTTTCTGAATTAACTATGTCACGCTCCATCTTAATGAAGAATTCCACCATATTATGGTCACTCTTACCCAAGGGGCCTCTCACGACAAGATCGCTAATTAACCCTTCCTCATTGCTCAAAACCCAATCCAGAATAGCCTGCTCTCTAGTTGGTTCCTCGACATGTTGGTTTAAAAAACCATCCCGCATACATTCCAAGAAATCCTCTTCCTCAGTACCTTTACCAATTTGGTTCACCCAATCTACATGTAGATTGAAGTCACCCATTATAACTGCTGTTCCTTTATTGCACACATTTCTAATTTCCTGTTTAATACCATCTCCGACCTCACTACTACTGTTAGGTGGCCTGTACACAACTCCCACCAGCGTCTTCTGCTCCTTAGTGTTACGCAGCTCTACCCATATTGATTCCACATCTTCCCGGCTTATGTCCTTCCTTTCTATTGCGCTAATCTCTTCTTTAACCAGCAACGCCACCCCACCTCCCCTTCCTTCATGTCTATCCCTCCTGAATATTGAATATCCCTGAACATTGAGCTCCCATCCCTGGTCACCCTGGAGCCATGCCTCTGTGATTCCAACTATATCATAATCATTAATAACAATCTGCACTTTCAATTCATCCACCTTATTACGAATGCTCCTTGCATTGACACACAAAGCCTTCAGGCGCTCTTTTACAACTCTCTTAGCCCTTATACAATTATGTTGAAAAGTGGCCCTTTTTAATGCTTGCCCTGGATTTGTCGGCTTCCACTTTTACTTTTCTCCTTAGTACTTTTTGCTTCTACCCTCACTTTACACCCCTCTGTCTCTCTGCACTGTTTCCCATCCCCCTGTTGTGAACTAACCTCCTCACGCCTAGCCTCTTTAATTTGATTCCCACCCCCCAACCATTCTAGTTTGAAGTCATTGCCAAGAAATTTTTCAACAACATCCTTAAATGCCTTGCATGCGATTTTCTCCAGTCCCACTGGAAAATGGTACAAATTTCATGGTGATTTTCATGATCAGCAGCCCAAAAATCCGTAAAGTATGCTCAAAAGTATTCAGGAAGCAAAATCTTTGTTGTCCAGTGTTATCAAAGTACGTAAACAGTATGTCACCATATACTACACTGGAGTCATTTTCTTGCAGGCATTCAGAGTAAAACCAAGAAATACGATATAACCAATGAAAAACTATACTGACAAAGAACCAATGTGCAAAAGAAGACAATCTGTGCAAGTACAATAAACAAACAAATACTTAGAAAGTGAATTGTCTACAACTTGAGCAACCGAAAAGCTAATGGTGACATGAAATTTCAGGATGTTGTTAGAAACTCAAATGGTTCCCAAATATCCCTTAAAGGAGGCCAATGTCATAATTTTACCCTGCCTGTTATATCAGTGACAACAGACCCTTAACTTTTAACTGCAATGTAACCTGGGTGGTAAATGTTTGGTCAGCTCATAGAGTTACAGATTCAGAGAGCATTGCAGTGCAGAAATAGACCCTTCATCCCATCTAGTCCATACTGAATTGCTTGCAGTCTGGTTCCATTGATCTGCACTTGGACCATAGCCCTCCACACCCCTTCCATCCATGTACCTATCCAAACTTCTCTTAACTTTTGCAATCAAACCCGTATCCACTACTTCTGGCAGATCGTTCCCCACTCACACCACCTTCTAAGTTCCCCATTAGGTTCCCCTTAAATATTCTTCCTTTCAGCCTTAACCTATGGCCTCTAGTCTCACTTAACCTCAGTGGAAAAAGCCTGCTTGCATTTACCCTATCTACTGTTGACCCCACATAATTTTGCCTACCTCTATCAAATCTCTCCTCATTCTCCTACACTCCAGAAATCAAGTCCAAAACCTATGTAACCTTTCAATATAAGCCAGGTCCTCAAGTCCCAGCAATAGCCTTGTAAATTTTCTCTGTACTTTTTCAATCTTACTGATATTCAATCTAACTCCTGCTCCAATAGCTGATACATATGATGCAAGTTTCCTCCAAGAGGACTGCAACCTTGTTGTAGGCTTTGGAGGCTTGCGTTCACCAATGACCTAGAGAGCTATATCACCTAGACTCAGGACCTTGTGATTTGGCTCTTGACAGGGTCACCCATACCAAACAGGTCAAAGATTAGAGGCCAGATGATGGGGTTTCAGTTCAAGGCTAACAACCCTGACCAGTCAAAAATGTTACGGAAACAGCAATGATAAATCCTTCTATATCTGTGTGCGACGGTATGGACAGACAGAGACGGAGGACCCTTATTGCTGCCATAATGCCAGCAGCATAATGGACAGTAAGTAAGTAATGACCCAAGTTTGGAAATACTGACACTTCTTGGTTTCCATTAGGTCAATACCATGGACATCTCTCTCCATCTTGGGAGCTCCTTCTTGAGAAGGAATTCAGATATTTAAGACCTACCCATCACCTACTCAAAGGCAAATAGGAATGAGGGGAAAGTCCTGGCTTTACAAATAACCATCTCATCCCATGAATCAATAAACAACTCATAGACACTGGAAAGCTGAAATAGAGGAAACACTGGAAATTCTAATCAAAGTGGAGAGACACAAGGTGAACATTTCTGGTCGATAAACTTCCATCACAATAGGCATTGGAGTTACATTTAACTTGCTGTGCTACAAAGCCAGTACCTTTTTCTTACAAGATGGAATATCTCCTGGCAACTGAAAGCCAATGGATTTACATCTTGCTGAATTTTGAAAAGTGCTGATGCTTATCTCTGCCTAAATTTAGCAGAGTTGCCTCTGGTTTGTCATTGGGGAACTTCCATCCAATTCACAGCCAAATAAACTGGACTGACATCAAAGTTGTTTGTGGATTAACCCCAACACCACCTTCCACTGTCAATATCAGCAGTCAGGACTATCCAGCCCAGGGAACACTCTTAAGCTTTGACTTGAATCCTAGCCACCTCAAACACAAAACAAGCCTCCTTGAACCAGAATAGTCATTGAGACAATAGAGCGTGGAATTAGGTTCATCATAGAAACTTACAGCAGAGTATAGGCCCTTCAGCCAACAATGCTGTGCCAACCTTTTAACCCACTCTAAAGTCAATCTAATCCTTCACTCCCACATAGCCCCCCTTTTCTATAACCCATGTACCTATTTAAGAGTTTCTTAAATGTCACTAATGTATCTGCCTCTATCATCACCTCTGACAGGGTATTCTACACACTCACCACTCTGTGTAAAAAACTTACCTCTGACATCCTTATACTTCCTTCAGTCACCTTAAAATTGAGCCATTGTGCATTAGCCATTTCCACCTTGGGTGAAAGTCTCTAACCATCCTCTCGATCTGCACATCTTATCATCTTGTACACCTCCATCAAGTCTCCTCTCATCCTCTTTCGCTCCAAAGAGAAAAACCCCAGCTCGCTCAGCCTAAGACATGCTCTCCAATCCGGGCAGCATCCAAGTAAATCTCCTCTGTACCCTATCCACATTCTTCCTACAATGAGGCAATCAGAATTGAATATAATATTTCAAGTGTGGTCTAGCTAACATTTTACAGAGCTGAAATATTACCTTGTGGATCTTGAACTCAATCCCCTGATAATTAAAGGCCAATGTAAAATATGCTTTCTTAACAACCATATCAACTTGTGTGGCAGCTTTGAGGGATCTGTGGACATGGTGCTAAGATCCCTCTGCTAAGATTCCCATTATTAACCCTGTATTCTGCCTTCAAATTCAACCTTCCAAAGTGAATTACTTCACACTTTTCCAGGTTACATAATGTCATTATGTATCCAGCTATGCTAATCTCATTAACCTATAACTTGGTCTGCTGCATTAATGTCATAGAACAGAGCACTCGGAACACAGAACAGTACAGCCTCTTCAACCCAACTTGCTCATACTGACCAAGATGTCTATCAAGGTCAGTCCTATTTGCCTGCACCTGTCCCCATCCCTCTAGAGTCCTCCCCATCATGGGCACTAGCCTCCATTGTATCCGGGACTTCAAGAAACGATGCCTCAAAAAGGCGATGTCTATTATTAAGGAACCCCGTCACCCAGGTCACGGTTTGTTCTCATTCCTACCATCAGGGAGGAGGTACAGAAGCCTGAAGGCACACTCTCAATGATTCAGGAACAACTTCTTCCCCTCTACCATCTGATTTCTGAATGAAGACTGAAATCTTGAACACTACTTCACTACTTTTCTAATTCTATTTTTGCACTGCTTACTTAATTTAACGATTATATATATATATATTTACTGCGATTCACAGCTTTTTCTCTATTATTATGTATTGCATTGCAAAGTCACCAAATTTCACAACGTATGCTGATGATATTGAACCTGATTCTGATTCTGATCTTGCTCTCCATGTGTGTCTTCTCTGCCTTGGCCATACAAACCATTTTCTGCGTAGATCGTGTGCGCAGCCAGGTACCTTTTCCTGTGTGGAAATGGCTCATACAAGAGGGTATAACGTAAGACAGGGAGGAGAGTATAGGGGTGATGTCAGGAGCTGTTTTTTTTTCCACAGAGGCAGAGGTGCGTGTATGAAACTTGCCTCCAGGGGTGGTGGTAGAGATATTAAGGACATTTAAATGTCTCTTAGATGGGCACATGGATGAAAACAAATTGAGGGTTATGTTAGTTTGATCATGCAGTAGGTTAAAATATAGGCACAACATCATGGGCTGAAGGGCCTGTACTGATCTGTACTATTTTGTGTCCTACAGCTTCCCTGTTATTTCTCTTGCAAGGGACAGGCAGGGGCTGAAGTTTTGAAAACAATGAAGGTGTTGAAATGTGAAGGAAAGGATTTTGGATTGCAGAGTGAGATATGAGGGTGAAGATACTCATGCCAGCAAAGCATAGCAGAGAAAACAGTGAAGAAGAGGCAGGTAATTGGTTATGGAATTGTTCTATCCGTAAAGCAGAAACCAATTATTACTGGCATTTACATCATAGCTGCTTGCTGGAACGAAATGCTCATTTGCCAGTGAAATATTTTCCTCTTCACTCTGTACTAGATACTTCCTGTACCTAATAAAATGGCCTCTCGGTGTATATTTGTGGTCTTCTGCTGTTCTAGCCCATCCACTTCAGGTTCAAGATGTTATGCATTCAGAGATGTTCTCTGCAGACCACTGCGCTAACTCGTGGTTATTTGAGTTACTGTCACCTTCTTGTCAGCTTGAACCACTCTGGTCATTCTCCTCTGACCCCTCTCATTAACAGGGTGATTTCACCTACAAAAACCCTACAAAACTTTATTTTTGTTTTTTGCACCATCCTCTGTAAACTCTAGAGACTGTTCTGTGTGAAAATCCCAGGAGATCAGCAGTTTCTGAGATACTCAAACCACCCTGTCTGGCACCCAAGATCATTCCACGGTCAAAGCTACATTGATCACATTTCTTCCCCATTTTTATGTTTGGTCAGAACAACAACTGAACCTCTTGGCCATGTCTGCATGCTTTTATGTATTGAGTTGCTGTCACATGATTGGCTGATTAGATATTTGCATTAAAGAGCAAGTGTACGGTGTACCTAATAAAGTGGCCACTTAATGTATTTCTCCCCTCACAACATATATCACCACAAATTATCAACACATATATTTAATGGCAGTTAAACATTCCAACCCTGCCCCCCCCCCGTGCAGACTGCTGGGGGAACTCAGCAGGCAGAGCAGCATCTGCGGAAGTAGCGAGTTAGTCGAAACCCTGACTATTCCCCCTTCCCCGCCCACCTCCACAGATGCTGACTGACTGAGTTCCTCCAGCAGTTTGTTTGCTGATCCCAATTCTAGCATCTGCAGTGTCCGGTGTCTCCCACCTTTAACCGCAGATTCTTCCCCCTCGTCCGTTCCGTTCACGCAGATATGATGGGGTTAACGCTATCGTTCGCCGCACTTGCAAGCTCGCTCCCGACGGCTCTGCGAAGGCAGGAACAGATTGCTGCCCCCCGGCTACGGTGTTATATAAATAGAGAGGGTCGCTTATCCGCCCTCTCCCACTCCATCCCTTTCCTCAAAGCTGCCCGCCTCAGCGGAGAGACGGAGCAGTCCGACTCGAACGCGGCGATTCCCGCACCTCTCGATAACATTCCTGAATTCCGTCTCCGAGAGGGGAACGCTTAACCTGTCCCCGGACCTACAATAAGGTGGATTGGAATCGAAATGCGTTCTGGCTGAGAATCTGCCGTTACTTTAAAAAAAAATCGATTCTAGGTAAAGTATTTCTGTTCTATGAGACTCAAAGGCAGCGGTTGAGTTGCGTCCGTTTGACAAACTTTTTTTTGCCGAGGGAAATGGGTTTGTAAGCTTGCTTCGAATCAGCCAGCTGTCAGCAACCGCGACTGAGGAAGTGCGCTGCAACTCGATTCTCTGTAGCCCGCAAGCCGCCAAGAGACTGAGTTTTTGAAGGCCATAAGAGACTTGGAGGCTATCTGGGTGGCGATGGTCTGGAGGGGAGCGATGTGTGTGTCGCTCTCTGGTCCGGGAGACCGGAGGCTCGAGCAGGGCGGCGGTGAAGGAATGGGGAGCAGGTGTCTTTGCTACATAGAGTCCTGAGAGGTGTTGGCCACTCGCCAGAGCCGAGAGGGCTGCCTGGGCCAGTTCGGCTCTCTCGGAGTCACTCTCCCTCTCTCTCTTTCCGTCAGCAATGGGTGTGCACGCCGACCCCATCCAACTCAGCCAGCGGGCTCTAGACCACGCGGAGACCCTCGGCCATCGGCAGGAGCTAGCTCTCTCCCCCTTCCCCACGGAAAAACCTTACTCCAGCCTGAGGCAAGAGGCGGACCAACTGTCGGGCAACCGGAGCAATTTCACCGGTTGCACAGAGGAGATTTTGCCGTATGGCGACGTGGAGAAAGTCATAATCGGGGTCGTGCTGTCCATCATCACCCTGTGGACTATCGCGGGCAACGCCATGGTCATCATCTCGGTCTGCATCGTCAAGAAGCTCCGGCAGCCTTCCAACTACCTGGTGGTGAGTCTGGCGGCCGCCGACCTCTCGGTGGCCCTGGCCGTCATGCCCTTCGTGATCATAACGGACCTGGTCGGGGGCGAGTGGCTCTTCGGCAAAGTTTTCTGCAACGTTTTCATCGCCATGGATGTCATGTGCTGCACGGCTTCTATCATGACCCTGTGTGTAATCAGTGTGGATAGGTGAGCTCTTTTCATGCATCTTTCTCTCTCACTCACTCACCTGTGTACAAGCGACACACACACAAAATGCAGGAGGAACTCAGCTGACTGAATCCTGATGAAAGGTCTCGCCCGAAAGGTGGACTTCACTCTTTTCCAGAGCTGCTGCCTGGCCTGCTGAGTTCCTCCAGCATTTCGTGTGTGTTGCTTGGATTTCCAGCACCTGCAGATTTTCTCCTCACCTGTGTATACAGTTCTGGTCACGCTGTATAAAATCATGAGTGGCGCAGACAGGGTTAATGTGCAGACTTTGTTCCAGGGTTGGGGAATCGAAAACTAGATTGTACAGGGAACGTATACACACACACACACACACACACACACACACACACACACACACACACACACACACACACACTCACACACACAATGCTGGAGGAACTCAACAGATCAGGCAGCATCTATGAGAGGAATAAAACAGTCGACCTTTTGGCCTAGTCCCTTTACCGGGGCTGGAAAGAAAGGGGGAATAAGCCAGAATAAGAAGATGGGGAGGGGAGGGGAAGGAAGCTGGCAGGTGATAGGTGAGGCCAGGTGAGAGCCTGGGAGGGGAGATGGAGCCACAAGCTGGAAGGGAATACACGGAAGAGGTAAAGGGCTGGAGGAAGGGCTCTGATAGGAGAGCACAGCGAACCACAGGAGAAAGAGAAGGTGGAGGGGCACCAGAGCGAGGTGAGGCAAAGAGAAGGGGAAAGAAGGGGGCAGTGTTGGAAATTGAAGAAGGGGAAGGGGGGAAATTACAGGAAAGTAGAGAAGTGGATGTTCATGCCATCAGGAGAAGTGCAGTGGGGGGAGAACTAGAACGGAAATAGAAAAAGAGATAAGGGCAGAGGTGAGCATATAGGTTTAATGCCAGAGGGGAGGGATTTATTAGAAAACACAGCGACAGATTTTTCATCCAGAAGGTGATTAGTATATGGAATGTTGCCAGCGGAAGTAGATGAGGCATGCACCTTAACATTTAAAAGATACTTAAACAAGTAAGTGGATAGGCAAGGTTTAAAGGGGTATCACCAAATGGCAGTGGTTAGTTGGACATCTTGGTTGGCTTGGGCCAGTAGGGTTTCCATGCTGCATGACTCTATGAGGTATGCTCCTCACTCTCGTCTGTTCCCTCTCACACCCAACCAACCCACTGAACTGTCCTTAACTGTTCGAAGAAAGTGATGTAGCTATAGACTATTCATCTTTTCATGCCTCTTTCATGAAACAATGGTGGGTCTTTTACCCCACTACTGCATTATCCATAGTCTTGCAGCATAAAAATAGGACTATTGACCCATCTCATCCCTGCTGACCATGTTTCTCTGAGCCAGTCTCATTTGCCTGCATATATCCTTCTAAACCAGGGGTTTCAAACTTTTTAATGCCATGGACTCCTACCATTAACCGAGGGGACCGTGGAACCCAGGTTGGGAACCCCTGCTCTATAAGGTCACCCACATCCCTCAATTCCCATATCTAAAACTCTGCCTTCAGTATACTTAGTGACTGAACCTCCACAACCCTCTTCTCTGTGAAATTCCAGATGAAATCTCATTGCAGTCTTGAACAGAAAATCCCTAATTTTGAGACTGTGACATTTGGATGCAGACATGCAAGCCAGGGGGAAATATCATTCTTGAATCTACATTGTCAAGCTCTGTAAGGGCTTTGAATACTTCAATAAGATTGTTTCTCTTCCTTCTAAATTTTAGACAGTAGAGGTCTCCACGCAGGACAATCCTACAATCCAACACCTTTGTTCCAGATTTATGATGGTAAAAGGCCTGCTTCTGCGCTGTATGACACTGTGAGACTATTACTGCACATGCATTGATGTGGAGAAAATGAACAGTCTTGACCTCACCTTGTGAAAAATACCAGCCTGACTAGTGACCTGTTGTTACTTGTTGTCCACAGACTATGGACCTCACAAGCAGTGCTGAACATTGTCCAAAGCTATTGTTCACTGCACTGAGCAGATAGTAACAGGTCAATTGTATTGATGGGTCTGGAGTCACATCTGGGCAGTAACAAGCATATTAAAATTTGGTTTAATTATATTCCCCAGCTGAATAGGAAAAGGGGAGGTGCAACGAGACCTGGGTGTCATTATACACCAGTCATTGAAAGTGGGCATGCAGGTACAGCAGGCGGTGAAAAAGGCGAATGGTATGCTGGCATTTATAGCGAGAGGATTCGAGTACAGGAGCAGGGAGGTACTACTGCAGTTGTACAAGACCTTGCTGAGACCACACCTGGAGTATTGTGTGCAGTTTTGGTCCCCTAATCTGAGGAAAGACATCCTTGCCTTAGAGGGAGTACAAAGAAGGTTCACCAGATGGATTCCTGGGATGGCAGGACTTTCATATGAAGAAAGACTGGATGAACTGGGCTTGTACTCGTTGGAATTTAGAAGATTGAGGGGGGATCTGATTGAAACGTATAAGATCCTAAAGGGATTGGACAGGCTAGATGCAGGAAGATTGTTCCCGATGTTGGGGAAGTCCAGAACGAGGGGCCACAGTTTGAGGATAGAGGGGAAGCCTTTTAGGACCGAGATTAGGAAAAACTTCTTCACACAGAGAGTGGTGAATCTGTGGAATTCTCTGCCACAGGAAACAGTTGAGGCCAGTTCATTGGCTATATTTAAGAGGGAGTTAGATATGGCCCTTGTGGCTACGGGGGTCAGGGGGTATGGAGGGAAGGCTGGGGCGGGGTTCTGAGTTGGATGATCAGCCATGATCATAATAAATGGCGGTGCAGGCTCGAAGGGCCAAATGGCCTACTCCTGCACCTATTTTCTATGTTTCTATATTTCTATGAATCAGAATCAGAATTTGGTATCACTGACATATGTTGTGAAATTTGTTGTTTTGCAAAAGCAGTACAGTGCAATACATAAAATATACTATAAAATTCAATAATATATATATGACAGTAAATAAGTAGTGCAAAAGGAAAGCAAAAATAGTGTTCATAGATTTATGGACCATTTAGAGATCTATTGGCATAAGAGAAGAAGCTGTCCCTAAGACATTGAGTGTGTCTTTGGGCTCCTGTACCTCCTTTCTGATGGTAGTAATGAGAAGAGGGCATGTCCTGGGTGGTGAGGGTCCTTAATGATGGATGCCATCCTTGAGAAGCATGGCCTTTTGAAGATGGTTGGGTGGCTTGTGCTTCGGATGGCGTTGGCTGAGAAGTAGGATTTAATGCGTCTGCATTAATGGTCCGGAACTCTAGGTGCTGTTTCAGTAATCTAACCATTATGCTCCTGCTTCCACTAACCAGGGCCAACTTCCTCGAACAACGTACCAGCTCACTATGTGTGGGGTAAGTGGTAGGTGCACAGAGCCTGCTGGCAGACGTGGCGGTGGTATGTGGACATGATAGCGGTGTTTAAGAGGCATTTAATCAGCCACATAAACATGCAGGGAATGAAGAGCGAAGGATCATGTGCAGGCAGATAGGTTTTATTTAATTTGGTGCTGTTTTCGTCACAGGCATACTGGGTAAGGGACATGTCATTGTGCTGCATGTTCCATTTTTCAAGTATCCCTGCTGCACTGGCATGTGAAGTGTTAAGGGCTGAGATGGTTTCGTTGGGCGAGACGACAGCAGCAAGGTAAAACGAGTGCTTCTGACATGTTGTTCCCACTTCACACCCTCCCTCCCTTCACTGAATGAATTTATCACTGCATTTACTAACATCAACCCGAACTTAAACCAGCTGCTATTTTCACTCTCTATTGCAAGCCATACCAGTTAATGTATGCACGAGGTGGCAAATTGGGCAAAGTAGGTAGAAATTATTTCTGTGATGAATTCCATATTTTTTAGGAAGGTGACAATGGGAAGATTGACATGACACAGAAAGAAACCTCACTGGCTAGATTTCACATCATCATTAATGCTGAAATCTAATACACACGACTATAGTTATTGTCATAACATGGACTGGACGCTGTAATATCAGGTCTTTACTCTGTAAGCATCAATATAACTTTTACAAATCTTCTTGTGAGCCAAATAGCAATCTGAGTGAATCTTGTGAAGTGTTCTGTAGCTGTTTTTTGCAGTCCTTTGTTGCTATGACAGTAAAACCATATAATTAAGAACATTGAATTCCTTTAAATGTCACAAGTATGGCTTCAAATCTTTTTTAGCTGTTAGCCATGACTCAGTCAAATAGAACTCTAGGCAGTGATTTGAGCAGCGTCCGAGGATGAAATATTAACTCATTGCCCCATCTGTTATCTCAGGGAAGCTCTCTCCCGATGCCCGGCCAGTTCTTACTCTTCAGCTGAGGTCACTGACGGAATTGTATATGGGTAGTTTCATCGCTGTTTGTGGGATTATACTGCTCTGAAATTGGCGCATGTTCTTTCCTAGATTGCAAGCAAAGGTGTGCTAATGACCATGAACTACTGATCGGTGTAATTGGTTTATTATTGTCACGTTACAGCTCTATAAAACCCTGTTGAACCACGCTTGGAATATTGTGTTCAGTTCTGGTCACCTCATTGCAGGAAAGATGTAGAAGTTTCAGAGAGGATGCAGAGGAGATTTATCAGGATGCTGCTTGGACTAGACAGCATGCCTTATGAGGATAGGTCAAGCAAGCTGAAGCTTTTTCCTCTGGAGTGAGGGAGAATGAGAGATGACTTGATGGAAGCGTACAAGATGATAAGGGGTTTCGACTGAGTGGATAGTCAGAGACTTTTTCCCAGGGTGAAAACAACTAATACAAGAGGGTTTAATTTCAAAGTGATTGGAAGAAGGTATGAGATATCAGAGGTAAGCGTTTTACACGGAGAGTGGTGGGTGCATGGATCGTCCTGCCAGGGGTGGTGGTTGAGGCAGATAGATCAGGGGCATTTCAGAAACACTTAGATGGGCACGTGGATAATGGTAAAACAGAGCGTTCTGTGAAGCTAAGTTTTAGGTTGATCTTGGAGGAGGCTAAGAGATGGGCAGAATGGCCTGTTCTGTGCTGTAATGTTCTATGTTTTATGTACCGAGATAGAGTGAAAAGCTGTTTACATACCATCCAGATAAATTATTCTAAACATTGGGATAGTAGGAAACGAAAAACTTTATGGAATGTAGAATACAGAGTTACAGCTGCAGAGAGAGTGTGCTACATGTAGGCAAATATAATCACAGGACCACGACAAGGTAGATTGAGAAATCAAGAGTTTATCTATATTATACTAAAGGGTCCATTCAAGAGTCATTTAACAGAGGACTGTGTCATCAGAAAATGTTTCTATGGGAAGCAAATCTGCCACCTGTAACTATTAGCCAACACTGACTCCAGACGCATTGGAACACTTCTGATTGTTCACCAGCCTATCCTGCCACGCAACTGCATTAAAACCGCAGTTCACCTCGTA
Organism: Mobula hypostoma; assembly: GCF_963921235.1. Classification (NCBI taxonomy): domain Eukaryota; kingdom Metazoa; phylum Chordata; class Chondrichthyes; order Myliobatiformes; family Myliobatidae; genus Mobula; species Mobula hypostoma. Next base: position 188,435,556 of record NC_086100.1, read on the forward strand.
ATAAAGACTGCAGTGATTCACGATGGGATTTCCCCACCAGCATCCTTTCAGGCACAATAATTACCAAGAGGAATAAATATAGGCTTGCTTTTGACATCTGCATTCTGTGCAGGAATAACAGAAAGACTGCATTGTTTAATTGATTTGCTTTAGCTTGGTTCTGTTTATCCAATAAGGAACAATTGTGGACTCTTTTGTGAAATTTCCCCTCAGTTTTCCCTGCTCTGAAGACAATCCTGGTTTCTTTAGTCCCTTAACATAAAGTCTCTCATTTGTTGGTTTTGGTAAATCCTGTGGACATCATTTTCTCCTTAAAGGAACCAAGTTTTGCTGTAGATTGGCTTAAATTCAATGAGATATTGTGAAAGGTGTAATTATTGAACAAATTAATTCCTGTCAAATCGTTAAAGATTGTTAAATGAATAATGGCTGGGAATGTTTAAAGAAGGAGGTTTGAGAATATTAGTCAAAGACAAAATACATTTATTGTCAAAGTACATATATGTCACCATATGTTATATTTCTTCTATTTAAACGTACCGTAGGTTAACAGTAAAGAATCAGATTCCAGAAGAATTAGAGAACTTATATTTACAGTAATAAACAAACACGTCCTAACCCCGCCACATGCTGAAACATTCTGGCAAGTCCCGTGCATCCTCAGTGCTCTGTCCAATCACGTACTGGCACATCGTTGCACGTGATACCACCACATCTTCCTTTTCTTAAAAAGAAAAAATAACAACATTAATCAAAGCAAATACATAATTCAACAAGTCTCAATCAGTCTCCCTGTGGGTTTACCAACACTAGTAGACCTCCTAAGTGATACACATAGATCTTGTATTTCCTTGTTATTATTTACGTTTTGTCTCATCTGCATCAGTGAACTGAAAATCTGAAGAATCACATCTGCTTTTCCTTAAAGAGAAAAACAAATAACAACACTAACCAATAAACAAATCAGCTGATGGAAACTCTGAAGTTGGCTCTTCGCTATCTGGGTCATGACTCTTTTTGTGCTTCTTCTTTTCTGCTTTAAGCTTTTCTTCATGTATCTCAACTGAACTTTTTGGTATACTCTCACATGCCTCCTGGTTAGAATCTGGAATTTCATTTAAGCAGTTCACACTATCCTCCTCAGCAATCTGCTTTCCTGCTTCTGTTTGGACTGTATCATTCCTAATTCCTTCCACTTCCATTTGTAATGAAATACAAATCCTTTTTTCTTCATCTAATTCATTCATTAACTGTGTAGTCTCTTTTTTATGCTGAGACTTCATCATTTCAATAAAACTTCCAAATTCCGTTACTTGTGCTTTCACTTCTTCCTTATACTGTGCCCACTGTGAGCGTTCTTGCTCTAGACAGTGGTTAGTCTGAATCTCATATTCTCCTAGTGTCTCTTTCATTACTACTTGCATTGAAGCAACCTCTTCCTTTTTCACATCATCAATTGCCTCCTGTTTGGTCATCTCAGACACTGCAGCTACTGCTTTTATATTCCCCATGTCAGCATTTGCCTCCTGCTGGACCTGCAGTCGAGTTACGTCACCTTCTGCCGACTGTAATGCAACATTCTGTCGCTCCAGCTGTGTGTCACTATCCAAGACAAAAATTCTTTTCACCAAATGCAGTCTTTCACAGGCAGATAAACCCAGAATTGACTGTACAGTTTTTGGCACGACCACAAATGAAAGCATGTGCACAGTATTTTTATGTGATACTTTTGCCACACAAGTTCCTTTAACTGGAATGTCTGCACCTGAATAATCAGTCACTTTAATATTAGTCTGATGAACTTTGGTCTTGGCTTTAAAGCATTAAACTCAGATCCTGCAAGAGCATTTACTGGTGCCCCAGTATCAGGTTTAAACAGAATATTGTTTTCATTCACTTGCAACGGAGTAGTCCAGTCATTCTTACTTCGTTTGTTTTCACAAAGCACATCTATATAAAATTCCTCTCGTTCATCTTCAAGCACTGCATTTACTTGTTTCATTCTATTGTCCTTCTTTCTACTTCTACAACAGCATGAAAAATGATTAATGATCTGGATGATAGGGTGGTAAATTGGATTAGTAAGTATGCAGATGATACTAAGATAGGTGGAGTTGTGGATAATGAAGTAGGTTTTCAAAGCTTGCAGAGAGATTTAGGCCGATTAGACGAGTGGGCTGAAAGATGGCAGATGGAGTTTAATGCTGATAAATGTGAGGTGCTACATTTTGGTAGGACTAATCAAAATAAGACCTACATGGTAAATAGTAGGGCATTGAAGAATGCAGTAGAACAGAGGGATCTAGGAATAATAGTGCATAGTTCCCTGAAGGTGGAATCTCATGTGGTGAAGAAAGCTTTTGGTATGCTGGCCTTTATAAATCAGAGCATTGAGTATAAGAGTTGGGATGTAATGTTGAAATTGTACAAGGCATTGATGAGGCCAAATTTGGAGTATTGCGTACAGTTTTGGTCACCGAATTATAGGAAAAAGGTCAACAAAATTGAGAGAGTACAGAGGAGATTTACTAGAATGTTACCTGGGTTTCATCACCTAAGTTACAGAGAAAGGTTGAACAGGTTGGGTCTTTATTCTTTGGAACGTAGAAGGTTGAGGGGGGAACTTGATAGAGGTATTTAAAATTATGAGGGGTATAGATAGAGTTGACGTGGATAGGCTTTTTCCATTGAGAGTGGGGGAGATTCAAACAAGAGGACATGAGTTGTTAGGGGGCAAAAGTCTAGGGGTAACATGAGGGGGAACTTCTCTACTCAGAGAGTGGTAGCTGTGTGGAACGAGCTTCCAGCAGAAGTGGTTGAGGCAGGTTCGATGTTGTCATTTAAAGTTAAATTGGACAGCTATATGGACAGGAAAGGAATGGAGAGTTATGGGCTGAGTGCAGGTCGGTGGGGCTAGGTGAGAGTAAGAGACTGGCACGGACTAGAAGGGTCGAGAAGTTTCCGTGCTGTAATGGTTATGTGGCTACCGCAGCCATTGCAAATTTTGCCATATGCGAAACACTAATTTGGATGGTGTTCCCGCGCACAGCGATCACATGACCTTTTTTCCCAAATGCCGACTGGCTCTCAGCCGGTTTTGTCGATGTATTATTATATTTCTTGATACATTTGCGCTTTTTAACGTTTACATTACAGTTTTCAACAAAAAGCTCTTCAGCCTGCGACTTTATGGTCTCAGAAGCTTCGAAGATCGCGAAAGCTTTTTCAAAATTTAAATCTTGCACCCTCAACAGCCTTTCTCACAGAGCATTATCTCAAATGCCACAAACTAGTCTATCTTTAATAAGAGAACCTGTCAGCAATCCGAACTCGCACGTTCTACTATGCTTTCTTAACTCAGTCACATACTGATCAATCGTTTCAGCAGCTCTCTGCGAACATGTGAAGAATTAATATCGTTCATATGTTAAATTACGCTTAGGTATACAAAATACTTCAAATCTGTCCATTATCGACTTTAAATTGAAATTATCTCCATCTGGACAAAATTATTATATACCCCTACTGCAAACAACAGGAATTCTGCAGATGCTGGAAATTCAAGCAACACACATCAAAGTTGCTGGTGAACGCAGCAGGCCAGGCAGCATTTTGTAGGAAGAGGTGCAGTCGACGTTTCAGGCCGAGACCCTTCGTCAGGACTAACTGAAGGAAGAGTGAGTAAGGGATTTGAAAGTTGGAGGGGGACGGGGAGATCCAAAATGATAGGAGAAGACAGGAGTGGGAGGGATAGAGCCAAGAGCTGGACAGGTGATAGGCAAAAGGGGATACGAAAGGATCATGGGACAGGAGGTCTGGGAAGAAAGACAAGGGGGGGGACCCAGAGGATGGGCAAGAGGTATATTCAGAGGGACAGAGGGAGAAAAAGGAGAGTGAGAGAAAGAATGTGTGCATAAAAATGAGTAACAGATGGGGTACAAGGGGGAGGTGGGGCATTAGTGGAAGTTAGAGAAGTCGATGTTCATGCCATCAGGTTGGAGGCTACTCAGACAGAATATGAGGTGTTGTTCCTCCAACCTGAGTGTGGCTTCATCTTTACAGTAGAGGAGGCCGTGGATAGACATGTCAGAATGGGAATGGGATGAGGAATTAAAATGTGTGGCCACTGGGAGATCCTGCTTTCTCTGGCGGACAGAGCGTAGATGTTCAGCAAAGCGGTCTCCCAGTCTGCGTCGGGTCTTGCCAATATATAAAAGGCCACATCAGGAGCACCGGACGCAGTATATCACCCCAGTCGACTCACAGGTGAAGTGTTGCCTCACCTGGAAGGACTGTTTGGGGCCCTGAATGGTGGTAAGGGAGGAAGTGTAAGGGCATGTGTAGCACTTGTTCCGCTTACACGGATAAGTGCCAGGAGGGAGATCAGTGGGGAGGGATGGGGGGGAACGAATGGACAAGGGAGTTGTGTAGGGAGCGATCCCTGCGGAATGCAGAGGGGGGGGGAGGGAAAGATGTGCTTAGTGGTGGGATCCCGTTGGAGGTGGCGGAAGTTACGGAGAATAATATGTTGGACCCAGAGGCTGGTGGGGTGGTAGGTGAGGACCAGGGGAACCCTATTCCTAGTGGGGTGGCGGGAGGATGGAGTGAGAGCAGATGTACGTGAAATGGGGGAGATGCGTTTAAGAGCAGAGTTGATAGTGGAGGAAGGGAAGCCCCTTTCTTTAAAAAAGAAAGACATCTCCCTCGTCCTAGAATGAAAAGCCTCATCCTGAGAGCAGATGCGGCAGAGACGGAGGAATTGCGAGAAGGGGATGGCGTTTTTGCAAGAGATAGGGTGAGAAGAGGAATAGTCCAGATAGCTGTGAGAGTCAGTAGGCTTATAGTAGGCATCAGTGGATAAGCTGTCTCCAGAGACAGAGACAGAAAGATCTAGAAAGGGGAGGGAGGTGTCGGAAATGGACCAGGTAAACTTGAGGGCAGGGTGAAAGTTGGAGGCAAAATTAATAAAGTCAACGAGTTCTGCATGCGTGCAGGAAGCAGCGCCAATGCAGTCGTCGATGTAGCGAAGGAAAAGTGGGGGACAGATACCAGAATAGGCACAGAACATAGATTGTTCCACAAACCCAACAAAAAGGCAGGCATAGCTAGGACCCATACGGGTGCCCATAGCTACACCTTTAGTTTGGAGGAAGTGGGAGGAGCCAAAGGAGAAATTATTAAGAGTAAGGACTAATTCTGCTAGACGGAGCAGAGTGGTGGTAGAGGGGAACTGATTAGGTCTGGAATCCAAAAAGAAGCGTAGAGCTTTGAGACCTTCCTGATGGGGGATGGAAGTATATAAGGACTGGACATCCATGGTGAAAATAAAGCGGTGGGGGCCAGGGAACTTAAAATCATCGAAAAGTTTAAGAGCGTGAGAAGTGTCACGAACATAGGTCGGAAGGGATTGAACAAGGGGTGATAAAACAGTGTCGAGGTATGCAGAAATGAGTTCGGTGGGGCAGGAGCAAGCTGAGACAATAGGTCGGCCAGGACAGGCAGGTTTGTGGATCTTGGGTAGGAGGTAGAAACGGGAAGTGCGGGGTGTGGGAACTATAAGGTTGGTCGCAGTGGATGGGAGATCCCCTGAGCGGATAAAGTAGGTGATGGTGTGGGAGACAATGCCCTGGTGCTCCTTAGTGGGGTCACGATCGAGGGGTAAATAAGAGGAGGTATCTGCGAGTTGTCGCTGTGCCTCGGCAAGGTAGAGGTCAGTACGCCAGACTACAACAGCACCCCGCTTATCGGCGGGTTTAATAATAAGGTTAAGATTAGTGCGGAGGGAGTGGAGAGCAGAGCGTTCCGAAGGAGTGAGGTTGGAATGGGGACAAGGTGCGGTGAAGTCGAGACGGTTGATGTCCCGTCGGCAATTAGCGATAAAGAGATCCAGAGCAGGCAGAAGACCAGAGCGGGGTGTCCATGAAGAAGAGGAGGGATGAAGACGGGAGAAGGGGTCATCGGTGGGGGTGGAAGAGTCCTTGCCGAAGAAGTAGGCTCAGAGACGGAGACGGTGGAAGAAAAGTTCTGCATCGTGGCGAACACGGAACTCGCTGAGGTGTGGGCGAAGGGGGACAAAGGTGAGGCCCTTACTGAGAACAGAGCGTTCTGCCTCCGACAGTTGAAGGTCGGAGGGGATGGTAAAGACCCGGCACGGATGAGAGCTGGGATCAGAGGGGGGGAGGGGGGAGGCTGGGGGTGTCAATGGAGAGGGGAGGGTTGGGGTGAGAGGAAGATGGAGCCTCTGAGGGCCCAGGAGTTGACGGTGGGATCTGAGGAAGACGGGGCTGCGGAGTGGTGGTGGGGGAAGGGGAGACGGGAGTCACAACAGCAGCACATAAAGACCCGGCCTGGAGTTCAAGGCTGGAGTTGCAGTTGGAGGTTGCACAATCACTTTGAATGTGTCCATGGTCGTTGCTGGAGTCCGGGTTTTGAATATGCCCTGAGGTGTTGGAGCCGGCGAGATCAATGGCAGGGGCCGCAGTCTGAAGTTCATGCCTGCTAGCGTTGGGGCCGGCAGGCTCTGGAGTCCGTAGATGTAGGATCTTGCGATCTTTGCCTAACATGACAAAGTCAAAAAACGGCGATTGCAGGCGTGAATCCGACGGAGGATGAAATAACGGGTAGGACCATTACAGACGGCGAAGAAAGTGTCCCGAAGGTGTGGAAGGGTCTGGGATAGGGACACCAAGTACCTCCTCATGGCGGAGAGAGTCGCCTTCAGAGCTTGACGGGAGAAGCGGCGAGTCAATAAAATGTGAGTACCTGGGATCCTCAGAAGGTCCAAATTGAGAGGCTCGGAAACGAATCCTAAAGCCAACTGTAAGTTGGCGACGGAGGCACGTTCCAAGAAAGGATATATGGCTGTGATAGCGAGTCTGAGTCAAAGTGTGGTCGAAAAGTTGAAGAGCCGAAGAAATTACAGATGGGGAGCAGTGAGAGATGGTTTCACTGAACTCCCGTCGAAGAGAGGATCTAAACTTCTTCGGTGTAGGCATCACCGGAAGAGGCTTCGCAGTAGTGAATTTAAACGCAAACAACAGGAATTCTGCAGATGCTGGAAATTCAAGCAACACACATCAAAGTTGCTGGTGAACGCAGCAGGCCAAGCAGCATCTGTAGGAAGAGGTGCAGTCGACATTTCAGGCCGAGACCCTTCGTCAGGACTAACTGAAGGAAGAGTGAGTAAGGGATTTGAAAGTGGGAGGGGGAGGGGGAGATCCAAAATGATAGGAGAAGACAGGAGGGGGAGGGATAGAGCCGAGAGCTGGACAGGTGATAGGCAAAAGGGGATACGAGAGGATCATGGGACAGGAGGTCCGGGGAGAAAGACAAGGAAGGGGGGGGGACCCAGAGGATGGGCAAGAGGTATATTCAGAGGGACAGAGGGAGAAAAAGGAGAGTGAGAAAGAATGTGTTCATAAAAATAAGTAACAGATGGGGTACGAGGGGGAGATGGGGCCTTAGTGGAAGTTAGAGAAGTCGATGTTCATGCCATCAGGTTGGAGGCTACCCAGATGGAATATAAGATGTTGTTCCTCCAACCTGAGTGTGGCTTCCCCGACTGCTTCACTCCCGATTATATGGAGCAGAAGCGCAGCTTTGGTTTTATCCGATTTCTCTTCATAATCGATCGCCGATGAGTACAGTTCAAACTGTTGCTTGAAGATCCTCCAATTCTCCGCTACATTCCCAGTCAGCTGAAGTTTTGGTGGAGTTTGTAAACCTTCCATTTCACCGATTACCGTTTGAACTTTTTTTCTCCTTTTTTTTCCGATTATCTTTGATTCTCCCGTATTATTCTTCCAGAACCACTTCTGACACCATGTTATATTTCTTCTATTTAAACGTACCGTAGGTTAACAGTAAAGAATCATGTTCTGGAAGAATTAGAGAACTTTTATTTACAGTAATAAACAAACACGTCTTCCCGCCACGTGCTGAAACATTCTGGCGAGCCCTGCGCATGCTCAGTTCTCTGTCCAATCACGTACTAGCACATCATTACACGTGATATCACCATACCATATACAGTACCACATTAAGATTTATTTTCTTGCAGGCATTTACAGGAAAACAAAGAAATACAATATAATTAATGAAAACTATACATAAACAAAGACAAAATCAACCAAAGTGCAACAGAAGACAAATTGTCTTTTTTCTTTTTTTTTCCCAAACAGCTTTGACTTTGGTAGTGGGTGTAGATTTTTTAATAAAACTGTTTATATTCTAATATATGAATTAATCTAATCCACATGAATATAGAGTAAGGAGTTCGTTAATGTGATTTAATATACTGTATCTGGTATGATTATATTTTTTTCTTTTGTTTTATAATATGTATTCTCTTGAACTCTATTCTATATAGAAATCAATAAAAAATATTGGAAAAGAAAAGAAATTGTGCAAATAAACAAATAAATGGGTAGATACAGTAGATAATCAATAGATGGACAGATAAATAGATTAAAAAGTCAATAATACATAAATTATATATATATATATACACATACATAAACGTACGTACATATATACAAAAATACATACTGAGAACATGAATTGTAGAGTTCATGAAAGTGTGTCCACAGTTTGTGAGATTAATTTAACACTGAGAAGTGAATTTCTTCATGTTGATTCAAGAGCCTGATGTTTGTAGGGTAATAACTGTCCCTGAACCTGGTGGTGTGGGACCTAAGGTTCCTGTACCTCTCCTGCCCGATGACAGCCGTGAGGAGAGAGCATGGCCTGGATGGTGGGGGTCCTTGATGATGGATGCTGCTTTCTAGTGGCAGTGCTCCATGTAGATGTGCTCATCGGTGGGGAGGGCATTTCTGTGATTGTTTAGTAGCTTGGACTCTGGATTGCAATCCAAGGACTTTGTATCTGCGAAGATACATAGCATTAAATCAAATTCAGTCAGTGCTGTTAATCCTGATGATATCAGAAAATTGTCATAAAATGTGCTAATTGCAGTAAAAATCTATTCAGTTCACTCGTCTCCTTGGAGATGATGAAACCCTTTCCTCACTCTGGTCTGCAAAAGACTCCCGTCCTCTACTATGTGCTAATGATCCCTGAAGCAAGGTGCAAGTATAGTATTCACATCACAATAACAACATTAAAAATGTACCAAGGGTGAAACGTTTTAAGAAGCTGCTACTGGTTAAACATAGCTGGGTTGAATTCAATTCATTCAACACTGGATTCTTCAAACAGAACTTTGAAAGGTACACTTCAGGAACAAGTCTTGCTGCCCATGATCTCTGTGCCAAACATGATGCCGAGTAATACAGATTCATTCTGCCTGGAGCCATGATCTACATCTCTGCATTCCTCATGTGTCTAAAAGCCTCTTGAATGCCACCTTCGTATCTACTTTCATCATTGCACCTGTAGTGCGTTCTAGGCGTCCACCACTTACTGCGTAAGGAAAATTACCTTGCACTTTGATTTCTCTAACTTCGGGTAATTTATCCCCCCTTCCCCTTCTCTCTTTTCTATTCCCCAATACTGGTTCCCTTCTTCCCCCTTCTTTTCTCCTCACCTGGCCATCACCTCCCTCTGGTGCTCCTTCTCCTTCCCTTTCTCCCATGGTTGACTCCTGTCAGATTTCTCCTTCTGCAGTCCTTTACCTCTTTCGCCTATCACCACCCTGCTTCCTACATCATCCCCCTCCTCCACCCGCCCACCCATCTTCCCCCTTATCTGGTCTTACCTATCACCTGCCAGCTTGTATACCTCCCCCTTCCCCCCACCTTTTCATTCCGGCTTCTTCCCCCTTCATTTCCAGTCCTGATGAAGGGTCTATGCCTGAAACATTGTCTATTCGTTCCTCTCCATAGAAACTATCTGCTCCGCTGATTTGCACCAGCATTGTGTGTGTTACTCCGCACATCTTCGTTCCCCTGCTCAGCTTAAAACTGTTCCCCATAGTATTTGCCATTCTTACCCAGGGGATAAGATTCTGACTGTCGACCCTTCCTCTGTCTCCCATAATTTGATAAAGCTATCTGATCTTTCTCCAACCTATGACCCTTCAGAAAAAACAACACAAGTTTGTCCCATCACAGACAAGAGAAAGTCTGCAGATGCTGGAAATCCGAGCAACACACACAAAATGCTGGAGGAGCTCAGCAGGCCAGGCAGCATCTATGGAAAAGAATACAGTCGACGTTTCGGGCCGAGACCCTTTGGCAGGACTGGAGTAAAAAAGCTGAGGAGTAGATTTAAAAGGTGGGGGGAGGGGAGAGAGAAACAGAAGGTGACAGGTGAAACCGGGAGGCAGAGGGATGAAAGAAAAAGCTGGGATGTTGACTGGTGAAAGAGATACAGGGCTGGAGGGGGAGGAGTTGGATAGAAGAGGACAGAGGGCCATGGAAGAAAGAAAAGGGGGGAGGAAGCACCAGAGGGAGGCGATAGGCGGGAAAGGAGATAAGGAGGGAAAAGAGGAATTCCCTCTAATCCGGGCAACAGCCTGGTAAACCTCTGCTGCATCCTCTCCAAAGCCTCCACATGGTTCTGGTGATGGGTTACACACTAATCTCCAAGTGCAGCATAACCAAAGTTTCAGATTCTGATTCGTTTATTTATCAGATATATTATTGTGTATCAGGTGTATCACGTTTATTTATCACGCATGCGTAAAGACATACAGTGAAACACGTCGCTTGCATTAGCAACCAACACAACCTAAGGATTCAGTTCAAGAGGACTGGAATATTAAAACAAGGATGTAATGCTGACACTCTATAAGGCATTAGCCAGGCCACATTTGGTGTATTGTGAGCAGTATGGGACCCTTGCATAAGAGTGTGGCTTTGGAGAAGGTTCAGAGGAGGTTCACAAGAATGATCCTGGGAATGAAAGGATTAATGTATGAGGGGTGCTTGATAACTCTGGGCTTGTACTCACTGGAGTTTACAAGAATGGGCGGGGATCTCATTAAAACCTATCATATATTGAAAGGCCTAGATAGAGTCGATATGGAGTGGATGTTTCTTAAAGTGGGGGGAGTCCAGACCAGAGGGTACAGGCTCGGAATGCAAGAATATTCCTTAAGAACAGGGATGGGGAGGGAGTTCTTACCTAAAGCTCGGCGAATCTGTGGACTTCGTTGCCACAGATGGATGTGGAGGCCAAGTCATTGGGTATATTTAAAGTGGAGGTTGATAGGTTCTTGACTCGTAAGAGCATCAAAGGTTACGGGGAGATGGCAGGAGAATAGTGTTAAGAGGAATAATAAACCAGCCATGGTGGAATGATGGAGGAGACTCAATGGACACATGGTCAAATGCTTTTCCTTAATCTTATTGTCTTTTGGTCTTATGTGCTGGGGGCAGCCCGCAAGTGTTGTCACACATTTTGGTGCCTATATGTTCAGTGTTTTAGTTTTATACAAATGGTTGCCTTTAATTGCATGGTTACTTCCAATATGTTCACCCTGTTTCATTTTCAACCTCACAGTTTATTAGTTTCCTTGAGTAACCATGATAACACAGTTGCATCAGATGATATGGCACTTTTATGAAAATTGCATGCTGCAAGACACCTCTGACTCACAATCCATTTGTGGAAGAAGGGCATACTTCTAAAATTAAGTTTTACATTTCTTAGTCTATCTCTGTCTGCAGTTCTTCACACAAAGGATAGTGGATTTATGAAACTTACTCTCCAGAGGCCACAGATGTTGGCAAAGAAAATAATTTAACAACACAGATTTGAGAGCAGAAAATTCTTGAAACACTCACTAGATCAGTCACCGTCTATGAAAGAACATTTCAGACCAGTTCAATCACAGTTTGATATGGACTAAGTGGGCCAAAAGGCCTGTTGCCATGCTGTAGCACTCTATGACTCTGTGACCATGACCAGAGAACCTTGTCTCAGTTCTGAATGTTTCCAGCTTTTCCTATTTTCATTTCAGACTTTCAGTATTTGCATTTCACTTTTCCCACACATTTGATTCTTTTTGTTTCGCTATAGTTAGACCAGGATAGCAGGTGGAGAAACGTCTCCACCAAAGGAGGTGAACGGCACTTCTTTCCTCTGCTAGCCTGCAGGTCACCCTTGGGCTGGTGTAGCACCTGCTTAACCCCTCCAATCTGATCAGGGTCATGTGAAGCAATGGGAGCAGGTGGTGGATGGTCGTATGAGCAGCTGGTGCATGTCACAAGTCCTGGTTATGCAACCACTGATGCCGGGCAAAAATTCTCTGAAGAGTACTGATAATGGCTGTCAATCTCAGCCCAAAATGTCGACTGTACTCTTTTCCATAGATGCTGCCTGGCCTGCTGGGTTCCTCCAGCATTTTGTGCGTGTTGCTTGGATTTCCAGCATCTGCAGATTTTCTCTTGTTTGTGATTACGGCTAGCATCTCCTGCTTTGTAAAGGCACTGTCCAGAAGAATGCAATGGCAAACCACTTTTATAGAAAAATTTGCCAAGAATAATCATGGTCATGGAAAGATTATGGTCACTCATGTCATACAACATTGCACATAATGAGCCAATGAAACAACATCCACTGACTCTCCTTTTTCTATCCTGCATGTTATTTCCTCAAAGAATTCCAACAGTTTTGTCAGGCAAGATTTCCCCTGAAAGAAACCATGTTGATTTTGACTTATTTTATCTTGTGCCTCCAAGTATCCCGAAACCTCATCCTTAATAATGGACTCCAACATCTTCCCAACCACTGAAGTCAGGCTAACTGGCCTATAATTTCCTTTCTTCTGCCTGCCTCCCTTCTTAAAGAGTGGAGTGACATTTGAAATTGGAACCCTGGTGTGCAGTCCATCTGGTCTAAGTGACTTATTTACCCTTCAGACCTTTCAGCTTCCCACACACCTTCTCCTTACTAATAGCAACTACTCTCACTTCTGCCCCCGATACTTCCAAATTTCTGGCATACTGCTTGTGTCTCCCACAGTGAAGACTGATGCAAAATACTTATTAAATTCATCCACCATTTCTTTGTTCCCCCATTACTACCTCATCTTCCAGTCTCGCCTCCCTTTTACTCTTTCTATATCTGAAATAACAACTTTTGGTGACCTCTTTCACATCATTGGCTAGCTTCCCTTCGGATTTCATCTCTTCTCTCCTTATGGCTTTTTAGTTGCCTTCTGTTGGTTTTTAAAAGCTTCCCAATCCTCAAACTTCCACTAATTTTTGTGATATTATATATTTTCTATTTTCCTTTTATGCTGTCTGTGACTTCCTTTGTCAGCCACAGTTGCCTTATGTGGATAACTTTAAAGTTCGAAGTAAATTTATTATCAGAGCACATATTTGTCACCATATATGACCCTGAGTTTAATTCCTTGGCAGACATTCACAGTAGGATAAAGAAACACAATGGAATCAATGCTGTTTCTGTTGTTTCGTACGGCATGGCCCAGGAGGAGCAGACGTGAGTTCGTCCATTTGGGTGCTGGCTTGGATCAATCTTCATCTGGCATCTTGACCGCCATCGTTCTGACAGGGGTGGCCCTGAGTTGGCATCGCCTGATAGAGTTCTTGAAGCACGGAAGCCTCCATGCGATGTCAACGTGTTGATCCAGGTCGTGGAGGAATAGAATCACTGAAACACTACACACAGAGATTGACAAACAATGTGCAAAAAAAATAATGTGCTAATAATAATAATAATTAATTAATTAAAAAGATAGCTGGATGGATAGATAAATAAATAGATAGATAATTAATTAACTAATTAATACTGAGAGCTTGAGTTGTAGAAACCTTGAAAGTGAGTCCATAGGTTGTGGAATGAGATCCGAGTTGAGGTGAGTGGAGTTGTCCGCACCGGTTCAAGTGCCTGATGGTTGAAAGGTACTAACTGTTCTGGAACCTGGTTCAATAACAGTTCAGCATGGATGAGATGTGCTGAATGGCCTCTTTTTGTGCTGTAGTGCTATATGACTATGCCCAGAGAACTTCTTGTCGGTTCAGAATGTTTCCAGCATTTTCTATCTTTATTTCAGACTTTAAGCATCTGCATTTCATTTTCCCATCAGATTCGATTCTTGCTGTTTAGGTTTCTTGCGCAGATAACTTCACTGCTTCACGTAGCCAATGTTTCTGGTGGCATCATCAGCTCACCCAGATTACATATGTAACATAGAGCAAACTTCTGGAGGAGACTCAAGAGGCAGTGGCTGCTGAAATCTGCAGCAAAAACAGATCTGAATCAGAATGAGATTTATTATCACTGACATCTAACATGAAATTTGTTATTTTGTAGCAGCAGTACTGTGATACATAAAAATCTACAATAATAGAAAAACAGTGGCTGGTAAAAAGACCCTTACCAGGAATTGGTTATCACAGGAGAGCCCAACTTTAAACGTATGGATGGAAATTACAATGAACATTTACAAAATGGAGAAGGTAACAGCATCTGTTAATCATAAGTTGGAACAATTTGATTCATACTGGGAAAAATGTTTTAACTACATAACACCTCATAGGCCTAATTTTATTCTCACAAGTCAATGAATATGTTGTTGAAAAAAAGATCACTCCTACTTTGTACATAGTTTTCTTCTTTTGATCGTTCTTTCTTTCCTCTCCTTTCTATAAGTGTATACCTCAGATAAATATTATGTGGAGATTTGAGACAAATATGATTATATGATATATACGTACAGTATCTGAAATACATCTTATGGAAAGTTTTGTTTGATGATGAACTTCAATAAAAAATAAATTACAAAAGAAAGAAAAACCAATAGAAAGGAACAAAGAGGGTTCATAGACCGTTTAGAAATCTAATGGCAGAGGGGAAGAAGCTGTTTCTAATTCACTAAGTGTGTGTCTTCAGGCCCCTGTAACTCCTCCCTGGTGGTAGTGATGAGAAGAGAGTCTGAACTGGATGTTGAAGGTCCTGAGATGATAGATATTGCCTTCCTGAGGTGTCTCCTCTTGAAGATGTCCTCAATAGAACGAAGTGTGTGCCCGTGATGGAGTTGGCTTAGTCTATAACCTTCTGCCACCTCTTTCGATCCAGAGTCCAGCAACTGCAGCCTGTTGTGTTTCCACAAGGTTGTCTACAACTGGAATGAATAAGGTAGAAGTGCAACCTAAGATAAGAAAAATACAGTCACTTCCTGATTGCTTACTGGAGTTTGCAGTGAAAAATACACACCTGAGAAGATTTGATAACAGTTGGATTGGATTCAATCCTGATGTTTCTGTGGCTAACTAGTTTGAGATACTGGAGAGTTTCCCTCCCACAAACCACTGATGTTTGACCGTCAGAATAGAGAATCAACATGACTGAGTTGGGGTTTGGGAAATTTTCTAAAACAGAGAATGAAAAACTAATAATACTCCTAATGTAAAAATGTAATGAATTATTTTATGTTCTATTAGCCAGAGACTATTTTCCAGGGTGGAAACAGCTGATAGTAGGGGGCATAATTTTAGGGTGATTGGAGGAAAGTATAGTGGGGGGATGTCAAAGGTAGCTTTTTCGCACAGAGCGTGGTGGGTGTGTGGAACACACTGCCAGGGGTGGTAGACGCAGATACATTAGGGACATTTAATAAACGCTTATAAACACATGGACGAAAGAAAAATGAAGGGCTATGTGGACAGGAAGGATGAGACTGATGTTAGAGTATGTTAAAATGTCAGCACAACATTGTGGGCCAAAGGGCCTGTGCTGTGCTTTAGAAATTGATACAAAATGGCACCAGCGACCAATGTGACTATTGGCGCATCCTACAGACAGTTCACAAAACTACTTCTTTTAAATATTCTTCTAGTGCTAATCTGTGTGTGGTTGGAGCCTGTAATTTACATTTTGATAATGTGTTTTTGGGCTGGTTGAGCAATCTGGTGCTTTTGCTGCCTCCGAGGAAATCTGGCATGGTCGAGAGCAAGTTTGGGAACAAAGTGTGCGGCCTAATAGCGGACCAGTGATGGGCCCTATTACTCGCCAAACTCCCCGATCAGGCGTCAACAAGTTTGAAATCAATAAGGACGAGAGTGGAAGGTGAGTGGATGTTCAGCGTCATCTGCCTGCATTTGACTGGTCTCTCTCTCCGCCTCTCGCTAGCTGCAGCCGGAGGAATGTACAGGAGTCTTAGGTCTTGGGCAAAGCTTGATTGGTGCAGTTTGTGGATTGGACTCATCTCTGCAGTTCATGTTATGTGTGTTTCTGCTTTCTGATATCTTTTTTATTGCTATTTTTTGCGATTTTGATTGGGGCACTTTGACGCGGTCTGGTTCTGCGACTTGCAGTCAATTAATGACTCAGAACTGATTTGAACTGAACTGAACTGAATTGTTTTGAGGACTCTGTGGTTTGATGTTTAATATTCTCTGTGTATTTTTCTCTTTTTTGCCATTTGCACAATTTGTTCCTTTTTGGTGTATTGGGTGTTTAATGATTTTTTAAAATGGATTCTATGGTGTTTCTTTATTTTGTAGGTGCCTGTGAGAGGACAAATCTCAGGGTTGTATTCTGTATACATACTTTGATACTTTTCTATGCTCTATGATTCCCCTTAAAGCCTTGCCCTTTTGATGGAGATTCCATTTTCCCAATCAAAATAGGTCCCTACTGCCAATTTATCTGATTATGCTCGGTGAATTGTTAAAGGTCAACCTGAAACATTATAACTCTGTTTCTCTCCCCACAGATGCTGCCAGGCTTGCTGAGTATTTGCAAACATTTCATGTTTTATTTCACATTTTTGGCAAATGAGGCATTTGGATTGCTAAATGTGCGGCATTGCTGTTAGTTAAACAAGTTAATAAAATGCAGCCCAAGGTTAAGTAGACAAACCTCGAAACAAAAGAGATTCCGCTAATGCTGGAAATCCAGGGCAAGAAATAAAATCGTCCTGACGAAAGGTCTCGGCCCGAAACGTCGACTGCTTCTTCTTATGGATGTTGTCTGGCCTGCTGCGTTCCACTAGCATTTTGTGTGTGTTGCAAGAAATAAAATGCTGGTGGAACTCAGCGGGTTGGGCAGCATATGTGGAAAGGAATAAACAGACAACATTTTGGGCTGAGACCCTTTGTCAGGACTGGAAAGGAAGGTGGAAGAGGCCAGAATGAGAGGTAGACGGAGGAGAAGGTGTGCAAGCTGACAGGTGAAACCAGGTGAGAGGGAAGGTGGGTGGGTGGGTGAGGGGGGGGATTGAAGTGAGAAGCTGAGACACAATAAGGTAAGGGGCTGAAGAAGAAAGAATCTGATAGGAGAGGAGAGTGAACCATGGATAAAGGGAAGGATGAGGACGTCATAGGCAGGATGTGGGCAGGTGAGGAGAAGGGATATAAACCCATAATTCATGCAGTTTGTAATCTAAGCTAATCCCATTTGCCTGAACTTGTCCTATCTATGGATCTGTCCAAATACTCATAACTTTAAAATGTTGCTCTTGCACCTGGCTCAGCCACTTTCTCATTCCAGGATTGTTTGATACAGCACGGTAACAGGTCCTTCTGGCTCAGTGAGCCCGTGCGGCCCGATTACACCCACGTGACCAATTAACCTTCTAACCCGTAAGTCTTTGGAAGGTGGAGGAAACCACAGCATCCAAAGGAAACCCACATGGTAATGGTCTCGCCCCGAAACATTGACTGTTTATTCCTCTCCACAGATGCTGCCTGACCTGCTGAGTTCCTCTAGCATTTTGGGTAGGTTGGTCTGGATCTCCCATATCTTGTGTTTGGGTACAAGTAGCTTACAGACTGGTGCTGTAATAGCGTCACACTAACCGCTACACAATCATACCACCCCAAGAGTAGGATTCAATCCCATGTGTGCAAACCACAATGGTTTAGCAGTCTATCGCATTAACTTCTTATCCACCTCAATGCATCTTGTAAAGAAGCATCATTGCTAAAGTAGATAATGTAGTGAAAGGAAATAATTGATTGTGTAAATTGTGGTGCAATATGAATGTAGAAATTTCAGTCGGAATAATAGAAGTATTGGATAGTTTCAGAAAGCAAATGTTGAACAGGGAGAACTGGGTGCGCTGGTTCATGAGATGCAAACGGTAAAGATAAAGCAAGTTCCGAGAAACGGACATGATTTTGTGAATAGTGGGGCAGGGACCATTAGGCCAAAGGACATGGGAGCCAGATGAAGTCAGCCAGTCCATCAAATCTGCTCCACCATTCCATCATGGATGATTTATTATCCCTCTTAAACCCTTTCAAGGCCTCTTCATCTCATGTTCTTGATAGTTATTGCTTATTTATCTATTTTTTTTTCTCAGCTCAGGCTGGTAAAACCTGAGTTAGGAGCAGACCAAAACACACTCATTTCTCAATTGCTAGGTACTTTCGGACTATTCCAGTGGTGTTTAGTATTGTGGCTTTCTGGAGATTTGCATTAATATTGTTATGTAGGCCTGATTGTTTAATCCTATTGCGTAGTGCCTTAGGGAAGATACCATTTGTAGATATTATTATCAGGACAATATATATTCTTTTCATGTTCCATAGTGTTTCAGTTTCCTCTTTCAATTCAGCATATTTGTGGTGTTCTTTACTTATTAATTTCTGTAAGTTGTGTGTGTTTGGAATGGCTATCTCTATTAAGTAAGTTGTTCTTGCTTGTTTATCCTGTATTATTATATGCAGACAGTTATTATGGGTTGTCCTATCTGTAATAATGGGTTGGTCAGAATATAATTTGTAGGACTCTGATTATAAAACTAGATTAGACCTGTATTTATAGTTATTATTATCATTATTATTTTTTCTTTCTTTTTGTCTTTGCACAGTTTGTTGTCTTATGGTTGTCTACACTGTTGACACGGTCTTTCATTGATTCTGTTATGACTATTGGATTTATTGACTGCAAGAAAATGAATCTCAGGGTTGTATATGGTGACATATATGTGCTTGGATAATAAATTTACTTAGAATTTTGAACCTTTCTCCCGCCTTCTCCCCATTATCTTTGATGCCTTTACTAATCAAGAACCTATCAGCCTTCACTTAAAGTATATCCTGTGATTTAGCCTTCACAAGGGGCTGAGTAGCTTGGTTCTGATTCCATTGTCTTTGTTTTTTGGAGGTCACTGTTAGATTTGGTGCTGTTTCTATTTTTATTTAGAAATACGAGTGGAACAGGGCCCTTCCAGCCCAACGAGCTGCACTGCCCAGCAATCCACCTAATCACAGGACAATTTACAATGACTAATTAACCCACTAACCGGTGGGAGGGAAGCAGGGCACCTGAAGGAAAGCCACACGGTCACAGGGAGAATGTACAAGCACCTTACAGACGGCGCTGGTCTACATTTCCAAGGGAGACAGGCTTGCCTTGCAGTCAGTACAGCATGGGTTTAATGCATTAGTTGCTAGGAAGGAATGCAAAAGGCTGGCCCATTTTTGCTGCAGCTTAGTTGAGACTCACGATCCACCCTTGCACACCACAACCATCAGTACTTTACCATTTCCTGTCACTTACCCTATGTACCGACACTCCTGTGCCTAGTGTCACTTCATGGGCGTACAATCCGTCTATGTATATACTGTATGCTAATTTTGTGTATTTATATCTATTGTATCTTGATATTGTGTTTGTATGATGCGTCAGACTGGAGTAATGATGCGTCAGACTGGAGTAACAATCATTTCATTTTCCTCTACACTTGTCAGCTGAAGAATGTTAATAAATAATCTTGAATCACGAATCTTGAAGGGTGTTGATGTGGCACGGTAGTATAGCGGTTAACATAACGCTTTACAGTGCCAGTGATGATAGGATCGGGGTTAAATTTCATCACTGTCTATAAGGTGTTTGTATGTTCACCCCTGACTGTGTGGGTTTACTCAGAGTGCTCCGATTTCCACCCACATTACAAGGGAGTACAGGTTAGAGTTAGTAAGCCAACCAACACCTGAAAATCTGCAGATGCTGGAAGTCCAAAGCAACACAGACAAAATGCTGGAGGATCTCAGCATCGGGCAGCATCTGTGGAAAAGAGTAAACAGTTGATGTTTTGGGCCAAGACCTGGCTTCAGGACTAGCTTGTGTTGCTAGGGTTAGTAAGTTGTGGGCATGCTTTGTTGGTTCAGGAAACATAGCGACACTTGCGAGCTGCCCCCAGCACATCCCTTGGAGTGTGTTGGCTGTTGCCGCAAATGACGCATTCCACGATATTTCAATGCTTCGATGTACATGCGACAAGTAAAGCTGATCTAGAACTGAATTGATAAGGCAGATTAGATTATGAGGACACATATTGTCATTTAGTAATGCATGCATTAAGAAATGATACAAAGTTTTTCCAGAATGATATCACGGAAACACATGACAAACCGACTTAAAATCTAACAAAAACCACATAATTATAACATATAGTTTCAACAGTGCAAAGCAATACCGTAATTTGATAAGAACAGACCATGGCACGGTAAAAGTCTCAAAGTCTCTCGAAAGTCCCATCATCTCACACAGACGGTGAACCTCCAGTGCCGCCAACTTGCCGATGCAGCATCCTGGAAGCATCCGACCACAGTCCGACTCTGAATCCATCCGAAAACTCCGAGCCTCCGACCAGCTCTCCGACACCGAGCACCATCTCTGCCGAGCGCTTCGACCCCAGCCCCGGCAACAGGCAATAGGCAAAGCCGAGGATTTGGGTCCTTCGTCTCCAGAGATTCTTGATCGCGCAGTAGCAGCGGCATTGAAGCAGGCATTTAAGAAATTACTCCGAGTGTTCCCCTGTGCTTCTCACAGCTGTCTCCATCAAATCCGGATTGTGCACGGCCCCCTAGTTAACACATAATCGATATCATTTGGAACAGCCGCGCGTGCTGCATCGCGCCGCCATCTTCTCCTCCCTCTTTGTGGTGAGATAGTCTCCATCACTGTAATTAGGGGGTGTTCCCTCAGAGTGAGCCGTCAGCTTTTTGCACTGAGATGAGTCAAAGAGCTGTGCCATACTGAAAAGGTTCATTCCAACCATTATACACAGTAGTCACATTTCAGAATCAGAATCAGAATGAGCTTTATTACCACAGACATATCTTGAAATCTGTTGTTTTGCATTACAGTGCAATACATGAAAATTACTCTAAGTTACAAAAAGAATATCTATATAAACAGTGCAAAAAGAGAGCAAAATACTGATGCAGTGTTTATGATTTGATGGACCATTCAGAAATCTGATGGTGGAGGGGAAGACGCTGTCCCTAAAATGTTGACTGTGTGTCTTCAGGCTCTTGAACCTCCTGCTGATGGGTACATGAGAAATGTCCTATCCTGGATGGTGAGCGTCTATGACCTTCTGTAGCCTCCTGCTGTCCTGTGCATTGAAGCCTCCGTGCCAGACTGTCTTGCAACCAGACAGAATGCTCTGTACGTTAGAATAGAAAATTGCTAGAGTGTCTGGTGACACATCAAATCTCCTCAAGTTCCTAATGAATTATACCCACTGCTGTGTCTTTGTCTGTAATTGCATGTCCAGGATAGATCTTCTGAGATGCTGACTCCATTTACCTGCATTTGATCAATGGCTCTCCATACCTTGGTCATTCCTGCTTTTGTTAAGAAGGGAAATCTTTAAGGTGAAAAGTCAGTGAGTGAAAATGTATACCTTTGTAATTTTCCACCTCATTCATTGAGGAAACTCTGAACTGACCACAATAGACAGATGGGGAGATTGAGGAGATGGGATGACTGAGCTGTAGGAGTGAGCATAACCTTTGGGGTTTAATGGATGTGAAACTTCTATTTCTTAAACAAGACTGATTATATTTTTAAATAAATTTTATTTTTTCAAATACAGTATCATTCTGCCCAGCAGGTAGTTCTGTTACAACATGTCTCCAGTGATCTGAGTTCAAGCTTGGCTTGAGGTGCTGCCAGTGTGGAATTTCCCTTTGGCTGCATGGACTTTCTCTGGATGTTCCTGTTTTCTCACACTTCCTAATGATGTGCCAGTTGGCAGGTTAATTAATAATAATAATAATAATAACTTATTTATAGAGCACTTTTTATATAAACAATGTCGTTCAAAGAGCTTTACAATGGGATAAAGTGCAAACATAAAAATAAAAGACAAAAAGATGTAAGTTAAAAGCAAGGTTTAGTAAATAAGTTTCGAGCTGGCATTTAAAAGTGTCAACCGAGTCTGCATCCCTTATAGTTTTGGTATTGAGTTCCACAGTTTAGGAGCATAGTTTGAAAAAGCTGACTTGCCAATAATCTTGTTTAAATTTTGTTTCATATACTTACTGTCTTAAATATTGTTTGGAGCTGTGTGGTAAGGAAATCAGGGCAGAATGGTGAGGACATGAGAAAGCACGGGTTACGGAGAAATCAGTGGGTGGGAGGAATAGATTGCTTTGAGAGTCGGCATAATCTCAGTGGGCAGAATGGCCTCTTGAAATATAATATGACAATAAGGTTCAAGCGAATGCTTTTCCCGTTGGGAGTCAATAAGCCAACAATGGTTCTGGGAACTTTGGTGATATATTCTCCCTTCACATCCCTGGTCACCTGCTCGTCCTTAGTTCAGGAGCTCCAACACCCAAGGGATCTCTCAGTCTAAAATTCTTTGAACTAGCACGAGCTTTCAACTTGTACTTTTTACCTCACTAAATGAACTACCACACGAGATTAGGTTCCTGCATTCTTTCAAAATTGTTGCTCCACACAGTCAGCATCTGAACATTTTTTGTAGCTAATAACAAAAATGATGCCTTATTCATTTTCATAATGGATCCATACATAACTGTTGATAATTGGAATATTTTTGGTACCTTGTGTCAGCATCAAGTACATCAAATTCAAAGATTAAAAGTACATATGTGTCACCATATACTACGCTGAGATTCATTTTTTACAGGCATTCAGTAAGTATATGAAACAAACAGAATTAATGAAAAACCACCCTCAACAGGATGGGTGGACAATCCACATGCAAAAGACAACAAGCTGCACAAATACAAAAGGAAAGAAAAGTAAGAAAGATAAATAAATGCATAGATAGATAGATAGATAAAATACATGAATAAATAAACAAACAAACAAGCAAGCAAGCAATAAATACGAGAACATGAGTTGAAGAGTCTTTGAGAGTGAGTCCATTGGTTGTGGGGAGAATTCAGTGTTGGGGCGAGTGAAAATGAGTGAAGATATCCCCTCTAGTTCAAGAGCCTGATAGTTGAGGGGTTGTAACTGTTCCTGAACCTTTGATGAGAACTGGTTCATGGTCCTCTGGTTTAATCCTCCTGAAGTCAATAATCAGCTCTTAGGTCGTGCTGACATTGAGTGAGGGATTGTTGTTATGGCACCACTCAGCCAGATTTTCAGTCTCCCTCCAGTATGCTGATTCATCACCACTTTTGATTCAGCCAATATCAGTGGTGTTGACAGCAAATTTAAATATGGCATTGGAACTGTGCTTAGCCTCACAGTCATAAATATAAAATGAGTAGAGCAGGGAGCCAAGCGCACAGCCTTAGAGTGCTCCTGTATTGATGAAAATTGCGGAGGAGATGTTGTTGCCAATCCAAACTGACTGGGGTCTGCAATCGAGGATCCAATTGCACAAGGAGATATTGAGACCAGGGTCTTAATGCTTATCGGTTAGTTTTGAGGGGATGATAGTATTGAATGTCAAACTGTAGTCAATGAAAAGCATCCTGATGTATGCATCTTCACTGTCTAAATGTTTCAGATGGGTCAACATCAGTTAAATACGTTGCAAATGGCTTTTCTGTATCCGAAGGATTGTTCAGATCTCAGCCTCTGGACAATAGCCGATTAAGATTTCTATAGGCTAACTTTTGCAAGGTTGCTGATTAGAGCTTTTAAAATGTTTATTCTTTTCATGGCTGTGTGTGGGTCATTGACAATGGCAAAATGTTTTGTCTATCTCTAATTGTCCTAAATTCAGAAGGAAATGTGTAGGAGATGGGGAATGGGGTATGTATGAAAATGGGGAACTGTAAATAAAAGGGGACTAATGTAAATGGATGTTCAAAGTTCAAAGTTTAATATAAATTTATTATCAAAGAACATATATGTCACCATGTACGAACTCTAGGATTTATTTTCTTGTGGGCAATCACAGTAGTACAAGAAACACAACAGAATCAATGAAAGTCTGCCACCAACAGGGTAGACAACAACTAATGTGCAAAAAGCAAACTGTGTGAATGCAAAAAGGAAAAAAAAGAAATAATAATAATGAATAAATAAATATGCAATAAATATCAAGAACATGAGATAAAGTGTCCTTGGAAGTAAATTCAGCTCAGGACGGGAGGGCAGCTAGGGGTTAGACAGATTTGGAGGAAGAGAGAGGTGGCGGTGGAGAAAAGGAGTTGGAGGGGAGTGGGAGATGGAGCTGGAGGGGAGAGAGGAGGCTGGAAGAGAGAGGGGGTGATTGAGAAAGGGGTTTGGAGGGGAGATGGAGCTGGAGGAGAGAGGAGGTTGGAAGAGTGGAGGCTGGTGGAGGAAAGGAGGCTGGCGAAGGAGAGGGGGTGGAGGAGAGAGGAAGCTGGAAGAGACTGGAGCTGACAGAAGAGAGGGGGCTGGTGGAGGAAAGGAGGCTAGTGGAGGGGGGCTGGAGGAGAGAGGGATTAGAGGAGACAGGGGTGGAGGACGGGTGTGGAAGAGATACTGGAGGAGAGAGGGGACTGACAGAGAAGGTTTTGCTGGGTCTGCTTGGCATGCAGATGCCATATATTATGTATCTGGTTGCAGGATGAGGTAGAATACTACATGAGTTGGTCTGTATTGGGGGGATTTGTAGTGGAGGATACATGAGCCCAGAGAGGACATATCATCCCTTTCTTGTTTAGTTTTCTGGGCACTGTCTTGCATCTGGATGTACCCAGTGGGAGTGTACCCAGCCTGGGTTAAATTAACAGGGAACATGTAGCCCAATTCTCAAAGCTCTAATTTTATAGATTTAATCTGTATTTTGATGGTTAGGATGAACTTTGTGGGCCGAAGGGCCGTTATTCAACATATTATTGAGGTTACACTCCTGGGTCTGTGCGCATATAGTCCAAAGTAGTACTTCGATGACAGATGACAGAACTTCTTCTTTCAAGGACATTACTGAACTAGACATGCATTTGCAGTGATCCAGTAACTTTGTATTTACAATTACAGAGGTAAATCCTTTTTTTAATACAAATTTATTTAATGACTGAGATTTCCCAGCTTAGATTGAAACTCATTTGACCTCACAGAGAGATTCTGTGTCTATGGATTAATGGCCCAAATGTTCAGCAATTTAACAACTACTGCACGTCACTCATTAAGAATTGAATTTTATGTGTGTTGATATTCAAAAGGGTCTAGTGTCTGTGTACACCAGTCACTAAAAGCCAATAATAGCAAGCAATTAGGAAGGCAAAAGACTTTCAGGCCTTTACATCGAGTGAATGCAGAAGTAAAGATGTCTTATGGCAACTTTATTTTCATTTATTTTTATTCAGAGATACTGCAGGGTAATAGGCCCTTGCAGCGCAAAGAGCCAGGCGGGCCAATTACATTCATGAGACCAATTAACCGATTGATCCATGCGTTTTGTGATGTGGGAGGAAACTGGAACACATGGAGGAAACCCACACAGTCATGGGAAGAGCACACAAGCTCCTTACAGACTGCGGCGGGAATTGAACCTGAGTCGCTGGCACTGTAACAGCGTTACGCTAACCTTTATGCTACCGTGCCACTCCCCAATTATATGGTCCTCTCCTGAATCCGACCTTGAAACATTCCATCCAAAGAGTGCTGTGAAAAGTGATTCCCAGAATAGTGAATCTGGCATATGAGAAGATTACGTTTAAAGGATGATGACATTTCTATTCTCTAGAGGTCAGAAGAGCATTGAAGCACACAACATCCTCAGAGGTCTCAATACCGTGGGGAATATTTCACCTGGCTATGGACTCTAGAACAAGGGATCATGGTTTCAGAATAGGTGGTGGGCCATACAGGGCTAAAATGAAAAGAATTATTTTCATTGTTGAAGGTGATGAATCTTTGGAATTCTCTATCCCCCAGAAAGTTGTGGAGATTCTGTCACTAGTCATCAAATCAAGTTAAGTCAAGTCACTCTTTATTGTCATTTCGACCATACCTGCTGGTACAGTACACAGTAAAAACGAGACAACGTTTTTCAGGACCATGGTGCTACATGAATACAAAAACTACACTGAACTATGTAAAACAACTCAAAACTACACTAGACTACAGGCCTACCCAGGACTGCATAAAGTGCACAAAACAGTGCAGACATTACAATAAATAATAAACAAGACAATAGGCACAATAGAGGGCAGTAGGTTGGTGTCATGCCAGGCTCTGGGTATTGAGGAGTCTGATGGCTTGGGGGAAGAAGCTGTTACATAGTTTGGTCGTGAGACCCTGAATACTTCAGTGCCTTTTGCCAAATGGCAGGAGGGAGGAGAGTTTGTATGAGGGGTGCATGGGGTCCTTCATAATGCTGTTTGCTTTATGGATGCAGCGTGTGGTGTAAATGTCTGTAATGGTGGGTAGAGAGACCCTGATGATCTTCACTAATATTCCAACTGCTGTCTGTAAGGGGTTTGTATGTTCTTCCCTTGACCGCATGGGGCTTCCTCCCACATTCCAAAGGCATGCAGATCAGTAGGTTGATTGATCACTTGGCTGTAGTTGGGTGACGTGAGCTGTGATCATCCATCACAAACAACCCTTACCATTCCAGGACATTCCCTCTTCTCATTGCTACCACTGGGGAGGAGAACAGGAGCCTGAAGACCCGTACTCAATGATTCAGTAACAGCTCCTAACCCTCCACCATCAGATTTTTGAATGGTCCTAAAACCTATGAACTCATTGTTCCTTATGTTCTGGATAATTTACTTATTTTTCTAATTTATGGTAATTTTATATTTTTAGTACTGCACTATTGCTGAAAAACCACAAATTTCATGAGATGTGTCAGTGGTAATAAACCTTGCTGATTTAGATTCTGGATTTCTAAATAGGAGAGAAATCAAAGATCGAGAGATTCAACTAGGGAAGGAGTTCAGGTGGAAGATCAGCCAAGATCCTGTTGAATATCAGAACAGGTTCAAGGGGCTGAATGGTCTACCCATGCTTCTTGTGTATTCTTTACTTCTTCAATGCAAAACACTTTTGATACCTGAAGTGAAAGCTGAAATATCAGCAAGTCAGGTATCCGTGGTGGTAGATACAGTCAACATTTCATATCAGTAATCTGTCAGGACTAGAAAACAAGATACAACAAGAGTCAGGCTGTAGAGAAAGTGGCGAAGGGTTTGGGGGTAGTTGGGGATAAAGGGACTATCTGTGTTTGGAGCAACAACCATCATCAAAGACCCCCAAGCCCTCTTCTCTCTACCACTGTCAAGCAGGAGGTACCACTAGATTCAGGAACAGTGAAGCTATAAGGCTCCTGAACCAGTGTGGATGGTTTCATTCACCACTACTCTGAACTGGTTCAATGACCTGTAGACTCACTTTGTAACTCATGTTCTCAGTACTATTTTATCACATGCACAGTTTGTCTTCTTTTTTGGAAGGGTATGGACATTGTACACGTGGAAGACATTAGCTGGTCATTTCATTACAAATTCAATTGGTCTGGCACAACATTGTGGGCTGAAGGGCCTGTTCTTGTGCTGTACTGGTCTATGTTCTATGTTTTGTACATTTCCATGAACTTCGTTGTATTTCATTGTTTTCCCTGTAAATTCCTCCAAGAAAGTGAATCTTAACATCGTAAATGGTAACATGTACATAAGTAATAAATTTACTTTGAAATTTGGATAGAAAAGAAAGGAGTTGAATGATAAATGGTCTGTAAAGGATAGGTGAACAGAAGGAAATTTTCAGATTTTATTTGTATCTCCCTTTGACCCATCTGTTATTGTTCACCAGCCTGCACCACCCTCTCTTGACTGGCACCTCAGCCACTCGTGACTTCCAATCTCTTATAGTGTCCACTTATCACAGACCATATCTTCTTCTTTCTGCTTCTCCCATTTCCCTACAGCTCAACACCATTTTTACAGTCATAAACCTGGTTCCAATTCAATGTTCAAGGGGGATCTCATTGAAACCTGTCAAATATTGAACGGCCTAGATAGAGTGGACACAGAGAGAGTACTTCCTTTAGTGGGGGAGCCTAGGACAAGAGGGTACAGCCTCAGAATACAAGGGCGTCCCTTTAAACAGAGACGAGGAGGAATTTCTTCAGTCAGAGAGTAATGAATCTGTGGAATTCATTGCCACAGATGACTGTGGAGGCCAAGTCATTGGGTATATTTAAAGTGGAGGTTGATAGGTTTTAGGTTACTCAGAGTTATGGGAGAAGGCAGGAAAATGGGGTTAAAAGGGATAATAAATCAGCCATGGTGGAACAGCAGAGCAAACTTGATGGGTAAAATGGTCTAATTCTGCTTCTATGTCTTAAGGTCTTGTGGTCAATCCTTGGTGACCGATTATTGGGCTGAAATGATACCTCTGATTCTCTCTCCAGCCAATGCTGTTTGACCTGCAGGGTATTTCCTGCATTTGGCCTGTTAACTCGTTTTTGATTTCTTCAGTCCAGCCAGTGATCGGTGCACTAGATGGCAGCACATTCCTTCATTAAACCACACACAATGGAGGATCAGGAGAACAAGACAAGTACAAGCAGGGATAGATGATATCGACCTGCACCACCATTCAATAACTAGAAGACAGACACCACGTCACATCCACTTCCTACTCAATCCTCATATTCAAGGATATGTTAGCATCACTTGTGAATATGTTCAAGGTTGAAACTGCTGCTTTCCTTAAAGCAAAAGAACTCAAAAGATGCACAAATCAAAATTCAAATCAAATCAAATCAAGCTTAATTATCATTCAAACCATATATGGATACAGCCAAATAAGACAGAACTCTTCTGGGGCCAAGGTGCTAAAACGTATATGCGCATTGAAAATAACGAGAAAGATTAAAAAGGAACATAGTCATGCTAGAAAACACATTTCAGTCCAAGGCCCTGAGCGACAAGTCCTCCAAATTGATGGTTCCCAGCAGTCCAGCCTATGATTCCACCGATCCTACACAGTGGCAGCACTGACAGGAGAGGCCACCCTCATCTGAGCATGGCTGCCGTGCTACACAGCCTCTGGCGACTCCTCACCTGGACTGCAGCAGCAGGCAAGCCCGCGACTTAAGGCTTAGTTCTTGCTACAATTGAGGCGACACTGCTGCCTCACCACCAAACAATGGAAACAGGCAGTCCTCTTAATGAGGTATTTCTCTTCATCTCTGGGAGCTGGCACTGATTGAATGGGTCTCTTTCTATGTTGCAAGGAAATATGGTACGATATGGTAACATGGTAAGAATGGCTGAGATGTGATTCTGGATCATGCCTATACTAGTCCTCCCCTTTGCATTGAACTTATCAAACTCTTTCAAAGCCTCAAAGTCAAATTACATTTATTAACAAAGTATGGATGCAGCATACAAACCTGAGATTTGTTTTCCCCACAGACATCCACAAAACAAAGAAAATCATGGAACCTGTTCAAAGAAAAACATCAATCCCTCCCATGCACAAAAAAAGCATGCAAGTGGCCACAAAAATTAGCGAAAAACGCAGGACAGAAAACCGAAAATTGAAAGAGTCCAGGCATAATTCAGTTCAGCTCAGTATTCATTACCTGCAGGCTACCTCAATTCAGAATCACCCAAAATAAAATAATGTGAGCTACAGTCCAATCCACAAACTGCAGATCCAGAACTTCGGCACCATCCTGCAACAGCTTTGAGGGAGAGAGAGGCCATTCAAACACAGGGACTTTCCTTTGGGAGCAATGAGCTAGAAGGAGAGAGACAGAGCATCATACAATTTCCTCTGGTAGCAGTGAGTGAGAGGCTGGTAGACAGCACTGAACACCCACTCGCTTTATGCACTCACCTCGATGATTTCAATCCTCCTCGGTGCTTTAATTAGCGAGAAATGGAGCCAATCATGGGCCCATGCTCCGTTTCCAAGCTTCTTGAAGTTGAGGCCACTCACCTCTCAGAATCCTCTCGGAGACAGCAAAGTGCCAGATCCTTCAATCGGACCAAAAACACACCATCAAGTGATAGGTCACCAGCTCCAACAGTACCAGAACCATATTTGAAAGAGAAAGGAGTACAAGGGGTGAAAGAAGCAGTTTTGTGGACCATCTGCAGGATGTTACCCTTGGTAATGTTATCTCAATGAGATCACCTTTCATTCTTCTAAACTGCAATAGTATTTTCAATTACTTTTCGTAGGACCATTCATTTCATGCAATCATATTACTATGCTTCAATAAAGATTTCCTCTTAGATGCATTGGTGACATTTAATAAATTTTTTGATAGACACATGGATGATATAAAAATGGAGGTCTAAAGTAAGAGGGAAAGGTTATATTGATCTTAGAGTAGGTTAAAAGTTCAGTACAACATTGGGAGCCAAAGGACTTGTACTGTGCTGTAGTGATCTATGTTATTAAATTCTTAAAATTATTATTTATCAGTTTGAGGTGACTTTTCCTATAATTCTCTGAATTCCATCTGATGAAACTCTACTCTCCCAAAGAAAATTCTACTGCTTGTGTACTCGAAAGACCCTTTATAAAGTCAGAAGTAAATGTGAACAATGGGCTCTCATCTCTGTGCATCAATATTAATAAGTGGTACTCTGTGACAATGTTGTTAAGTACCTGGACCTAAAAGCTGGGATCACTAACTTGAAGTTCGGAATTCAACCCTTACCATAGCAGCTGGTGAATTTAAATTTTCTTCATTAAGTAATTCTGGAATCAAAGTGCTCAGCCATTAATTTTGACCTGGAGACCAACAGGTTGTCATAAAAGTCCTCTGTAGTCCACTAATGTCCTTTGGGGAATGAAGTCCTTAACTTTACACTCACATGTTGGCTCTTAACTGCTCCCTCAATTCAATAATTAAGGATGGACAAGAAATATTTAATGCCACTGACATCCACATCTCTTGAATGAATAATAAATTTTCCTGGTTGTCACAACTGCCTTTGGTAAGAGTTCTCTGATGCCTGTGTGTTTGCCTTCATGTTTTACTTCAGAAGATGCTGACATTCGCATGGCATTGCTTAGCCCACCCAGTACTAAACTTACCACCACTTATCAGTTGTGGACAATTGTGGGCCACATACAGTCCTGTATTTGTCAATGTGGAGTGGAGAGCAAGATAGTAAATCTGGTGGAAACAAGGGAACGGTGAGAATGGAGTGCCACAGGAGGGGTGTGGGACAGGTGGCAGAGAAGAAGTGCCAGGTGTGATGTGGCAGGATTACAGACACCCCAGCCCTGAGACACCAGACAAGGTCATTTGACCCCAAACATTTGGTTTATTGATTACTACAAAATGTCTCTTTGATGCTTTCTGCTCCCTCCCCTCTCCCTTCCCCCTTTCCCAATCATGATTCCCCTCTCCCTGCCCTTTTCCCATGCTTAGTCCACAGTAGAGACCCATATCAGAATCATGTTTATAATCACTCACATATGTCGTGAAATTTGTTTTTTTTTTGGGCAGCAGTATAGTGCAAAACATAAAATAACTACAGATCGGTGCAAAAGCTATCTATCTATATATAGATATATATGTATCTAAGACTTTTGGACTGTACTGTGGTCTGCCTTCACATGGACTCTGCTTTCATCAAAGTGTCCACAACCTCCAAGTCTGCTGCTTTGCATGTAGAGTCAGTGGTGAGGAAGGCAAATGCAATGTTTGCATTCATTTCAACAGGACTAGAATAAAAACAAGGATGTAATGCTGAGGCTTTATAAGGCACTGGTGAGGCCTCACTTGGAGCATTGTGAGCTCTTTAGGGCCCCTTATCCAGGAAAGGATGTGCTGATATTGGAGAAGGTTTAAAGGTGGTTCACAAAATTGATTCCAGGATTGGAAGGCTTATCACATGAGGAGCATTTGATGGCTCTGGGCCTGTACTCACTGGAATTGAAGGGAGATCTCATAGAAACCTATCAAATCGGAGGGAGGAGAAGATGGCGGCACGACGCAGTGCTCGCGGCCGCTCGGAAATGATATCGTATTTGTAAGTAGGATGCCGTGCACAATCCTGATTTGATGGGGACAGCCATGAGAAGCATGGAGGAACATCTGGAGAAACTTCTGAAATGTCCGCTTCGCTGCCGCTGGTACTGTGTGATCGAGAATCTCCTGAGGGGAAGGCCCCAAGTCCTCGGCTTTGCCTATTGCCTGTTGCTGGGGCTGGGGTCAAAGCGCTTGGTGTCGGAGGGCTGGTCAGAGGTTCGAAGTTTTCGGACGGACTCAAGGGTCGGCTGTGGTCAGGGTGCTTCCGGGGTGCTGCATCGGCAAGTTTGCGGTGCTGGAAGGTCATGGCAGGAAGAGAGTTTTTCTTCCTTCTACCATCTGCGTGAGATGATGAGACTTCCGAGAAACTTTGAGATTCTTTTTACCATGCCCACGGTTTGTTCTTCTATCAAATTACGGTATTGCTTTGCACTGTTGTAACTATATGTTATAATTATGTGGTTTTTGTCAGTTTTTTTAGTCTTGGTTTGTCTTGTGTTTCTGTAATATCATTCTGGAGGAACAAATTGTATCATCTCTTAATGCTTGCATTAGTAAATGACAATAAAAGAGGACTGCGTGTCCTCATAATCTAATCTAAAAATCTAAATATTAAAAGACCTCAATAGAGTGGATGTAGAAGGGATGTTTCCTATGGTGGGAGAGTCTGAGACCAGAGGACACAGCCTCAGAGTGGTAAATGTCCATTTATAACAGAGATGAGGAGGAATTTCTTAAACCAGAGAGTGGTGAATCTGTAGAATTTATTGCTACAGGAAGCTGTGGAAACCAAGTGTTCATGTATATTTAAGGCAGAGGTTGATGTGTTATTGATTAGTCAGGTCATGAAGGGATACAGGGAGAAGGCAGGAGATTGGAGCTGAGAGAGAAATGTATCTGGCACAATGAAATGGTCGTGCAAACTCCATGGGCTGGATGACATAATTCTGCTCCTATATCTTACGGCATTATGGTGTAGCTTAGGTCCAAAGTTACCGCTTGTTGTATGTGGCCTATTTAAATTCTGCTGTGCATTCTCATTTTCATTCCGAAACATTATTTTATAAGGACTTATAATGGGAACCAGAGTGCCAGAGCAGGTAGTGGAAGGGTTGTGGAGACAGATGTTGTTAAGACTTCAGACAAAGTTAGGAATCAAAGTGGTGAACATGATGCAACTAATGTCCTTGTCTGCTAGAAGTATCGTAGGAAAGGCAGATGACCGCAGGGCATGGATCAACACCTGGAATATTTCAGCCACTGGTGTGAATTGGTTGCAGGAGGGCTGGTAGCTCAATATTCCGGGGTTCCATTGTTTAGTCAAAACAGAGCGGGAGGGATTAAAGTGGGAGGGGTGGCTTTACTAGTTAGGGAAAATGTCATGGCAGTGTTCAGTCAAGACAGACTGGAGAACTCATCTACTTCGGCATTATGGTTGGAACTGAGTAATGAGAAAGATATAAGCACATTAATGGGGCCATATTACAGACCACCAAACAATCCGGGGATTTAGAGGAACAAATTTGTAGAGTTATTGCATACTATTGCATGAAACATAAGGTTGTTATAGTAGGTGATATTAACTTTCCACATATTGACTGGGGCTCCCATACTGTAAAAGGACTAGATGAGATAGATTTTGTCAAATGTGTTCAGGAAAATTTCCATAATCACTGCATGGAAGTTCCAATGAGAGACTTTGCTTTATTGTCGCCAAACAATTGATAATAGAGCGTACAATAATCACAGCAATATTTGATTCTGCTCTTCGTGCTCCCTGGAGTACAAATCGATAGTAAATATTAAAAATTTAAATTATAAATCATAAATAGAAAATAGAAGAATGGAAAGTAAGGTAGTGCAAAAAAACCGAGAGGCAGGTCCAGATATTTGGAGGGTACGGCCCAGATCTGGGTCAGGATCCGTTCAGCAGTCTTATCACAGTTGGAAAGAAGCTGTTCCCAAATCTGGCCGTACGAGTCTTCAAGCTCCTGAGCCTTCTCCCGGAGGGAAGAGGGACGAAAAGTCTGTTGACTGGGTGGTTCGTGTTCTTGATTATCCTGGCAGCACTGCTCCGACAGCGTGCGGTGTAAAGTGAGTCCAAGGACGGAAGATTGGTTTGTGTGATGTGCTGGGCTGTGTTCACGATCTTCTGCAGCTTCTTTCGGTCTTGGACAGGACAACTTCCATACCAGGTTGTGATGCACCCTAGAAGAATGCTTTCTATGGTGCATTTATAAAAATTAGTGAGGGTTTAGGGGACAGGCCAAATTTCTTTAGCTTTCTCAGGAAGTAAAAGCACTGGTGGGCCTTCTTGGCAGTGGACTCTGCTTGGTTGGACCAAGTCAGGTCATTTGTGATATTGACCCTGAGGAACGTAAAGCTTTTGACTTGTTCCACTTGCACACCACTGATGTAAATTGGTTCATGCAGTCCGCTACTCCTTCTGAAGTCAACAACCAATTCCTTCATCTTGCTGACATTGAGGGATAGGTTATTGTCTTCGCACCATGCCACCAGGTTCTTAATTTCCTCTCTGTACTCAAACTCATCATTACCTGAGATACGGCCTACAATTGTTGTGTCATCAGCAAACTTATATATTGAGTTCAATGGAAACTTGGCTACACAATCATGGGTGTACAGTGAGTACAGCAGGGGGCTGAGTACACAGCCTTGCGGGGCACCGGTGCTCAGAGTGATTGTAGAGGAGAGCTTGTCCCCTATTTTTACAGCCTGGGTCCTGTCTGTGAGGAAGTTGAAGATCCAGCTGCAGATCTGAGTGCTAAGTCCCAGGTTCCGGAGCTTAGGAATCAGCTTATTTGGGAATGATGGTATGAAAGGTGTGTGGGCATGTGGCCAAGTGGTTAAGGCATTGGACCAGAGACCTGAATCTCTCTGGTCTGATGGCACAGTCGGGGGTGGCAGAAGAGAGCCAGGTCTCAGTGACACAGAATACACAGCAGTTCTGCATCTCCCTGCAGTAGGTGAGTCTCCTTTTAAGATCATCCACCTTGTTCTCTGTGGCTTGCACATTAGCTAGTAGGATGGTGGGCATAGGGACCCTGAAGCCCCTTAGCTTCAATCTGACCAGCAGCCCAGCTCTTTTCCCACGCTTCCTCGGTAAGTAGTGCATCTTTCCAGGTTTCCATTGATTCAGTGTGTTGTTGGCAGCTCTTTGAGGTTGGTGGACGTGTCCCGCGGGGATCGATCGGCGGATTGTGTTGTCCGGTGCTCCGGGTTGGGCTGAGTGACGGGGGAGGCTCCGCTGCCACTTTCAGCTGCTGGGGACCCGGGCTGTCGATTGGGTCGGGCCCCGAAGCTGACACGTAATCATGGAGGGCCGGGCTCCTGGCTGAATCAAGTCCATGAGCTGAGTCACGGTTGCGGAGGCCTCCGCTTCAGCCGAGCCTCGGGCTTGATTTCCAAGGTTGGTGGCAGAGGCCCCACTTCCGGCAGCTGTGGATGGCCACCAACGGGGCTTTACAGTGGTCGCTCCGGGAAAGCATCTGGGGCACCTTGAGGTCTCCGACGTCACTTCTGTGTGGTCGTCTGCTCCGGAGAGGTGCTGGTTGGAATGGGCCGTGTCTCCAAGCGCTCCGGCACGGTAGCAGGCCGCGGGTCTCCAGGAACATGGTGGGCCTCGGACCAGGCCTCGCTGGTAGGGTCCAGGTGCGGTCCGGAGTTGAAGAAGCAATTCTGGCGTGGTGATCTCCTGCTGGGTCAGTAGCTTCACCAGGGTGTTGTTGATCTTGCTAGATGTAGCAGATTGGAGGTTTAGGAGGGTTTCTCAGGTATAGGATAGTGTAGAGTGCAGTTTGTTCGGGACAGCACGTGCAGAGTCACCAGTTACCGGCACCATCTTGAATTGTTTCACTGCGGTACTTGATCTGCTATTAGGGAATCAGACAAAATTTGTGCAGGGGAACACTTTGCATCCAGTGATCACAATGCCATTAGTTTCAAAGTAAATATACAAAAAGATAGATCTGGTCTGCGGGTTGAGGTTCTAAGTTAGAGCAAGGCCAAATCTGATGACATTAGAAAGGTTCTGGCAAGTGTGGATTGGGACAGGCTGTCTTCTGGCAAGGATGCACTTGGTAAGTGGGAGGCCTTCAAAAGTGAAATTTTGAGAGTATAAATCTTGTATGTGCCTGTCAGAATAAAATATAGAAATAACAGGTGTAGGGAACATTGGTTTTTAAGAGATATTGAGGCCCTGGTTAAGAAAAAATGTGGTGCATATCAAATATAGGCAAGTAGGAACAAATGAGGTGCTTATGAAAGATGAGAAATGAATGAGAACACTTAAGAAAAAAATCAGAAGGGCAAAGAAAAGGCTTTAAGTTGCTCTGGCAGACAAGATGAAGGAGAATCTTGAAGGAGAATCTTAAGGAATTCTACAGGTATGTTAAGAGCAAAAGGATTGTAAGGGACAAAATTGCTCCTCTGGAATATCAGAATGATAATTCATGTGTGGAGCCAAAAGAGACGGGGGAAATCTTAAATGAATCCTTTTGCATCTGTATTTACTCAGGAGATGGACACAGAGTCTATCGAAGTGAAGCAAAGCGGTATCAACTTCACGGAACATACATCAAAGTTGCTGGTGAACGCAGCAGGCCAGGCAGCATCTCTAGGAAGAGGTACAGTCGACTGTACCTCTTCCTAGAGATGCTGCCTGGCCTGCTGCGTTCACCAGCAACTTTGATGTATGTTGCTTGAATTTCCAGCATCTGCAGAATTCCTGTTGTTATCAACTTCACGGACTGTGTTCAGATTACAGAGAAGGAGGCATTTGCTGCTCTGAAGAAAATTAGGGTGGATAAATCCCCAGGGCCTGACAAGGTGTTTCTTCAGATTCTGAGAGAGGCAAGTACAGAAATTGCTGGGCCCCTAGCAAAGATATTTAAATTATCCGTAGTGACAGGTGAGATGTCAGAGGATTGGAGAATAGTTAATGTTGTTCCAATGTTTAAGAAAAGTTCTAAACACACACCAGGAAATTACAGGCCAGTGAGCCTGACATCAGTAATGCATAAGTTACTGGAAGGTATTGGATTTGATAGATAAGTACTTGGATAGACAGGGACTGATTAGGAAAAGTCAACATGGCTTTGTTTGTGGCCGGTCATGTCTAACCAATCTTGTAGAGTTTTTCAAGGAAGTTACCAGCAAAGTTGATGAAGGCAAGTAGGTGAATACTGTCTACATGGACTTTAGCAAGGCCTTTGATAAGTGCTCCATGGGAGATTGGTCAAGAAGTTTCAGTCACTTGGCATTCAAGATGAGCTAGTAAGCTGGATTAAACGTTGTTTTCATGGCGGAAACCAGAGAGTGGTAGTAGATGGTTGCCTCTCTGACTGGAGGTCTGCGCTGTGCTGCAGGCATCAGTGCTGGATCTGTTGTTGCTTGTCAGCTATATCAACGATCTGGATGATAATGTAGTAAACTGGATCATCAAATTTGTGGATGGCACCATGATTGTGGATGCAGTGGACAGCGAAGAAGACTATCAAAGCTTGCAGTGGGATCTGGACCAGCTGGGAAAAAATGGGCTGAGAAATGGCAGATGAAATTTAAGTTTAGTACAGGCAAGTATGAGGTGCTGCACTTGGGGAAGATCAGTCAGGACAGTGCTTACACAGTGAACAGTAGGGCATTGATGAGTGTGGTAGAACAGAGGGATCTAGGAATACAAGTTCATAATTCCTTGAAAGTGTTGCCACGGGTAGCTAGGGCTGTAAAGAAAGCTTTTTCTGCACACTGGCCTTCATAAATCAAAGCATTAAGTACAGGAGTTGTATCAGGGTTCTAATTTGGACTAATGTGTTCAGTTTTGGTCACCAATCTGCAGGAAAGATGCCAATAAGATCGAAGGAGTGCAGAGAAAATTTACAAGGATGTTGCCAGGGCTTGAGAAACTGACTTATAGAGAAACGTTGAATTGATTAGGACTTTATTTTCTAGAGTATTGAAGAATGAGGAGAAATTTGATAGAGATATACAAAATTACTGTATGAGGGGTATAGATAGGGTAAATGCAAGCCATTTTTTCCCCACTGAGATTGGGTGGGACTACAACTAGAGGTCAGGGGTTAAGGGTGAAGGATGAAATGTTCAAGTGGAACATGAGGGGGAACCTCTTCACTCAGAGGGTAGTGAGAGTGTGGAAAGAGCTGCCAGCAGAACTGGTGGATGTGGGTTGGATTTCAGCATTTAAGAGAAATTTGAATAGGTACATGAATGGGAGGGTTATAGAGGGCTATATTATGGGTGCAGTTCGATGGGACTCAGCAGATTAAAGGCTTGGCACCGACTAGACGGGCAGAAGGACCTTCTCCTGTGCTGTAGTGTTTTATGACCGTATGACTCTATGAACAACAGCAAAATAAGCCTCATTCCTTCCTTACACCCATTCATGTACACACACAGCCTTGTCCTCCAAACCTAGCACAGGCTGTCTTCGGCCTCCAGCCTCCAGTGGGCACAAACTTGCAGATATTGGGGTTTTGACTTCGACAGCAGGGTTTCAACCATCTGGCTTTGAATTCCAGACTTCTGATCGATGATCTGGTTATAATCAGGTTGGAGATGGTCATATTGAGTAAGAGTGGGGCAGGCTTCAATGGCTGTGGGAGACTTTTGCTCACGGTCTCTATATTTATTTGTAGGTGATGCCAACTGACTAAGTTTTCAATGTCGACTTTTGCAGGAGCAAAGGTTCACAGCCAGCAAAGATTACATTGCAAACTAGATGATTATAAGACTAAGTAATAGGAATAGAGCAATAATA
Organism: Mobula hypostoma; assembly: GCF_963921235.1. Taxonomy (NCBI): domain Eukaryota; kingdom Metazoa; phylum Chordata; class Chondrichthyes; order Myliobatiformes; family Myliobatidae; genus Mobula; species Mobula hypostoma. Next base: position 188,474,435 of record NC_086100.1, read on the forward strand.
ATTGAAAAGAACAGCTCAAAATCAAATGTTTGCATGACCAGTTTTCTGTAGTGTAAATTTCATTTTAAAATCAGTGCTATAGGGCAGGACTATGTGCAGTCCATGAGTGGACTTCAATTGTGCCACTGTATAGAAGAGCTGGATCAAAGAGTTTGATTCAATTAGTTTGGCACAAAGATTATGGGGCAAAAGGGCCTGTTCCTGTGCTGTATTTTACATGATCAACCCAGGATCATAGGGGTAAATTCAATATTAATATATCCTAACTGCACCTTCCCAATCTTAGAAGCAAAGCACCAGTATTTGCTGGAAATCTGAAATAAAGATCGAGGACTTTGGAAATACTCTGCATTTGTTGGGGGAAATAGTCTCTCACTGAAGATTAGTTTTATTTATCACATGTGCATTGAAACATACAGAGAATTGCTTCATTTGTGTCAAATCAAATTACAGAGGATAGTGTGAGGGAGGGCCGGTAAGTGATGCTGTGCTCCTGGCACCAACATAACGTGCCCACTCTCACTGACCCCCAACTGTTCGTCTTTGGAATGTGTGAAGGAACAAGATCACCAGAGGAAACCCACGTGGTCACAGGAGAACATACAAACCCCTTACAGACTGCGATGGGCATTGAACCCCTATCTTAGAGCTAGCGCTAATATTAATCTTAGCTACTCTGCCACAGTCAAAGCAAAGCAAAATCAAGTTAAAATTTATTAACAAAGTATGTTGTGTCACCATATACTATCTTGAAATTAATTTTCTTGCAGGCATTTACAGGGAAATAAAGAAATGCAATAGAATTTATGAAAAACTATACATAAAGACTCACAACCAACCAATATGCAAAAGAAAAATTATGCAAATATAAAATACTGGAGTCATAAACTGTAGAGTCATTAAAAGTGAGTCTCTAGTTATTAAATCAGTTTATTGTTGTGATGGTTGAAGTTATCCCCACTGGTTCAGGAGCCTGAAAGTTATAGGGTAATTACTGTCCTTGCTACACTATGGATGAGCAATGTATGGTGGCCTTGACAGTAACATCTAAATAGTCCCCTTCCCTCTCCCTTCTGAAATAGAATAGATACTCTAAACCCTTTCTGATTAAAAAATAAGGATTAATTCAGGATTAGTACAAATGCGTGGTTAATGGATGTTTGGGTCTCAGTGCTGTATCTCTGCATGACTATTATTCTAAGAATGTATTGTTTCAGGCACCAATAGTTCCTGATCACTTGTTATACCAACGGTTACTAGTTTCTCTCTGCTTCAAGCATATAAATCCTTCAAAGTAAAACTGGGCAGCCTTTCGTGGTTAAGAATGCCATTCCCTGGTGTGAGTACATTGATAGATATTCTTCAGTGGTACTACACTCTACTTGAAGCTTGTGAAACTTAGAAATGAGACAAAAATTGATGACAAATTTCAATTGATAGGAAATGTCGGACAGGTTTCAATAGGTTTGTATATCATGGTAATGTTGAAATGTGAGGTGGTCCATTGTTTTTCTTGAACAGGTGAATTGAAGTACGTGATTATATTCTGCCATTCGAAAAAGTAGGAGCAGAATTAGGCCATTTGGTCCATCGAGCAGTCTCCACCATTCCATCATGGCTGATGTATTACCCCTCTCAATCCCATTCTCCTGCCTGTAACCATTGTCTCCTCACTATCAAGAACCGAACAACTTCTGCTTTAAAACCACCCAGTGACTGCTTCCACAGCTATCTGTGACAATGAATTCCAAAGGTATACAACTTTCTGGCTAAAGAAATTCCTCCTCATCTCTGTTATAAAGGAGCATCTTTCTATTCCGAAGTTGTGCCCTCTGATCCTAGACCCACCCACTATAGAAAACATCCTCTCCGGGTCCACTCTATCTAAGCCTTCCAATGGTCAATATGTTTCAATGAGATCCACCCTCCTTCTTCTAAATTTCAGTGAGTAGAGGCTCAGAACTATCAAATGCTCCTCATGTGTTAACCCTTTCATTCCTGGGATAATTGTCAGAACATCGAGACATACAGTGAAGTGTGTCGCTGCAGTCAACGACCACACAATCCAATGATGTGCTGGGGGAAGCCCGCAAGTGTCATCATGCTTCCCGTACTAGCTTAGCATGCCCACAATTTATCCACCCTAACTAGCATGTCTTTGGAATCTGAAGCACCCAGAGGAATTCCACTCTGTCATGAGGAGAATGTACAAGCTCGTTGAGGACAATGGCAGGATTTGAACCCTAATCACTGGCACTGTAAAGTGTTACGCCGGGGGTGGCCAACCTTTTACATTCCATGCGTCAATTTATTCACGCACGAGTTCAGATGTGCCATGCAACTCTTGTACCTCAATTCAATTCTTGTAAAAATATGTTAATATAGACAAATTTAGCACTTTTACATGATATATTGATTTAATATAAAAACAAAATAAACATTACTCACCCTAATGAGACTTATAACAAATATATTTTGTCTTCTTTTGATTTCTTCCTTTTTCTTAATCACTTATTTTTTCCGTAACTCAGACCCAAGCACTAGCTTCAGTTTTCCTTCTATTTCAGTCTGATGTTGTGTTTTATAGCGTCTATTAAGATCATGTCTTCCATTATGTGAGAAAATGTTTTCACAAACAATGTACAATGGTTTTCCTGACGGACCCGCTATAAATAAGAAACTCGTTTTCCCTCTGTTCATTGAATTCACACTTACTCTCACTTTCTGCTTTTGTTTTGCTCATGTTCTTTTGCACTGTGATGGGTAACTGAATGTAAAAACAAGGCTTAATTTTCAAAACAGTACAAAACTGCAAACGTTCACAAAGCACGAACAAAGCACAACTCCATAGCGCACGAGTGTCAATTGTAAACTGACTGGCAAAAACCCGCGACGCACCACTGGTGCAGACGCCTGGCGCCTCAGGATCAAACAAGTGTCAAACCTGTATTGAACAGTTCTGGAACCACTGCAGAACAAAAGTCCTCCTTTCCTAGTCTGACTCATTGAACATTTTTTAAAATTGAAAACAGATTAATGTGAAAGAAAATAACATTCACCAAAAGATGTGCACGAAATAATAAAATCGCTAAAAATAATTGCTAAGTTTTAGATTTATTCTCAGTAAAACCCATTTCTAGCTCCAAGCTACTTGAATTCCTGTTATAGTTTTTTTCTACAAATCGGTTTTTGGTTAATACTTTTTGCATGAGTAGGTTTACTTTTTTATTATTATCACTGGGGTGCAATGTGCCACTTCTAATCATCCAATGCGCCACTTTTGCCACATGCGCCTTAGGTTGGCCATCCCTGTGTTATGCTAACCATGTTACCGTGCCACCCACATGGTTTCCTGACTCTTCTATACAATGCCCTGACCAATGATGGCAAATATGCCATTCGTCTTCTTTACCACCCTGTCTACCTGCATAACCACATTCACAGAGCAGTGGACTTGGAATCTTTGTACATTAATGCTGTAGATGGTGTCACTGTTAACTGTATATTTTCCCCTTACATTCAACCTTCCAAAGTGCAAGCACCTCACACTTACTCAGATTTCACTTCATCTGCCATTTCTATGAGACATTCTCGTGTAGACTTTGTTGAAGGAGTTAACAATGGCCCAGTGTTCAGCTTCCAAGTAAACAAGTTTGACTGCGGTGGAACAAGATGGCTGTTCACCACTTTGCAGAATGTGGGGTTGCAAAGACGATATGGAGAAAGAAGAAAGATGCAAGGGCATGTGGAATGATTCATCCTGAGCAGCTGCATGGCAGAAGACTCTTTGATCTACAAGCACACACACACACATCAAGTGCTGCTGGCAGATCATCAGCTCAGTGAAAGATGCCATTCGGTCTGCCAGCACATTGAGATATCCGTGGAGGAATGCTGCCAAGAGGCACATTCCAGACTGTAGGAGTACGTGCTGAGGGAGGAAGCTTGGTGTACCTACCACAAGGGCTCAGTGGAGAAGGACCACAGTAAAGGATTCTTTCGTTACTGGACAGGGAGGGGCTGGGTTGGGTGTGGAAGCCCCTTAGATATTGTATTAGTGTACCACAGGAGGGGGAACCACATGAGTAACAACAGTTCTATTGGTTTTCAGAAATATAATAGGACATTACTTACCATGTTCAGAATCAGAATCAGGTTTATTATCTCTGGCATGTGACGTGAAATTTGTTACCTTAGCAGCAGCAATTCAATGCAATACATAATCTAGAGGAGAAAAAAAAATAAGTAAAATAAAAATAATAATAAATAAATAAATTGCAGTATGTGTATATTGAATTGATTTCAAAAACTGCAAAAAACAGAAATACAGTATATTAAAGAAAGTGAGGTAGTGTCCAAGGGTTCAATGTCCATTTAGGAATCAGACGGCAGAGGAGAAAAAGCTGTTCCTGAATCGCTGAGTGTGTGTTTTCAGGCTTCTGTACCTCCTACCTGATGGTAACAGTGAGAAAAGGGCATGTCCTGGGTGCTGGAGGTCCTTAATAATAGACACTGCCTTTCTGAGACACCGCTCCTTGAAGATGTCCTGGGTATTTTGTAGGCTAGTACCCAAGACTAAATTTACAACCCTCTGCAGCTTCTTTTCATCTTGTGCAGTAGCTTCCCCCCCGTACCAGACAGTGATGCAGCCTGTCAGAATGCTGTCCATGGTACATCTATTTAAGTTGTGGGTGTATTTGTTGACATGCCAAATCTCTTCAAACTCCTAATGAAATATAGCCACCGTCTTACTTTCTTTATAACTACATCGATATGTTGGGACCAGTTTAGATCCTCAGAGATCTTGACACCCAGGAACTTGAAACTACTCACTCTCTCCACTTCTGATCCCTCTATGAGGATTGGCATGGAGTAGAGGGACACAGAGTAGGAGGGCTTTGGTTCAACGGTCTTAGGCGATAACGGGTCAAGGCCAGGTGTTACTTCTGAGAAATACGAAGTACGTGTATGAGGCCGGTGGTCTGTACTGGGTGTCAGATATGGGATGTCCGAGAGACTCCCAACCTCCCGGATGGCCACACCTGCACCAGGCGTTAGGGAAATGGAGATGCAGCTCGATGACCTGGTCAGGGAATGTGAGGAGGTGATAGACAGAAGCTATAAGCAAGTAGGCATTGGGAGACAGATAAGTGGGTAACAATCAGGAGAGGGAAGGGGAAGAGTCGGATACTAGAGAGTACCCCAGTGGCTGTCCCCCCTTAACAATAAGTACTCCTGTTTGAGTACTGTTGGGGGAGATGGCCTTTCTGGGGGAAGCAATAGTGGTCACACCTCCAGCACAGAGTCTGGCCCTGTGGCTGACAAGGGTAGGGAAAGGAAGAGGATAGCAGCAGTAATAGGGGACTCTATAGTTAGGGGGTCAGGCAGGCGATTCTGTGGATGGAGGAATGAAACATGGATGGTAGTTTGCCTCCCAGGTGCCAGGGTCCGCGATGTTTCTGATCATGTCCACAATATCCTGAAGTAGGAAGGTGAACAGCCAGATTTCTGGATTATTGGGACCTCTTTTAGGGCAGGCGTGACCTGTACACAAAGGACGGGTTGCACTTGAATCTGAGGGGGACCAATATCCTGGCAGGGAGGTTTGCTAGGGCTATTGGGGAGAGTTTAAACTAGAATTGCTGGGGGGGTAGGAAATGAACTGAAGAGGCGAAGGAAGGGGCAGTTGGCTCACAAATCGAGAAAGCTTGTAGGCGATGTGAGAGGGAGGATAAGCAGGTGATAGAGAAGGGATGTGCTCAGACTGATGGTTTGAGATGTGCTTACTTTAATGCAAGAAGCATCATGAACTGTCACGGCTGCAGAAAAGGAGGAAGTCATGGAGGAATTGTCTACTGGTGGAAGTTAGGAACAGGAAGGGGTCAATAACTCTACTGGGAATTTTTATAGACTGCCCAACAGTAACAGGGATATCGAGGAGTGGATATGGAGACAGATTCTGGAAAGGTGTAATAATAACAGGGTTGTCGTGGTGGGAGATTTTAGTTTCCCATATATCGACTGGCATCTCCCTAGAGTGAGGGGTTTAGATGGGATGGAGTTTGTTAGGTGTGTTCAGGAAGGTTTCCTGACACAATATGTAGATAAACCTACAACAAGAGAGACTGTACTTGATCTGGTATTGGGAAATGAACCTGGTCAGGTGTCAGGTCTCTCAGTGGGAGAGCATTTTGGAGATAGTGATCATAATTCTATTTCCTTTACCATAGTATTGGAGAGGGATAGGAACAAACAAGTTAGGAAAGCGTTTAATTGGAATAAGGAGAAATATGAAGCTATCAGGCGGGAACTTGGAAGCACAAATTGGAAACAGGTGTTCTCTGAGAAATGTAGCAAATGTTCAGGGGATATCTGCTTGGTGTTCTGCATAGGTATGTTCCAATGAGATGGGGAAAGGACAGTAGGATACAGGAACCATGGTGTACAAAGGCTGTTGGAAATCTAGTCAAGAGCAAACGAAAAGCTTATAAAAGATTCAAAAAACTAGGTAATGATAGAGATCTAGGAAATTATAAGGCAAGCAGGAAGGAGCTTAAGAATGAAATTAGGAGAGCCTGAAGGGGCCATGAGAAGGCCTTGGCGGACAGGATTAAGGAAAACCCCAAGGCATTCTGCAAGTATGTGAAGAGCAAGAGGATAAGACGTGAGAGAATAGGATCAATCAAGTGTGACAGTGGAAAAGTGTGTATGGACATGGAGGAGACAACAGAGATACCTAATGAATACTTTGTTTCAGTATTGACTACGGAAAAGGACCTTGGTGATTGTAGGGATGACTTACAGTGGACTGAAAACTCTGAGCATATGGACATTAAGAAAGAGGATGTTATGGGGCTTTTGGAAAGTATCAAGTTGGATAAGTCACCGGGACCGGATGAGATATATCCCAGGCTACTGTGGGAGGCGAGGGAGGAAATTGCTGAGCCTCTGGCAGTGATCTTTGCATTGCCAATGAGGATGGGAGAGGTTCCAGAGGATTGGACGGTTGCTGATGTTGTTCCCTTATTCAAGAAAGGGAGTAGCGATAGCCCAGGAAATTATAGACCAGTGAGTTGGTAAGTTGATGGAGAAGATCCTGAGAGGCAGGATTTATGAACATTTGGAGAGGCATAATATGATTAGAAATAGTCATCATGGCTTTGTCAAAGGCAGGTCGTGCCTTACGAGCCTGATTGAATTTTTTGAGGATGTAACTAAACACGCTAATGAAGGTAGAGTAGTAGATGTAGTATATATGGATTTCAACAAATCATTTGATAAGATACCCATGCAAGGCTTTTTGAGAAAGTAAGGAGGCATGGGATCCAAGGAGACCTTGCTTTATGGATCCAGAATTGGCTTGCCCACAGAAGGTAAAGAGTGGTTGTAGATGAGTCATATTCTGCATGGAGATCGGTGACCAATGGTGTGCCTCAGGGACCTGTTCTGGCACCCCTTCTCTTGGTGATTTGGATGAGGAAGTGGAGGGGTGGGTTAGTAAATTTGCTGATGACACAAAGGTTAGGGATGTTGCGAATAGTGTGGAAGGCTGTCAGAGGTTACAGCGGGACATCGATAGGTTTCAAAACTGGGCTGAGAAGTGGCAGATGGAGTTCATCCCAGGTAAGTGTGAGGTGGTTCATTTTAGTAGGTCAAATATGATGACAGAATATAGTGTTAATGGTAAGACTCTTGGCAGTGTGGAGGATCAGAGGGATCTTGGGGTTTGAGTCCATAGGATGCTCAAAGCTGCTACGCAGATTGACTCTGTGGTTAAGAAGGCATACGGTGCATTGGCCTTCATCAACCATGGGATTGAGTTTAAGAGCTGAGAAGTATTGTTGCAGCTATATAGGACCCTGGTCAGACCCCACTTGGAGTACTGTGCTCAGTTCTGGTTACCTCACTACAGGAAAGATGTGGAAACTATAGAAGGGGTGCAGAGGAGACTTACAAGGATGTTGCCTGGATTGGGGAGCGTGCCTTACGAGAATAGGTTGCGTGAACTCGGCCTTTTCTCCTTGGAGCGATGGAGGATGAGCGGTGATGTGATAGAGGTGTATAAGATGATGAGAGGCATTGATCGTGTGGATAGTCAGAGGCTTTTTCCCAGGGCTGAAATAGTTAACACAAGAGGGCACAGTTTTAAGGTGCTTGGAAGTAGGTACAGAGGAGATGTCAGGGATAAGTTTTTTACCTAGAGAGTGGTGAGTGTGTGGAATGGGCTGCCGGCGATGGTGGTGGAGGCAGATACAATAGGGTCTTTTAAGAGACTCCTCGATAGGTACATGGAGCTTAGAAAAATAGAGAGCTATGGATAACCCGAGGTAATTTACAAAGTAAGTACATGTTCGGCAAAGCATCATGGGCCGAAGGGCCTGTATTGTGCTGTAGGTTTTCTATGTTTCTATGTGTTCCTTCATCTTACCCTCTCCTGAAGTCCACAATCAGCTCTTTCGCCTTACTGACATTGAGTGCCAGGTTGTTGCTGCAGCACCACTCTATCAGTTGGCATATCTCACTCCTGTATGCCCTCTCGTCACCACCTGAGATGCTACCAACAATGGTTGTATTGTCAGCAAATTTATAGATGGTATTTGAGCTATGCCTAGCCACACAATCATGTGTATACAGAGTAGAGCAGTGGGCTAAACACACACCCCTGAGGTGTGCCAGTGTTGATCGTCAGCGAGGAAGAGATGTTATCACTAATCCGCACAGACTGTGGTCTTCTGGATTAGGTAGTCAAGGATCCAAATGCAAAGGCAGGTACAGAGGCCCAGGTTCTGCAACTTCTCCATTAGAATTGTGGGGAATGATGGTATTAAATGCTGAGCTATAGTCGATGAACAGCATCCTGACATATGTGTTTGTGTTGTCCAGGTGGTCTAACGCCTATTTATTGACTATACATGTAAGAATGAAAATACATGCATGGTTTATTCTTATAAATAAATTTTGTTATGAATAAAATTTATTTTGATATGAAAGAAAACTTATTTTTTCTCTTTTGTGCTTGCACAGTTTGTTGTCTTTGTACCTTGGTCGTTTGTCTGTCATTAATTCTATTGTGTTTCTTGGATTTACTGTGTATGCCTACTAGATAACAAGTCTCAGGGTTGTATATGGTGACATATTTGGACTTTGATAATACAGTTACCGTGAAACCTTGAAACTGGGTCAGTGAGATATAAGAGCCTGTGGATGCTGAAATTGGGAGCAAGGAACAAGCTGCTGGAAGATCTCAATGGGTCGGGCAGCATCTATGGATGCAAAGGGGTGGTTGACGTTTCAAGTCAAGACACTGAATAGCATTTGTTGTGAGTCATGTGACACATCAATAAAGTCAGAAAGGAGAGTAACAAAAATAATCTGGGACAGCTGCAATGTCTCACCCAAAGCCAACAAAAACCAAAAGGAATGCTTTTCTTTAATATATTGATTGGAGCTGGATAATAGTCATGAGATGAAAGGAAGAGACATGAAGTACAAAGAAAAACCTGGTGACAAAACAATCTATTGACAAACTTCAGCTCATTCAGACCACCACTGCTAGACTTTTAACTAAAACCAGGATGAGGAAACATTTTGCTTCCATCCTAACTACTCAGCATTGGCTTCCTGTATCTCTTAGAATTGATTCTAACGTTCTCTTACTTGTTTTTAATGCTCTTACTGGCCAGGGACCAGAGTAGATCACAGAGTCACTTTCGTTTTATAATCCTGCTCAAGCTCTCACGTCCAAGACCATAAGATATAGTAGCAGAAGTAGGCCATTCGGCCCATCGAGTCTGCTCTGCCATTCAATCGTGGGCTGATCCAATTTTTCCAGTCATCCCCACTCCCCTGCCTTCTCCCCATACCCTTTGATGCCCCGGCTAATCAAGAGTCTTCTTCTGCTGGTCTCTTAAATTTCTCCCAAAGGATCATTGGCACGTCAGCTTTTCAGAACTATGCTCCTAAACTGTGGAATACAATACTATAAGGATGCAGACTCAGTTGACACTTTTAAGTGCCAGCTCAACACCTATTTATTCAACATCGACATCGACTTCTCTAACTTCCGCTAGGCCCCACCTCCCCCTCGTACCCCATCTGTTACTTATTTTTATGCACACATTCTTTCTCTCACTCTCCTTTTTCTCCCTCTATCCCTCTGAATATACCTCTTGCCCATCCTCTGGGTCCCTCCCTCCTTGTCTTTCTTCCCGGACCTCCTGTCCCATGATCCTCTCGTATCCCCTTTTGCCTATCACCTGTCCAGCTCTTGGCTCCATCCCTCCCCCTCCTGTCTTCTCCTATCATTTTGGATCTCCCCCTCCCCCTCCAACTTTCAAATCCCTTACTCACTCTTCCTTCAGTTAGTCCTGACGAAGGGTCTCGGCCTGAAACGTCGACTGCACCTCTTCCTAGAGATGCTGCTTGGCCTGCTGTGTTCACCAGCAACTTTGATGTGTGTTGCTTGAATTTCCAGCATCTGCAGAGTTCCTGTTGTTTACCTATTTATTCAATCTTTTTTTAAAATTAACATCTTTTTGTCTTTTATTTTCACTTGTACGTTATCCCATTGTAATGCACTTTAAACTGTATCATCTGTATGAAAAGTGCTCGATAAATAAGTTATTATTTTTTTTAATTTTTCCTCAGCTCAAGCTGATAAAACGTGAGGTACAGACATAACCAAGCACACTCATTTCTTAATTGCTAGGAACTTTCAGACTATTCAGACTGTTTAGTATTGTGGCTTTCTGAAGATTTACATAAATATTGCTGTGTAGGCAATATTGTTGTTTGATGCTATTGTGTAGTGACTTTGGGATGATACCAGTTGTAGATATTACTATTGGGACAATGCATATCCTGTTCATATTCCATAGTCTTTCAATTTCCTCTCTTAATTCAACATATTTCTGGTGTTTTTCACTTACTGATTTCTGTATGTTATGTGCTTTTGGAATAGTTATATAGCAAATTGCCCTTGCTTGTTTATCCTGTAATATTATATCCAGATGGTTATTATGGATTGTCCTATCTTTAATAATGGATCAATCGTATTGTGATTTGTAGGACTCTAATTCTAAAACTGAATCAGGCTTGTATTTATAGTAAGGTATGGTGTGTTTCATGAATTTGTATTTTAAAGCAAGATTTTGGTGAATGAAGTTTGTTACTTGATTGTGCCTGTGTAAGTAATCAGACTGAGTTATCATTGTTGTTGTTATTACTATTTTAATAATATTATTATTAAATTAACTAAAATGCTCTGGGTGGATATTAATCATGAAGAAAATGTTTCCTTTAATTGCATTGTGCCTGGATCACATTGTGCCTCTGAGAAAATGCTTAATGACGGATTTTAAAAAATTGTTGAGGAATATTACATGGTTTCCCCTCCAGAACATGATCTATGCAATGATACTACAGCAAAATTTTTATGATTAAATTTGATGAGAAGTACATTATTTCTGATAGAATTAAAATCCTTACAATTAAATTGTCAGTACTCAAGCAACATACATCAAAGTTGCTGGTGAACGCAGCAGGCCAGGCAGCATCTATAGGAAGAGGCGCAGTCGACATTTCAGGCCGAGACCCTTCGTCAGGACTAACTTTAGTCCTGACGAAGGGTCTCGGCCTGAAACGTCGACTGCGCCTCTTCCTATAGATGCTGCCTGGCCTGCTGCGTTCACCAGCAACTTTGATGTATGTTGCTTGAATTTCCAGCATCTGCAGAATTCCTGTTGTTTGCGTCAGTACTCAAGGATCTTTGAAGAAACAAGATAGTTGTTAATCAGAGCAAACACCATGGTAGTTACTTAGCGCAAAATTTGATTATAGGTATGGGACAGTTTGCTTAGAATGGAAAAAAATCTGACATAGTTTTCATACTTAAAGGAGTGATATGGGAAAATAAATAACCACAGGTTATTTATTAACCTTGTGAGTAATCAATTGAACTAATCAGGGAGATTATCCCAAGTGTGGATATGAAATTTTATTTCATAGGCATTCATGTATTCAAGTCAAGTTCAGGTTCAAGCTTAATTATCTTTCAGCCGTACATGAATATAGCCAAATGAAACTGTGTTCCTCCAGGGCCAAGGTGCAAAACACATTACCGACAGCACACAGCACACTGCACACAGTACATGTGGATATAATTTTAGGAAAAAACATAGTCACAAAAAGAAAAAAGATAATAATAATATAGCCCAAATCCCCGTGTAGCATGACTAGATTGATGGTAAATTGTCCTGGTCCAGCTGTTCTTCCATGACGTGAACACCAGAGGGCAGCACTGAGTGAACACCATTGACAGCACCAAGCGACCGCCCTGGTGTCTCCACCCCTGGCAACAGGCAACCCCAAGGCCTCAATCTGGGCCTAGATCTCGCCACAACCAAGGCAACGCAGCTCCTCTGCCGTTGATCTCATCTAGGAACCAGTGAACCAGACTTGCAGTATTCTACATTACCAATATCCAAGAGGGCCTTGTGATCACAATAAAAATATCCAAGGCAATCACTCACAGTGTGCACCTTCTCAGCACAACTGTAGACAACATCCAGGCGGCAATACAACAGCAGTACCCAATAAGTGGCTGGGAAGGTGTTAGAGTCAATAGAGTCAATTGTTAAGGATGAGGTGATCGAGTACTTGGTGACATAGGACAAGATAGTACAAAGTCAGCATGGTTTTCTTCAGGGAAAATCCTGCCTGACGAACCTGTTGCAATTCTTTGAAGAGATTACAAGTAGGATAGATAAAAGGAATGCAGTGGATGTTGTATATCTGGACTTCCAGAAGGCCTTTGACAAGGTGCCACACATAAGGCTGCTTACCAAGTTAAGAGGCCATGGTATTACAGGAAAGTTACTAACACGGTTAGAGCATTGCTGATTGGTAGGAGGCAGCGAGTGGGAATAAAAGGATCTTTTTCTGGTTGGCTGCCAGTGACTAGTGGTGTTCCACAGGGGTCAGAGTTGGGAGAACTTCTTTTTACGCTGTATATCAATGATTAAGTGATGGAATAGATGGCTTTTGTGCTAAGTTTGCAGATGATATGAAGATTGGTGGAGGGGCAGATAGTGTTGAGGAAACAGGTAGGATGCAGAAGGACTTAGACAGATAAGGAGAATGGGCAAGAAAGTGGCAAATGAAATACAATGTTGGAAGATGCATGGTTATGCACTTTGGTAGTAGAAATAAATGTGCGGACTATTTTGTAAACGGGGAGAAAATCCAGGAATCTGAGATGCAGAGGGACTTGGGAGTCCTTGTGCAGAACACCTTGAAGGTTAACTTGCAGGTTGAGTCGTTGTTGAGGAAAGCAAATGCTATGTTAGCATTCATTTCAAGAGGTCTAGAATACAAGAGCAAGGATGTGATGCTGAGGTTTTATAAGGCACTGGTGGGGCCTCACCTTGAATATTGTGAGCAGTCTTGGGCCCCTCATCTTAGAAAAGTTGTGCTGGCATTGGAGAGGGTCCAGAGGAGGTTCACAAGGATGATTCCAGGAATGAAAGGGTTATCATACGAGGAACGTTTGATGGCTCTGGGTCTGTACTCGCTGGAATTCAGAAGGATGATGGGGGATTTCATTGAAACTTTTCGAATGTTGAAAGGCCTAGACAAAGTAGATATGGAAAGGATATTTCCCATGATAGGAGGGTCTAGGACAAGAGGGCACAACCTCAGGATAGAGGGGTACCCTTTCAAAACAGAGATGCGGAGAAATTTCTTTAGCCAAAGGGTGATGAATTTGTGGGATTTGTTGCCACATGCAGCTGTGGAGGCCAGGTTGTTGGGTGTATTTAAGGCAGAGATTGATAGGTTCTTGATGGGACACGGCATCAAAGGTTACGGGGAGAAGGCCGGGAACTGGGGTTGAGGAAGAAGATTTAAAAAACAGGATCAGCCATGATTGAATGGCGGAGCAGACTCGATGGGCCAGATGGCCTAATTCTGCTCCTGTGTCTTATGGTCTAAGTCCCCCTCTATTGCTATTGAGCGGCTTGCTGATGGGTTAGTCCTGATCTTCTTAGTATCCAGCAGTGACATGCAATCTTAAAAAAAAACATATAAACTGAACTAAAGCATTTTTGATGGACACAGAGTGGCGGCTGCACCCAGGCATACCACCACCTTACCAAAATTGATTTCACTGGAACCTAATGTGTGGAGGTGTCTGCCATCAGTAGCTAGTACTCATGCCTAATACTAAGCACTAATGACTAAGTACAACTTTCTCAAGCAAAAAACATACTTTGGTTAAAGGAGTGCAGAAGTTACATGCTGTTTCTTCTTAGGGTGTTTTACCACAGTTTGGCTGATTGCAGGTTTCAGATTTTGTTGACATTGCATGTTTCATACCTCTTGATTTTTATGAAAGAACACTGGCAGTGTACATTGATGTAGAGTGAGGAAAGAGAATGCAAGATTCAAAATTCAAAGTAAACTTATTATCAAGGTATGTATATGTCAGCATAGACTACCCTGAGATTCATTTTCTTGCAGCTATTCACAGTAGAACAAAGAAATACAATAGAATCAAACAAAGACTGACAAGCAACGTTGAAAAGAAGACAAACTGTATAAATACAAATACAAACGTAGATCAATAAATAATCCAACACATTACAGGATCCTGTAGCAGTTTAACACAATCTAAATCCTTACACAGGCACAATCAAGTGGCAAACATCATTCAACAAAATCTTGCTTTAAAGTACCAGCTCATAAAGGAAAACATACTTTACCACAAATACAAGCCTGATCCAGTTTCAGAGTCAGAGTCCCGCAAATTGTATTACAATTGATCCATTACTACAAATAGGACAGTCCATATGACTGCCCAGATATAATATTACAGAATAAACAGGGAAGAACAATTTACTTACTAGATATAGCCATTCCAAACACACATAAGATACAGAAATCAATAAGTGAAAAACACCAGAAATATGCTGAATTAAAAGAGGAAATTGAAAGACTATGGAACATGAACAGGGTATACACTGTCCTGATAGTAATATCTGCAACTGGTGTCATCCCAAAGTCACTACACAATAGCATTTAACAATTAGGTCTCCACAGCAATACTTAGGTAAATCTCCGGAAAGCCACAATACTAAGCACCACTAGAATAGTCCGAAAGTTCCTAACAATTGATAAATAAGCATGCTTGGCTATTCCCGTTCCTCAGATTTTATCCATCTGAGCTAAGAAAAAGATAAAAATACAAAAAAAGTAAATGAATAAGTGTAAAGTCCTGATGAAGGGTCTCAGCCTAAAAAGTCGACTGATTGTTCATTTCCACAGATGCTGCCTGAGCTGCTGAGTCCCTTGTGTGAGTTGCTTTGGATTTTCAGCATTTACAGGATCTCTTGTGTTTAAATTAAATAAATAATACAGAGGACACAGGTTGTCGAATCCTTGAAATGAGTTCATAGGTTGTGTTCAGTGATTCGGTCAGTGTTGTGGTGATAACTTGTTGGCATCTGGTGCTTTTTGTCTGTGGTAAATGTTTCATTTTTGATGGATTTCTTCACAGTCACTCCAGTCATGAAGTTCCAAATGAGCAGTGACACAGTTCATGAGAGACTGTCCTTAGCACTTGTAAGATGGAATTGAAGTTGAGAGGCTGCTAGTCTACCTGGGGAATATTGATCATTCCTCTGTCTGTTTTCCACTGAAAAATAGTTGTGTGTCTTAACTCAGTTAAATACAACTGAAAGAGGATTTCACAAACTGCGTTCGGTGTCAGAACTCTGAACTTTCAACTGGAAAACGTTATCCCAAATCATTTATCATTTGCCTGCCTTCATGATTGAGTATTCAGATTACTTCTTTTGCAGTGTAGGAGATGAGCATTCTCATAGCACAAAATGTTTTTGATCTTGTATTGTACAATGAGAAATATTTAATTGTTAATCTGGCACTTAGGAAGCTTCAGGGAAGATAAATTGCCATAACAATGTGATTGAATTTTATACAAACAGCAAGCAATGGCTAACATTTAAAGAATGTGAATGCACTGTTTACAATTATTATATACTGTATATCATTTAAGGAGGAAATATGATTAGAAAAATGGTTTCAGATGACCATCACCATCCTAACGTGCCCTCTTCTCATGACCACTGTCAGAAAGGAGGTACAGGAGCTTGAAGACCTTCACTCAATGTTTCAGAAACAGCTTTTTCCCCTCTGCCGTCAGATTTCTGTAAGGTTCATGAATCCATGAACACTACCTTACTACCCCTCCTTTGTACTATCTCTCTTTTTTTTGTATTATGACTTAATATTTTTTATGTCTTGCACTGTACTGCTGCCACAAAACAACACATTTCTTGTATCAGTGATAATATACCTGGTTCTGATTCTGATGTTGGGGAGAAAGCAAAGTGGTTACACTCACTCATGTTGGAGCTGGTCACTGGATGAATGTTCCCTGGGGCTTTGTGCAGGCTGACACAGACTCTTTAATTTACTGAGGAGATAGAAACGAAATTAAATATTGTGCAATCATCAGCACGTATCCTCATTTATTTATGATGGAAGGAAGCTCACTGTAGCACTTGAAAATATTTGGGACCCTGCCCTGAGGAAATCTGCACGGTGACCTGTCCTCCGGCAGCCACAGACATCTTTGCTTGTGTGCGGAGTGTTGGAGATTTTTCCACTTCGGCTTTACCAGGAAACCTGGATGCTGCACTGGGTCAAATGCTGCCTTGGTGTCATGGGCTCTCAATCTCATTCCAGCTCCGGATCCCAGGCCTTCTGTTTCATGCTTGACCCAGGACTGGGATGAAATCTGGAGCGAGTATTGATGATCAAACCCAATCAAGGCATTGGTGAGCAGGTTATTCTTTTCACTTAGATCAGGTTCAACTTCCTTATGGCGAGGTTTGCTGGTGTATTTCAGGTTAAAATTTGGTTGCAGAATGACCATAACATCTGTCTGTCTATCTATCTATCTATCTATCTATCTATCTATCTATCTATTTGGAGATATTGTGTAGCTCAACAAGCTGCACGACCCAGCCAACCCACCTATTTAAACCTAGCCGAATAACAGGACAATTTACAATGACCAATTAACCTACTAACTGATATGTCTTTGGAAGGTAACGAGGGGTGATTGATAAGTTCATGGCCTAAGGTAGAAGGAGTCAATTTTAGAAAACCTAGCACATTTATTTTTCAACATAGTCCCCTCCTACATTTACACACTTAGTCCAGCGGTCATGGAGCAAGTGGAGCCCTTCTTTGTAGAAGTGGTCCACAGCAGGGGTGATTGATAAGTTTGTGGCCTAAGGTAGAAGGAGATGAGTTATACAGTTCTTGTTACATGCACGTGCAGTTCAACTCTTTGAGTGATAATGCAGAAAGTTTGAAGTTAATAACTCATCTCCGTGAAATGTGAGGAGGATGTTATAAGAATGCAGGCTGACTTGGACAGGTTGGGTGAGTGGGCAGATGCATGGCAGATGCAGTTTAATGTGGATAAATGTGAGGTTATCCACTTTGGTGGCAAGAACAGGAAGGCAGGTTACTATCTGAATGGTGTAAAGTTAGGAAAAGGGGAAGTACTACGAGATCCAGGTGTCCTTGTTCATCAGTCACTGAAAGTAAGCATGCAGGTACAGCAGGCAGTGAAGAAAGCTAATGGCATGTTGGCCTTCATAACAAGGGGAGTTGAGTATAGGAGCAAAGAGGTCCTTCTGCAGTTGTGCAGGGCCCCGGTGAGACCACACCTGTAGTATTGTGTACAGTTTTGGTCTCCAAATTTGAAGAAGGACATTCTAGCTATTGAGGGAGTGCAGCATAGGTTCACGAGGTTAATTCCCGATATGGCGGGACTGTCATATGTTGAAAGATTGGAGCAACTGGGCTTGTATACACTGGAATTTAGAAGGATGAGAGGGGATCTGATTGAAACATATAAGATTATTAAGGGATTGGACACGCTGGAGGCAGGAAACATGTTCCTGATGTTGGGGGAGTCCGGAACCAGAGGCCACAGTTTAAGAATAAGGGGTAGGCCATTTAGAATGGAGTTGAGGAAAAACTTTTTCACCCAGAGGGTTGTGATTCTGTGGAATGCTCTGCCTCAGAAGGCAGTGGAGGCCAATTCTCTGGATTCTTTCAAGAAAAAGTTAGATAGTGCTCTTAAAGATAGCGGAGTCAAGGGATATGGGGAGAATGCAGGAACGGGGTACTGATTGTGCATGATCAGCCATGATCACAGTGAATGGACTACTCCTGCACCTGTTGTCTATTGTCCTTCTACCTTAGGCCACGAACTTATCAATCACCCCTGATGAGTTATTAACTTCAAACTTTCTGCATAATCACTCGAAGAGTTGAACTGCATGTGCACGTAACGCGAGCTGTGTAACTCCTCTCCTTCTACCTGACGCCACAAACTTATCAATCACCCCTGGTAGATCATGGGGAGAACGTGCAAACTACTTACAGACTGTGCTGGAATTGAACTCCGAACTCCAGCATGCCTCGAGCTGTAATAGCATCGTACTAACCACTACGCTACCATGGATTAGGCCACAATACCAGCAATTAGCATAAAGCTTTGCAGTGTTCAGGGTTCAGTGCCACTGGAAGTAAGGAGTTTGTTGGTGTTCCCTGCGGTCATGTGGGCTTCTTCCGGATGCACCAGTTTTCACCCACATTTGGTGTGGGGTTTGTATATTGTGGCCGTGCAATGTTGGCGTCGGACTCCGACATAACATGCCCACAATATACTGACCCTAGTGTGGCGTAGGCTGCCTTCGGCACATCCTTGGACCATATTGGTTGTTGATGCAAACAGCACGTTTCACCGTTTGTTTTGATGCTACAATGTGCAATCTTTAACCTTCAAGTCATTTGGCCCATCGAGACTGTTCCACCATTCAATGGTGGCGGATATTTTTCACACAATTTTCCTGCTTTATTCCCATAACGATTAAGCTTGTTATCAACTAAAAATGATTGGAATCTGGGATAGGGGGTGGTGAGACTTTGACCAATGAGGACAGCATTAAGGACAGGCATCATGGGGGCCAGAGTCATGAGGAGAGGTTGGCCAGACTAGGTCCTTATTCCTTGGAATGAAGGCGAATGGAGTGGGGAATGGGACTTTCTAAAAGTGTTTCCAATTATGAGAGGTGTAGTTAAAGTGGATGGTAACAATCTATTCCTCAGGATATAGAGGAATTCAAAACCAGGTTTAAGGTGAGAGGGGAAAGATTTAAAAGAGAACTGAGGCGCAACTTTTTAATGCAAATAGTGACAGCCTGTCAAATGCCATTATTGTATTTGCTTCCACCACTCCCCCAGTGCGCCTTGTGGTTGTGATGCCTCAAATGAGGAATCACAGTCTTAGAGTAAGAAGTTAACATTGAACATAGGACATTACTGCACAGTACAGGCCCTTTGGCCCACAATGTTGTGCCAACATATTAAACTACTCTGAGATCAATCTAACCCTTTCCTCCCACATAGCCCTCCATTCTTCTATCGTCCATGTGCCAAAGAATACAGGACAGAGGTGAAAAGAAACTTTTCAGTGGGTCATCTGTATAATTCTCTATGCAGAGAACCATCAAGGATCTGTTTCTGAGTTTACTCCAACAAGCACCAATGGATTTGTGTGTGTGTGTATTACATGCATTTGGGCGCAATGGTGGAAAAGATCACTGAACTGAAAGGTCGACTGTAAGCAGTGGAACAGACGCAAGGGGCCAAATGGCCTACTCTTACATCCCGTGTTCTCATTTCTCATGTTCAATTTTGTGTTTCAGATACTTGGGGATAACGCGCCCTCTGACATACCCGGTGAGACAGAATGGGAGGTCGATGGCCAAAATGGTGTTAACTGTTTGGCTCCTTTCGGCATCCATAACTCTGCCGCCGTTGTTTGGTTGGGCCAAGAACGTCACGGTGGACAGGATGTGTCTCATCAGCCAAGACCTTGGGTACACTGTCTACTCCACGGGTGTAGCCTTTTACATTCCCACGACCGTCATGCTGATTATGTATTACCGGATATACAAAGCTGCTAAGAAAAGCGCTGAGAAGCACAAGTTCATGAGCATTCCACGCCCGTACGAGCAGGACGGGATCTACACCATGGAGGAGGATGTGCGGGGTCACCACGCCACCAGGAGGTCTAAAGCCACAGAGGAATGCGCCATCCTGTCCAAACTGCTCAAGCATGACCGCAAGAACATCTCCATCTTCAAGAGGGAGCAGAAGGCAGCCCGGACCCTGGGGATCATAGTGGGAGCCTTCACCTTCTGCTGGCTGCCCTTCTTCCTGCTCTCCGCCGCCCGTCCCTTCATCTGCGGCGTCAAGTGCAGCTGCATGCCCCTGAGACTGGAGCGGACTCTGCTGTGGCTGGGGTACACCAATTCCCTCATCAACCCGCTCATCTATGCCTTCTTTAACCGGGACCTGAGGACTACTTTCTGGAACCTGCTGCGTTGCAAGTACAGGAACATTAACCGGAGGCTCTCGGCTGCCAGCATGCACGAGGCACTCAAGGCAACAGAGAGGCACGATTGCATATTGTAACTGAGCCCTTTGGCAACCAGTGTCCAATGGAAAGTGGGAATGACAGGCAGCATCACCAGAACTGCATGAGATTTCACCAAACATTTGATCTTGAAATGAGTACAAATTAACTCTCCAGTTAATTTGGTTAGTGAAGGTTGACTCGTTATATCTACTTCAAATGACGTGGATAGACAACTGAGCTCGTGTCTGTGCCGAAAATGTTTTGGCCTTGGGCCAGAATGCCATGGAAAATATGCTAAGTTAAAAATCTTCCTTCACTTCTGATTCAGATTCAGATCTATTTATTGAAACATACAGTGAAATGTGTCGTTTGTGTTAGCAGCCAACAGATGCGCTGGGGGCAGACCGCAAATGTCACCACACATTCCAGGGTCAACACAGCATACCCACAATGCTCAGCAGAGCAACACAAGCAACAACAACACAACAACAAAAGAAAACAGCAAGGAAACAAAAAAACAGCGCAGCAAAAAAAATGCTTAGACATTAACCATTTCAGAGATGAGTATAGCAGGAGGATGGATAATTTGTTCTTTTTTTAAGCAGTCAGACACAAGGTGCGGGATAATCCAGGAAGACAATCCATGCTGGTTCTTGGATGAAGCATCCGTGGGATTTGAGGAATAGGACACAAGGAATCTCAGAGGAGAGGTAACACTCTGAGGAGGGCTGACAAGGATTGAGAGGGAAAATATTAGAGTGGATTCGCAGTCAAGATGATCAACCAATCCTACTGGCTCATGTACACCTCGGCAAAATGGAGGAATCTGGATCACTGACACTGAACTGGTTATAGATCAAAGTAGAAAGAAAGCAAGACTGAATTATGTTGATCAATTCATCGATCACTAATGGATATCAAAAACCCAAAATGAGGGATCAAACATTGAACCAAGTTGGCAAATTTATATTTGATATTGTAATATCCTAAAATATGAAGCCGGGATGCCTTGCCATGAGGAAAATGTAAATTTAATTGCAAAAAGCAATCATTGTTACGGAAGAAAGGAAACTGACTTATGGGCAAATTTATTTCATTTGAAGATGTTATGGTCATGGAAAATATGCCGAGTTAAAATTCTGCTTTTGTTTCGACAGAGATGATTCTACCAGGATGGTGGGTATTTTGCACTTTTGTAACCAGTTGGATTCAAGGTGCAGGATAATCTGGGAAGACAGTTCACGCCACTTTTTGGATCAAGCTCTGGCCACTAACGTTAACAAGCCACAAAACAAGCAGTGACACTGGTCTGCATGAGCACAGATTCAGAAATTAATTTAACAGGAAAGACTCATATTTATTTTACGCCTTTTGTGACCTCAGATTGTCTCAAAGCACTTAAGTGTAATTATTGTTAAAAAGTAGTAAATCGAACATGTGATCAAAGTCAGGATAACTTACTGGTGTTGTCTAATGGTTAAACTTTGAACAGGACTCCC
Organism: Mobula hypostoma; assembly: GCF_963921235.1. Lineage (NCBI taxonomy): Eukaryota > Metazoa > Chordata > Chondrichthyes > Myliobatiformes > Myliobatidae > Mobula > Mobula hypostoma. The sequence goes on from NC_086100.1 coordinate 188,496,458, forward strand.
CTGTTTCTATATTTATTTTTGTGACAGAGTGCAGTAACAGGCCCTTCTAGCCTAATGAGCCTGCACCACCCAGTTATGCCTGTGCTTTCATTATGGAAGAGCGTATGGCATGGGAGAACGAAATTCACACTTGGCCTCTTGTGATACTGCACATATCCCTGACCTGTTTTCAGAAATTCGGTCACATTCTGTCAGCTGTTGCTCAGAAATAGAAATCACAAAAAAAAAATCACAGGCACTGAAAACCTGGAAAAAAAACAAGATGCTGGAAACACTCAGCAGCTGGGGAGAAAGAAGTAGGGTTGGAAACTGAGTGATTCCAGGATTTTCTGCTTTTATTTCAGAAATGCAACACTGCAAAATGCAAAGCTGCTTTAACGCAACACTACATTATGCTTTTAGTGCAAACAAGGGTGAATTTTTATTCCAGCACTTTGCATACTGACATATCCATAAGGCAGTAGCTTTGACTGTGCAATATTCCCTGGGGACAGCACGAGAAGGATATGTTGTGGTTTCTGGAGAGGAGATTTGAACCCATGGGTGATTAATTCAAGCTATAACTCAAAGTTCAAAGTAATTTATTTATTACCAAAGTATATATATGTTACCATATACACCCTGAGATTCATTTTCTTGCAGGCATTCACAGCAGAACAAAGAAATACAAGAGAATTATTGAAAAACTGTACGCAAAGACTGTCAGACAAACAATGTGCAAAAGAAGACAAACTCTGCAAATACATTGTCAAAATAATGCTAAGAACATGAGTTGCAGAGTCCTTGAAAATGTGTCCATAGGTTGTGGAATTAGTTCAGTGTTCAGTTGAGTGAAGTTATCCATACCAGTTCAGAAGGGTAATAACTGTTCCTGAACCTGGTGCCCCCGATGGCAGTGGTGAGAATAGAGCACGGCCTGGTTGGTGGGATTCCTGAATGATGGATGCTGCTTTCTTGTGGTAGCGCTTCTTGTAGATGTGCTCAATGGTGGAGAGGACTTTTCCTGAGATGGACTGGGTGACATCCACTACTTTTCATAGGCTCTCCTTTTCAAGGGCATTGGTTTCAATACAAGCCCGTGGTGTCACCAGTCAGGATACTCTCTACTGAGCATCTATAGATGTATGTCACAGTTCTCGATGACATGCCAAATCTTCACAAACTTTTAAGAAATTAGTTTGGCTGTCGTGTCTTCTTTACGATTGTACTTTTAATCACCTTTAATTCAGCCCACAGCAATGGTGCCGTCAGTAAACTGAAATACTGCATTGAGCTGCACTTAGCCTCACAGTCCCAAGTATAACTCAAGTAGAGCAGGGAGGTAAGCACCTGTGCTGATGGAGATTGTGGAGGAGATGTTGGTGCCAATCTAAACTGACTAGGATCTGCAATTCAGGAAATCTAGAATCCAGTTGCGCAAAGAGGTATTGAGGCCTGAAACATAGCATCAGAGTCATAGAGAAGTACAGCACAGAAACAGGCACTTCCACCCATCTAGTCCATGCCGGAACTATTTAAATTGCCTACCACCATCAACCTGAAGCAGGACTATGACCCTCCGTACCCCTACCATCCATGTGCCTATCCAAACTTATCTTAAACATGTAAATCGAGCTCACATGCACCAGTGGTGCTGGCAGTTCATTCCACACTCTCACGACTTTCTGAGTGAAGGCGTTTCCCCTCATGTTGCCTTTAAGCTTCTCACCTTTCACCCTTAAACCATGACCTCTGGTTGTAGCCCCAGTCAACTTCAGTGGAAAAAGCCTGCTTGCATTTACCCTATCTATACCCCTCATAATTTTGTATACCAAATCTCTCAACCTTCTATGTTCCAAAGAACACAGTCCTAACCTGAGAATACAGTCAATCTTTTCTTGTAATCCAGGTCCTCCAGACTCAGTAACATTTAATTTTCGACCTTGTTTACATCTTTCCTGGAGATAGGTGACCAAAACTGCATGCAGTACTCCAAATTAGGCCTTACCAAGATCTTATACAACTTCAACATAACATCCCATCTTCTGTTCTCAATACATTGATTTATGAAAGCCATTGGGCTAAAAGCTTTCTTTACGACCTACCTGTAATGTCACTTTCAGTGAATTATGTACCTGTATTCCCAGATATCTTTGTTCTACCACACTCCTCAATACTCTACTGTTCACTGTGTAAAACTTATCCTGGTTGGTCCTACCGAAGTCTAAAGCCTCGCACTTATCTGCATTAAATTCCATCTGCCATTTTTCAGCCCATTTTTCCAGCTGATACAGATCCCTCTGGAAACCATGGTAGCCTTCCTCACTGTCCACTATACCCCCAATCTTTGTGTCATCCACAAATCTGCTGATCCGGTCAACCACATTATCATCCAGATCATTGATATCGATGACAAACAACAAAGGATCCAACATCAGTCCCTGTGGCACACCACTGGTCACAGGCCTCCAGTCAGAGAGGCAACTCTCGACCACCACTCTCTGGCTTCACCCAGCTTTCCTCAATCTTTTTGTCCTGGAGGAACCCTCGAAATGATTTTCAGGTCTCAGGGAACCCTTGCATAAAAATTATTATATCTACTGCTCACGGTACATTAGCGTGATCAGTAAGTTGTAGATATAATCCAAGAATAATTGTCAATGCAGAATAAATTTTTAGCCCGTCTTTCCTGGAAAAAAACAGATAGTTAAGCTTAGCTTACTTTTCTTGAAATGAATCTCTTTCTTTCCCTTTCATAAATTTTAGAAACTCATAAGGCAAACATAATAAATTTTTCAATTCTGGGTCAAATTTGAGATAAGCACATCTGGATTTCATCTTCAACTGAAATGATACAATTTCTATCCCTGATCTTGATGCTTGTAAAACTGGAAAAAGCTTGTTCACACCTGTAAGAAGTTGAAAACTACAAGAAAATATGTATTGCTTTTCTAGCTAAAGCAGGATACTCTTCTTTCACAGAAATGCAGAACTTATCCAGGGGCAGGTCAGTAAATCTCATCTTGAGTGCATGATCAAAGTGCAGCTCAGAAAGTTTTCCTCTTTTCTCAAAGTCAAGTTCTCAGGCTGAGCAGAAGATTCAGAGAAAGGGTCCCTCACCCAGTCATACACTTGTGTTGAAATGGAGGAAAAATACTGTTCAATTTTGTTCTGCGTTTCTTCCAGGTGGTTTTCAATAAGATTCAAGACTCTTTGATATCCTTCCCACTCTCAAGCCCGAGCAGCAATGGAAACATTTCAAGATTTCCTTTTGCAACATGATTTTACCAAAGATTCAGTTTCCTTTTAAATCCAATAATCTTATTAATCGAAGTCAGAACATTTTCTCCAAGGCCTTGCAGAGACTTGTTCAACTGGTTAATATGATGAAAAACTAGGCTAGTTTCTGCAGTTATTCTTCATCTTCAAAGCACTCTGCAAAATCTCGCCTATTATATTCTTGAAAGCACACTTGCAATTCACCTTTCAGCTGAAACACCCTGTTGAGAACTCTTCCTCTGCTAAGCCACCAGATTTCTGTACATAGCAGGAGATTGGTGTGCTCTTTGTCCATCTTTTCACACAGTTTTCAAACATTCTCTAGTGAACTGGTCTTAAAGCTACTAAATAACTTGCTTCCTGGGTCTTTTTACTGTCTGTGACTTTATTATCAAAAGCTTTAATCTGTTTGTTTTGAGATTCCAATAGTCACTTAAATTAATCAGCACTTTTACGTGTCATATGGCTGTGATTTGCACTTAAGTGTCTTTTCAATTTTGCTGGAGCCATTGTCACATTTGCAAGTTGTTTGCCACTGACTAGGCACTGTGGAATAGGACAACTTGGATTATTAGTCCATGTAAAACCCATTGATAAGTAGCTTTCATTGTAAAGACAGACTTTTTTGTGTCCTTTGTTGCACTAGTGCAGTAAAATGACAGAAGATTCTAATTCTTCATTATTAGCCTTATTAGAATTGTCTGTAGGCCTAAGCCTAGAACCCTCCTCTTCCATCTCACACCTCCTCTTCAAAAATCACCGCACTGGACTGTCTTTAGAATGAACATTTCCCTCCAATTTTCTACTACACTGGTAGTTTGTTCGTTCCCATAAGTCAGTCAGCAGCACACAGGGGGAATTTGGGGAAGGTAATTCGGATTGGAGAGGCTGACATCACAGCCCAACTTGGGTAAGTCTATTCAATGCTCGGAAAACACACTTCACGCTTCTTATCATCGTACCGTCCTCCCCTCCGTGCAATACAGCGCTCACCAATTATCAGCCTACTGTCCTCCCCTCCGTGCAGTATGGTGTCACCAATCATCAGCCTACCATCTTCTGCTCTGTACAATACAACGCTTACCAATTATCAACGGCCTCCCCAATCTTGCATCAAAAACTGAGAATGGGCTCAACCAAGTAAACAGGTTCCTATTGCACACTGCCATTCTGGGCTGAGAGACGTCTAGTGAGATGCTAACAGCGCTGCTCGGTCACTATCCACCACTATGAGTGCTAGCGTCATGCATTGCATGGAGTTAAAAAGATGATGTTTATTTTTTGATCACAATCTCTCGCAGAATCTCTAGTAACCTTTCATGGAGCCCCAGTGGAGAAACCCTGGTCTAATCCAATTTACTACCTCATCCTGAATGCCGAGCAACTGAACCTTCTTGACCATCTTCCCATGTGGGACCTTGTCAAATGCCTTTCTAATCAACATCCACTGCCTTGCCTTCATCCACTTTCCTGGTAACTTCCTTGAAAAACTCTATAAGATTGATTGGACATGACATATCACACATAAAGCCATGCTGACTATCCTTATCTATCCAAATACTTATACATTCGGTCCTTTAGAACACCTTCCAATAACTTTCCCACAACTGATGTCAGACTCACCAGCTTATAATTTACTGGTTTATATTTAGAGTCTATTTTTAAAATTAGTTTTGATTAGCTTATTGATTAGTTTTAAGTGGACGAAAGTGTTGAATACAGAGCTGTAGTCAATGAAAATCTTCAGATTCGGGTGATCAGAATCACTGGCATGTGATGTGAAATTTGTTAACTTAGCAGCAGCAGTTCAATGCAATACATAATCTGGCAGAAAGAAAAAAAAAATAATAATAAAGTAACTAAATACATTATGTATATTGAATAGATTTTTTTAATGTGCAAAAACAGAAATACTGTATTTTTTTTAAAGTGAGGTAGTGTCCAAAGCTTCAATGTCCACTTAGGAATTGGATGGTAGAGGGGAAGAAGCTGTTCCTGAATCACTGAGTGTGTGCCTTCAGGCTTCTGTATCTCCTACCTGATGGTAACAGTGAGAAAAGGGCATGCCCTGGGTGCTGGAGGTCCTTAATAATGGACGCTGTCTTTCTGAGACACCACTCGCTAAAGATGTCCTGGGTACTTTGTAGGCTAGTACCCAAGAAGGAGCTGACTAGATTTACAACCTTCTGCAGCTTCTTTCGGTCCTGTGCAGTAGTCCCTCCATACCAGACAGTGATGCAGCCTGTCAGGGTGCTCTCCACAGTACAACTATAGAAGTTTTTGATTGTATTTGTTGACATGCCAAATCCCTTCAAACTCCTAATGAAGTATAGCCGCTGTCTTGCCTTCTTTATGACTACATCGATATGCTGGGACCAGGTTAGATCCTCAAAGATCTTGACACCCAGGAACTTGAAGCTGCTCACTCCCTCCACTTCTGATCCCTCTATGAGGATTGGTCCAATGTTCCTGGGCTGAGTGAAGAGCCAATTAAACAGTTAGAGCTGATGATGTTTTGGGTCAAAATGCCTTCATCTGGGCTATAAAGGCCATGATGCAACCAGTTAGGTCTCCACCATGCATCTAGGGAATTTTATCATACTTTCAGATGACGTGCCAAAGCTGTGCAAATTTCTGAGAAAGTAGAGGTACTGCCATGCCTTCCTTGAAATGGTACTTACGTGCTGCAGCCAGGACAAATGAGGGACACAGAAAGTTATACATAGTATCGGGACCTATGAACATAGAACAGTACAGGAACAGACCCTTAAGCCCACCACGTTATGCTGAACTAATATAACTAATAATGAAAAGCCTACTTAAACATCCCTTCTGCCTGCACTAGTCTATATCCTTCCATTTTCTGCCTTACTGATCCATGTACACAACATCCACTGCCTCGCCTTCATCCACTTTCCTGGTAACTTCCTTGAAAAACTCTATAAGATTGGTTGGAGTATAGTTTTAAGGTGCTTGGAAGTAGGTACAAGGGGGATGATCTGTACTGGGTCCAATGTTGTTTGTCATATATATTAATGATCTGGATGATGGGGTGGTAAATTGGATTAGTAAGTATGCAGATGATACTAAGATAGGTGGCGTTGTGGATGATGAGGTAGGTTTTCAAAGCTTGCAGAGGGATTTAGGAAAGTTAGAAGAGTGGGCTGAAAGATAGCAGATGGAGTTTAATGCTGAAAATTGTGAGGTGCTACATTTTGGTAGGACTAGTCAAAATAGGACATACATGGTAAATGGTAGGGCATTAAAGAATGCTGTAGAACAGAGGGATCTAGGAATAATGGTGCTTAGTTCCCTGAAGGTGGAATCTCACATGGATAGGGTGGTGAAGAAAGCTTTTGGTTTGCTGGCCTTTATTAATCAGAGCATTGAGTATAGGAGTTGGGATGTAATGTTGAAATTGTATAGGGCATTGGTAAGGCCAAATTTGGAGTATTGTGTACTGTTCTGGTCACCGAATTATAGGAAAGATGTCAATAAAATTGAGAGAGAACAGAGGAGGTTTACTAAAATGTTGCCTGGGTTTCATATCCTAAGTTACAGAGAAAGGTTGAACAAGTTAGGTCTTTATTCTTTGGAGCATAGAAGGTTGAGGAGGGACTTGATAGAGGTGTTTAAAATTATGAAGGGGATTGATAGAGTTGACGTGGATAGGCTTTTTCCATTGAGAGTGGGGAAGATTCAAACAAGAGGACATGAGTTGAGAGTTAAAGGACAAAAGTTTAGGGGTAACATGAGGGGGAACTTCTTTACTCAGAGAGTGGTAGCTGTGTGGAACGAGCTTCCAGCAGAAGTGGTTGAGGCAGGTTCGATGTTGTCATTTAAAGTTAAATTGTATAGATATATGGACAGAAAAGGAAAGGAGGGTTATGGCCTGAGTGCAGGTCGGTGGGACTAGGTGAGAGTAAGAGTTTGGCACAGACTAGAAGGGCCAAGATGGCCTGTTTCCGTGCTGTAATTGTTATATGTTATGTTATGTCAGAGGTAAGTTTTTCACACAGAGAGTGGTGGGTGGGTGGAAAGCACTGCCAGTGATGGTGGTAGAGGCAGATACAATAGGGTCTTTTAAGAGACTCTCGATAGGTACATGGAGCTTAGAAAAGTAGAGGTGTATGTGGTAGGGAAATTCTACGCAGTTACTAGAGTAGGTTACACAGTTGGCACAACAATGTGGGCCAAAGGGCCTGTAATGTGCTGTAGGTTTCTATGTTCTTTGTTTTATTTGATCATATATAACCCTGAGATTGATTTTCTTGTGGACATCCCCAATAAACCCATAATAGAATAATAATGATAATAGAATCGATGAAAGAGTTTGGGCTTTCTACCATTTTGCAAAAGACAACAAAATGTGCAAATATCCAGCCCGCAAAATGTTGCCGCGGTTCACCAGCGCTAACTTCCATGAGCCATCGCAGACTGTGATGGTATTGTAGGATCAGTACCTGTCTGCATCACTTCTGGGCGACTGTACCCCACACACTGCAAAGCCTGTGCTTGAGGCCAATCTCGGCTGCTACCTGTGTAGAACTTTCATTTTCTCCATGTGGTTGTGAGGATTTCCACTGGGTGCTAAACCCTTTCTTTTCATGAACTCATCTAGATGGCTATTAACACTGTGTGCTACAGTTACAAAGGATGTTCAGTGAACTTAGACAGATAAAATGCAAAGACGATGATGAGGTAAACTAAGAGATCAAGATTTCACCTTCATTGTACAAGAGGTCCGTTCAGGAATCTTATAACCGTGGGATAGAAGCTGTTCTTGATCCTGATGGTATGTGTTTTCAGGCTTTCGTACCTTCTGCTCAATGGAAGGGGTGAGAAGAGAGAATATCCAGGGTGGAAGAGGTCTTGGATTATGCTGGCTTCTTCCCCAAGGCAGCAGGAGGAGGCTGCCTTATCATGATAGGCCAAGCTGTGTTCACAAGTCTCAGCAGTTTCTTGTGGTCACAGACAGAACAGCTACTCTACCAGGCCATGATACATCTAGAAAGGACATTTTCTGTAAAAATAGGTGATTAAGTGATGATAAATGGGGACATGGTAGATCTTTACAGCAAAACTCCAGTAATCTGAGAGCCGATAATGAGAACAGTAGGTGTCTGGAAAACACCGGTGAAAGCAGATACCATTGTGAAGTTTCAGAGGCTTTTAGACACATGAATAGACAGGAAATGGAGGAATATGGATCTTCTACAAACAGGAAGAGATTTAGTTCAATTTGGCATTGCTTTCGGTGCAGATATAAGGCTGATATATACTTGTGCTTCAACTGGCCGCCATAGCCTACGCGCGTTGTGAGCATTTATACTTGTGTGCTGGTGTGTCTGCGTCGCGCTGCAATTCCGGCACGTTGCGCATACGTGCACACCTGCCCATGCAAGGCTTCATGGTCATGATAGTCTTTCTCCGGGTAAACAAGTTTAAAGTGAGCGTCTTTTTTTGTAAAAGCGACATGTGTCCTCCAGAATTTCAGAGGTTTGTAAAGCTTTATGGAAAGCATTGCAGCCAGAGTTCCTTCCCTGCCCTTCAGTCGCCCAATGGGAAGCTGTTGCAATGTAGGAGGAAATGGAATGCTACCAAGTAGACCAATCACAGTTGTTGCGATCTGCGTTGCTGCGACGCGCAGTTATATTTTGGGAGAGGTGCACGTCAGGCTACGGCATAGGAATCCGTGTCGGCCCTGCGTAGGGTTCACGTGACGCTGTACCTACGGCGTCGAGTTGACGCACAAGTATAAATCAGCCCATAGGGGGCTGAACAGCCTGTTCCTGGGCTTTCCACTCATTGGCACTTTATTAAGTTCACCTGTACACCTGCTTGTTAATGCAAATATCTGATCAGCCAATCATGTAGCTGTAACTCAATGCATAAAAGCATGCAGGCATAGTCAAGAGGTTCAGTTGTTGTTCAGACCAAAAATCAGAATGGGGGAAGAAATGTAATCTAAGTGACTTTGACCATGAAATGATTGTTGGTGCCAGAGAGGGTCCTACTGTGTGTGTTTTTTGTACTGCCTCGGATCTGGAGTACAATTATTTTGTTCTCCTTTACATTTGTGTACTAGAAATAACATTAATCTTGAATCTTGGATCTTGAGTATCTCAGAAACTGCTGACCCCCTGGGATTTTCACACACAATCATCCATAAAATTTACAGAGAATGGTGCGAAAACCAAAAAAAAGCTTCCAGTTCTGTGAGTAAAAAATGCCTTGTTTATGTGAGAGAGGTCAGAGGAGAATGGCCAGACTGATTCAAGCTGACAGGAAGGTGACAGTAACTTAAATAACCAGAGTGTTATGCAGAAGAGCATCCCTGAACGCAGAACATGTTGAAGCTTGAAGTGGATAGGCTACAGCAGCAGAAGACCATGAATGTACACTCAGTATTCACTTGATTAGGTACTGAACATTCAGAATCAATCAGGTTCAATAGCACTGGTGTATGTTGTGAAATTTGTCGTTTTCGGCAGCAGTACAATGCAATACATACTGTAATAATTTAAAAACTACAAATTACAATAACAATATATAAATAATTAAATTAAATAAGAAGTGCAAAAACAGAGTAAAAAAAAGAAAAAAAATAGTGAGGTAGTGTACATGGATTCATTGATAACAGAGAGAAAGAAGCCGTCCATAAAATATTGAAAGTGTATCTTCAGACTCTGTACCTCCTGCTTGATGTTAGCAATGAAAGGAGAGCATGTTCTGGGTGATAAGGGTGCTTAATGATGGATGCAGCCTAATGAAGTGACCACTGAATGTACTGTTCTGTGCAATACAGAAATCTTGATGGCTTAGTATCTGGTTAACCCTGTACTGATCCGCGTGTTCTCTTCCAACATCCTCCGACAGTCCCTTAAGGAATTATAGTAGGTTTGTTTCCCCTGCTCCCTCTAAACCTGAAACTTGGACAAGGTCCTAGAACCAGAACGTTAGCTGTATTGCTTTCCACAGATGCTGCCTGACCCACTGAGATTCCCTGTGTTTTCTTTCATTCCATTTAAACTGACGGGGTTCTCTGGAAAATTTGTTATTAAACTGTGTAACATCTAATAAAAAGTGAACTCAAAGTGTATTAAAGTATTAATAAAGAATAAGATCTAATAATTTGGAAAATCTGTTTTCTGGCACCATCAAAGTCATGAACATACTGGTTTCATGAAGGTTGTTGTAATTGGCCAGTCTAAGTGCTCCCCATTGTCACTGATTGGTGAGGAGGTTGAACAAGGGTGTGTATTAGTGGGTATGTGAGAGAATGAGTTTCTTTGAGGACACCCCTCATTCTCCTACACTGCAGGGAATAAACTTCCAAAACCTCCCAAATGGCTCCAATGGTCCAATTTCATATCAGAAAATGTACATAGTATACAACCTTAAATTCTTACTCATCAAGACATCCACGAAACAAGAAACCCCAAAGAATGAATGATAGTAACATCAGAACCCCAAAAGCACCCCATTCCTCAGACAAGCACCAGCAGAAGCTCCGATCTCCCCCAACCTCCCACCATGCGAGCAATAGCAACAGCCCCCAAAGAGACCTTGATCTAGAGATCATCAAAAACTACAGTCCATAACCCAGCACTTTCGTATCTCAGACAGGTTCTCTCTCACCATCGAGGGACAGAGAGGTTGCTCCTGCAACAACGAGAGTGGAGACCAGTGGCTCGCTGTTCCTACGTTATAATCTTCTGCATCGCTTCTCCAAGTCCTCTGACTCGAGGACCAGCAGGATCTCACTCACCATCAAAAAGAGAGAGAGAGAAAGAGGATCGTGTCATGGTCCGGTCTGTGAAGTCCGCGTTCCGGTTCACGGTTTGGTCCGTGGACTCTGGACTCCGGGTCTTCCAGCTGTCCCTTGTTTCAGCTGGGCTTAATCATAGGCACCTGATGCTCATATTGGGGCTGGGAATATAAGTGGCCCTGGGTTTGAGCGTGGCTGCTGGTTTGTCTTGTCCGTATCCTGTCCTTGCCTCCATTGGGTAAGCTAGGCTGTCTTTGCCGTTACCCTGAGGCTTGACTGTTCCCTTCCCTTCCTTCTGAAGCCTTGCCCTGCAACCTTGTCAAGTTCTACCACTGAAGCAGGACTGGAGCCTTGCTGTGTCAAGATAAGGAACCGTCTATCGTTGAGTTGGACCTGTCTCTGTGTCCACACCTTCACTGGGTAGGTCCGGCCGTTTGCTGCTACCTAGTGTTGGGAACCGTCTTGTCATGTTCAGCATTCTGTGTAGAGCCCCGGCCCCAAGTCCTGTTCCCAAAGAGGGGTGCCGGCTCTGTGTTCCTGTCTCTCAAGTCCAAGGCTCCGTGTTCCTGTGCTCTAGACCAGTGGTCCCCAAACACCGGGCTGCGGACTGGTACCGGGCCGCGAGGAAACAATATGATTTGGTGATAGGAGTCAGCTGCACCTTTCCTCATTCCCTGTCAAGCCCACTGTTGAGCCATTACGCATGCGAGGTCATTACCAGTGCGTCATCCATGTCAGCGCGGGAAGGAGATCAACTCCTCGAGCTTGCAATTGATGGCGTGCTGAAAAGTATGTTTGACATAACATCTCTGCCGGCATTCTGGATCAAAGTCAAAGCTAAATATCCTGAGATAGCCACGAAAGCACTGAAAACGTTGCTTCCATTTCCAACATATCTCTGCAATGAATGCAACGAAAACTAAATTGTGGAATAGACTGGACATAAGGAACCCCCGTCGAGTATCGCTGTCTCCCATCACCCCTCGATTGTGATCACCGTCTCGTTGCAGGGAGACAAGCCCAGGGCTCCCACTGATTCAGCGATATTGGTGTGTTGCAACGATTTTATATGTTCATACGGGGAAAATATGTGCTGTGTGTTTAATATCCATACGTTACTTGAAATGTTATGATGCTATTGACTTATATAACCATATAACAATTACAGGACGGAAACAGGCCATCTCAGCCCTTCTAGTCCATGCCGAACGCTACTCTCACCTAGTCCCACCGACCTGCAGTCAGTCCACAACCCTCCATTCCTTTCCTGTCCATATACCTATCCGATTTTTCTTTAAATGATAATATCAAACCTGCCTCTACCACTTCTATTGGAAGTTCGTTCAACACTTACTTCAAGCTCCCCTTATCACTATATTCATGCGAGGAAAATATGCGCTGTGTGTTTAACATTAAATTCGTTAGATAAACCCTTTTAGAAATGAAATTGAGTGTATTGGCCACTTAACACCTATATTCCTGTCGTGATTAACACCCCTCCCCCGAACAGAATCGCCAAAAACGATTTGCAGGGGGAAAAATCAGCAGGTACACGCATGCGCACTGGTGCCTGCGCAAGGCTTCATGGTCATTGTAGTCTTTTCTAGGTAAACACAACATATTTGACTGCTACTCTTGTCCGTTGGCAACCCTACCCCACCCCCACCCCCGGGTCGACCCCGGTCCACAAGAATATTGTCAATATTAAACTAGTCCGCAGTGCAAAAAAGGTTGGGGACCCCTGCTGTAGACCAAGGCACTGTGTTAGTGTCCTCCCCAAGACCAAGGCTTTGTGTTCTGCGTTCCTGTCCTCCCAAGTCCAAGGCTCGGCTGTTCCTGAGTATCAAGTCAAGACTTCTTGTTCTCATCCTATCCACGTGCTTCGTCCTGTGCAAGAGTTCCACGTCCAGTCCTGTAGCAATGTCACGTCTCCGCCTAGCCTGGAGTCTGAGCCTGAGTCAAGACCCAGGTTCTGGGTCCTTGTCCAGTCTCTGGCTCGGAGTCCGAACCCCAGCCTCGTCATGCCCTCTCCTCAAAGAACCCAAGCCTCGTCATGTCCTCGCCTCGAGGAACCCAAGCCTCATCATGTCCTCGCCTCGAGGAACCCAAGCCTCGTCATGTCCTCGTCTCGAGGAACCCAAGCCTCGTCATGCCCTCACCTCGAGGAACCCAAGCCTCGTCATGCCCTCACCTCGAGGAACCCAGGCCTCGTCATGTCCTCGCCTCGTGGAACCCAAGCCTCGTCATGTCCTCGCCTCGTGGAACCCAAGCCATGTCCAGTCCTGTAGCCACATCATGTCCTCGCCTAGTTCTGGGGTCTGAGTCCGAGCCAAGACCCAGGATCTGGGTCCTTGTTTAGTCTCTGGCTCAGAGTCTAAGCCCAGGCTCCTAGTTCCCAGTTCCTAGTCCTGGCCCTGCTTGCCTAGCCAATGTCCTAGCCCAAGTTTGTGTTCTTGTCCCAGCTCCTCGTCTGTATCCAGTGACGTCCCTAACTCTAGTCCTGTCCTGTTCCTAGTATTTCAGTGTCTGTGTCTTGCATTTGGGTCCGCTCCCAGCACCCCTGTTATGACAGATCGCTTGAGTACAGGGCCTTTTTACAATAGCAGTACAAACCACCTGCTGTCCCGGTGTTTCATTCTCCCAAGATGCTTTAGTCAGAGAAATTGACGAGGAACCAGATCGCCTACGGGACTGCTCCTCGAAGGCGTACATCTTCCAGACTGCTCCTGGAGAGAGTAAAACACCAGGCCAAACCAAAAACCCACCGTTTAGATTAGATTAGATTCAACTTTATTGTCATTGTGCCGAGTACAGATACAAAGCCAGTGAAATGCAGTTAGCATCTAACCCGAAGTGCAAAGAATAGTGTTATTTACAAAATAACTGTGAATAAAAAGTAAGTGCTACAGCACACAAATATAAAAGTACTGAGACAGTACAATACAGATGCAATACTGCTTAGCGCTGTGATGTGAGGTTCAGCAGGGTCACAGCCTCAGGGAAGAAGCTCTTCCTGTGCCTGCTGGTGTGGGAGCAGAGGCTTCTGTAGCACCTACCGGATGGGAGGAGAGTAAGAAGTCCATGATTGGGCTGAGGTGCATCTTTGATAATGCTTTTCGCCCTGCCCAGGCAGTGTTTATGGTAGATGTTCTCAATGGTGGGCATTTGGATGCCGATAATCCGCTGGGCAGTTTTCACCACTCGCTGGAGTCCAATACGGGATAATTGCCATACCACACTGAGATGCAGTTGGTGAGTATGCTCTCAATGGTACAGCGGTAAAAGTCCGTCAGTATCCTGGGACAGAGGTGAGCTTTCTTGATGTTCCGCAGGAAATAAAGGCACTGTTGCACCTTTTTGATCAGGATGGAGGAGTTCGGGGACCAGGTGAGATCCTCAGAAATGTGGACACCAAGGAATTTGAAGCTTGATACACGCTCCGCTACAGCTCTGCTAATGTAGATGGGGATGAGAGTGTGACTCCTAGCATGCCTGAAGTCCACAATGATCTCCTTGGTCTTCTGGGTGTTAAGGGCCAGGTTGTTGTCGGCACACCACTTGGCCAGGTACTGGACCTCATCCCTGTAGGCCGTCTCGTCATCCCCTCTTATCAGGCCAACCACCATGGTGTCATCAGCAAACTTGATTATGGAGTTAGAACCATGTACAAGAACGCAGTCATAGGTGTAAAGGGAGTACAGAAGAGGGCTCAGCACACAGCCTTGAGGTACGCCGGTGTTCAGGGTGAGAGTGGAGGAGGAGAGGTTGTCTAACTTAACAGATTGGGGTCTGTTAGTCAGAAAGTCCAACATCCAATTGCAGAGTGATACACTGATACCAAACTGGTGAAGTTTGGCGATCAGCTTGGAGGGGATCACAATATTGAATGCCGAACTAAAGTCAATGAACAGTATTCTGACGTAAGAGTTGGGGCTGTCCAGGTGGGTCAGGGCAGAGTGAAGTGCCGTGGAGATGGCATCCTCTGTTGACCTGTTTGTGCGATAGGCAAATTGATGGGGGTCCAGGGTAGTGGGCAGACAGGATTTCAGATGTGATAGAACCAGTCTCTCAAAGCACTTTGCAATGACGGGGGTGAGTGCAATTTGGTGGAAGTCATTCAGGCCCGTGGCAGTGGAATGCTTTGGCACTGGTACGATGGTGGCTATCTTGAAACTTGTGGGGACAACTGCCTGGGCCAGGGACAGATTAAAAATGTCCATGAAGACCCTGGCCAACTGCCCTGCACAGACTCTGAGCACAAGGCCAGGTATTCCATCCGGACCAGCTGCCTTCCGTACATTCACCCTGCTCAGGGTGGCACAAACATCGGAGGTGGAAAGTGAGAGAGGCAGTTCACCAGGTGGGAGATCCGCTTTGAGGGTGACTTCCTTGTTCTCTCGGTCAAAGCCAGCGTAGAAGTAATTGAGCTCATCAGGGAGGGAAGTAGAGCTGGAAGGGGGCACAGTACTAGGTGGTTTGAAGTCTGTAATAATCTGTATGCCATGCCACATGCACCGGGGGTCCAAGGAGTTGAAATGCTCCTCGATCCTCTGCCTGTATGTGCGTTTAGCCTGAGAGATTCCCCTCCTCAGGTTGGCCATGGCTGAGCTGTAAGCCTCCCGGTCTCCAGACCTGAAGGCTGAATCTCTGGCTTTGAGCAGGAGGTGAACTTCTCTGTTCATCCATGGATTCTGATTGGGGAAAACTTTTATTTGTTTTTGTGATATCACTCTATCTACACACTTGTTGATGTGCTCAAGGACAGAGTTGGTATATAAATCAATGTTAATCTGAGAGTCTGTGGTGGCATGGGCAGCAAACGCGCTCCAGTCTGTGTGTTGGAATTGGTGCTGAAGAGCAGAGTCAGCCCCCTCCAGCCAGATCTTAATAGTCTTCATTGCGGGTTTCACATGTTTAATGACCGGGCTATACTTGGGAAGCAGAAACAATGAAAGATGGCCAGACTGTCCCAGGTGGGGGAGGGTAGTGGCTTTGTAAGCATCAGCCACGTTTGTGTAGATATGATCTAAGGTTTTATTACCCCTTGTGGTGCATGATACATTTTGGTAAAATCTTGGAAGCACGAAACGTAGGTTACAAAGATTAAAGTCCCCAGCACAATAAAGGCTCCGTCTGGATGCAACGTCTGCAGCTTGCTAATAGCGGCACTGAGGTCTTTCATGGCTACTTTAGCGTTAGCATCCGGTGGAACATAAACTGCGACAGCAATGATGCATGTAAACTCTCGCGGTTGATAAAAAGGTCTGCGCTTAATAATCAGGTATTCCAGACCAGCAGAGCAATAAGTGTCAGCAATGGTAGAGTCAGTACACCATGATCGATTCACATAGATGTATAAGCCATAGGAGAAGCATAGTTTGAGCTGTAACTGTAGATCACAGACTCTGACAGAACCCCAGCCACCTTGAAAAGAAAAGAAAGACATAAGGAAAAATGAATAAGCTGTTTTGTAAATGAACTCAAAGAAATTGCCCAGGGCGACAAGAATTGCTGCGGCCATCTTTCCACGCGCCTCCCTCCCTATAATTCAGATCCCTTAATCCAGACAGCTTCCTCATAAATCTCTTTTGCACTGCCTACAGTTTGACAATGTATTTCCTATAACAAGGTAACCAAAGCTCTACTAATCCCTTTGGGAATTGTCTCCCACTAACCACAAAGTAAAAAGCAACAAACACAAATTTCAATTTCCCACCTATTTACCAACAAATGATCCTTCAAATCTTGAGCAACACACACAAAATGCTGGTGGAACGCAGCAGGGCAGACAGCATCCATAGGAAGAAGCACAGTCGACGTTCCGGGCTGAGACCCTTCGTCAAGCCTACACCTTTAAATCTTCAGTCTTATTTGAGGATGGAAAGATTTAAATCAAACAAGCTGCCAGAAGAAGTGGTACAAGCAGGTACAATCGTAATGTTTAAAAATCCTGATGAAAGTTCTCAGCCTCAAACATCGACTCCATAGACTTGCTGAGTTCATCCAGTATTTTTTGTATGCTGCTCAAGATTGCCACCGTCTGCAGAATTTCAAAGTTCAAAATTCAAATTAAATTTATAATCAGCGTACATGTATGTCACCGTGTGCAACCTATGGTTCATTTTCTTGTGGGCATATTCAATAAATCCAATTACCATAATAGAATCAATGAAAGATGCACCAACAGGGTGGACAACCAGTGTGTAAAATACAACAAGATGTCCAAGTACAAGAAGAAAGAGAAAAAAAAAATAATAATAAATAAGCAATGAATATCAAGAGCCTGAAATGCAGAGACTGTGAAAAGGAGTCCATCAGTTGAGGAAACAGTTCAGTCATGGGGCAAGTGAGTTTGAATGAAGTTCTCCCCTCTGGTTCAAGGGCCTGATCACTGAGGGGTGATACTTGGTCTGGAACCCGGTGATGTGAATCCTGAGGCTTCAGGAACCTTCTTCCTGATGGCAGCAGTGAGAAGAGAGCATGACCTGGGTGGTGAAGGTGTCCCTGATGACAGGTGCTGCTTTCCTGCAACAACACTTTGTGTAGATGCGCTCAATAGCGGGGAGGACTTTACTGGGCCGTGTCCACTGCTTTTTGTAGGATTTTTCATTCATGTATCTCTTGCATTTAGAAGTGATTTGATAGCATTAGGGAAGGTGCAGAGGAGATTCAGCAACATGTTGTCTGAGATGGAGTGTTTCAGTTACGAAGAGAACTGTCAATCTAATTGAAAAGCATTTAGATAGGTTTTTATGGATGGGGAAGGTTTAGTAGGATGGGGGACTAAATGCAGGCAAAATGGGAGTAAATCAGATAGCAGCTTTTTCGACATGGATGCATTAAGGTGAAGGGCCTGCTGTGTAATTCTGTGACTCTATAACATATAGACAAGTATCACTTGGCCCTGCCTGTATACTCTGTTCATAACTGACTATTGAAATTGGGCTCTCATAGAGGGAAAGGTTGAGAAAAAACAAAGAGATTTTAGAGGTACTGGTGTAGCATTGCTGGAACTGATATGACAGAGGTGGATAAGCTAGGAGAATGAAAGAGAGGACATAAAGGGTGAGGAGGTGTAATCAACCCAGCTGCAGAGACTTTGGGAAGATTGGAGAAGGATTTAAAGTTTTATTAAGCTCATTTCAAAGGTACAAATTGGATTTTTCTTTATTGCAGCTTAGGCTGGAGTTCACCTCTGTTCTACCAGGATCTGTACAATTATCCTGCTTTCCGGTGAAGTTTTTACCACAGTGGGGCAGCAGCATCAATGCCGCCTATTCCCCTAAACCTCCCTCTACCTCTCACCATCTCCCAGGTGTTTTGTGAATGGGGTCGAAGGGTTTGCGAAGGGATGGGAGCGTGGCACATTCTTCAGTACCTCTGCCTGCTGCTGAGAAATTAATTTGCATCGTGTCTCTATTCATGTCAAGCTGGGGGTTTATTAAACATGAAAAGGATTCGACACAATACTTTGCTGGATGGTATTACAAATTAGCATATGTACTAACATAATTACACAGATTAAGTTTATTATGGATATAAATGTTAATAACATAAGAGCATAACTGTCAGCTAAAACAAGCAACTTAACACAATATTTTTAAAAAGCTGAGCTCTATTTAAATCGGGCTGCAATTTGTTTTCCATTTCATATAGTCATGGAAGTATAGGCCCAGAATGTCATCATCAAAACTCCTCCCTGAAGGTTAATTAGTTAGTTACTGCCTGTTGTTATCCAGGGCAGCAATGAATGTTCTCCGTCTCTGTCTTTCCTTGGCCAGCTTCTCTATTGTTCCCCAGTTGTGGTTCAGTGGTCCTCACTTCTGCCTCTGCAATAGAGCGCCGAGTTGTCCTTGGTCTCCCACATTTCCTCTGCCCCTCAGGGGTCCAATGAAGTGCTGTCTTGATGATGGAGTGGACTTCTCTTCTCAACACGTGCCAAGTCCACCTCCAACATTTCCTCATGACGATTGTGACCATGTCCTCTTGGTGACACCGAAGGAGCAGGGTGTGGTTGGAGGTGTTTCTTGGCCAGAAAGTATGGAGGATCTTCCGGAGGCTCGTAGTGTGGAATGACAACAGCTTGGCAAGTTCGTTCTCTGTACGTGCCAGCACTCTGACAAGTACAAGAGTGTGGATGGAACACAGCACTGGTACGGCTTCACCTTGGTGCGTACGCTGCACTTGGTTGATCCCCATATGTTGCTCATTGATCTGAAAACCTTTTCCTCCCTGAAGGGGAGTACAGATTAATCTTACCTTCTGGCCAATTTTCCTTTTTTAATAAGGATCCCATTTCCTTTTGAAAGCTATTGTAGAATCTACATCTAGAATAGAAAAAAATAGAACTTTATTGTCATTGCGGAAGACAATGTGATTGTGGTGCTACTCCAGTCCGTGCAAAACAGATAATTAGAAGTACGCATGCAGTATGGCTTAATTTTTTTTTTAAATCCCATTTTACATGCAACAAGGGATTTCGATAGCCCATAACACCAACCTTGATCACTGGACATTGCAGAGAGTGGTATGGACAGCCCAGTGCAACTGTAGATGTAAACTTCTCTCCATTGAGGACATTTACAGCAGCAGGTGCATGAAGAAAGTCTGGAAGATCATCAGGGATACCAGTCATCCCAACCATAAACTGTTTCAGCTGCTTCAGTCTGTTACACCCTCACGCTGTGGGATGGATGTAAGATCTAAATAAATAAACAAACTCTCAAAGGCCATTACCAAGCTGGGTGCAGTATTATTCAGCTGGACACCATTCCTTGGGAAGAAGCTATTTTTCAGTCTTACTGACTTGGTAAGATGTTTCTGCATCTCCTACCAGATAACAGGAGACTGAACAGGCAGTGTCCAGGATGGGATGGGTGTTTTATGATGTGACGAGCACACCGTAGGCATTGAGAGCTGTAGATTGTCTCAAAGTTCCTTAGAGGCAGTGGATTTAAGATTTTATTTTATTTAGAGATACAGCAGGAATCAAGCCTCCCAGCCCAACAAGCCACACCACCCACAACCCACCTGTTTAACACTACCCTAATCACAGGACAATCTACAATGTCCAGTTAACCTACTATCTGTTAAGTCTTTGGACTGTGGGAAGAAACAGGAGCATCCGGCAGAAACCCACATGGTCACGGGGAGAACATACGAACCCCTTGCAGACAGCGCTGGAACTGAACTCTGAACTCCGACACCCTGCGCTGTAATAGCATGGACTATCCGCTTCGGCACCCAGGCAAGTTTCTCCTGATAGTTTACAAGTGTCTTCCTTCAGATTCCGATTCAGTTATTTGTTACATGTACATTGAAACATACAGCGAAATGTGCCATTTGCGTTAACAACCAACACACCTGCGGGTGTGCTGGGGGCAGCCCGCAAGTGTCCTCACCCATCCCGGCGCCAACAGAGGATTCCCACAATGCTCAGTGGAACAGCGCCCAGCACAATAAACACAATCAGCATTTCTGTAGCTTTATTTATTTTGTTCCTGTGATTCCAAGACAAGTATTTGGGTTTTCTGGTTTCTCTGGAGCACAGAAGGATGAGGATGACATTATAACAGATATATAAAATCATGAGGGTCATGTTGACCTCGTGGCCACTTTATTAGTTACACGAGGGAACTCTGATGCTGCTATAGCCTAATCACTTCAAGGTTTGACGTGCCGTGCATTCAGAGGTGTTGAAACATGTGGTTATTTAAGTTTGTGTTGCTTTCCCATCAGCTTGAATCAATCTGGCCATTCTCTTCTGACATTTCTCATTAAGAAGTCATTTTCACCCACAGAACAGCCACTCACTGGAAGTTTTGTTTGTTTTTTGCACCATTCTCTGTAAACTCTAGGGACTGTCGTGTATGTATGAAAATCCCAGGAGATCAGCAGTTTCTGAGATACTCAAACCACTGGTTCTGGCACCAAGAATCATTCCACAGGCAAGTTCCCTTTGATCACGTTTTTTCCCCCTTTCTGATGTTTGGTCTGAACAACGACTGAACATATTGACCACGTCTGCATGCTTTAATGCATTGAGTTGCTGCCACGTGATTAGCTGATTAGGTAATTGCATTAACAAGCAGGTGTACAGGTGTACCTAACAAAGTGGCCACTAAGTGGTTTAGACTGAATGGTTGCAGTTTTTTTTCTAGTGTAAGGAAGTTTAATGCTACAAGACATAAGTTTAACATGAGAAGGGAAAGATCCAACAGGGCCTTTCACAAAGAGGAGATGGTGGGTGTGTGGAATGAGCTACCAGAGGAAGTGGTAGAGGTGGGTACAAATGCAGTGTTTAAAAGGCATTTAAACAGGTACAAGGATAGAAGAGGTTTAGAGGTATATTGGCCAAATTGTGGTTACTTGGCTAGACATCTTGGCTGGCATAGACGAGTTGAGCCAAGCGGCCTATTTCTGTTTGGTAATAGACACAGTGTTGTAAGCTCTTTAGCTCTATACGGTGCCTATAAAAAGTATTCACCCCTCCTTGGAAGTTTTCATGTTTTATTGTTTTACAACTTTGAATTACAATGGATTTAAGCTGGCTTTTTTTTGACATTGATCAACGGAAAAAGACTTCTGTGTCAAAGTGAAAACAGATCTCGACAAAAGTGATCTAAATTTAATACAAATATAAAACACAACTGATTGTATAAGTATTCCCCCCCCCTTAATATGACACACCAAATCACTGGTGCAGCCAATTGGTTTTAGAAGTCACATAATTAGTTAAATGGAGATCACCTGTGTACAGTCAAGGTGCTTCATTGATTGTAGTAAAAATACACCTGTAGCTGGAAAGTCCAACTGCTGGTGAGTCAGCATCCTGGTAAAAACTACACCATGAAGATAAAAGAACACAGTAAGCTATTCTGTGAAAATGTTATTGAAAAGTGCAAGTTATGAGATTGGATACAAGAAAATTCCCAAGTCACTGAATATCCCTTGGAGTACAGTTAAATCAATCATTGAGAAATGGGAAGAATGTGGCACAGCTGTTAATCTGCTTAGAGCAGCACGTCCTCAAAAATTGAATGACTGTGTAAGAAGGGAACAAGTGAGGAAGGTCACTAAGAGACCTATGACAGCTCTGGAGAAGTTACAACTTTCAGTGGCAATGGGAGAGACAATGTATTCAACAACTATTGCCTGGATGCTTCATCAGTTGCAGCTTTATGGGAGAGTGGCAAAGAGAAAGCCACTATTGGGGGAAAAAAACTCACATGAAATCTTGGCTAGAGTTTGCCGGAAAGCATGTGGGAGACTCTGAAATCAGCTGGAAGAAAGTTCTATGCTCTGATGAAACCAACATTGAACTAAACGCTATGTTTTGCGTAAACCAAACACTGCACATGATCAAAACACATCATTCCGACTGTGAAGCACAGTGGTGGCTGCATCATGCTGTGGAGATGCTGCACTATAACAGGCCCTGGAAGGCTTGTGAAGGTAGAGAGTAAAATGAATGTAGCAAAATAAAGGGAAAACCCGATGCAGTCCAAGAGAACTGTGACTTGGGAGAAGATTTGCTTTCCAGCAAAACAATAACTTCCAGCATAAAGCCAAAGCTACACAGGAATGGCTTAAAAACAACAAAGTTAATGTCCTGGAGTGGCCAAGTGGGAGTCCAGACCTCAATCCAATTGAGAATTTGTGGCTGGACTTGAAAAGGGCTGGTCACTCACAATTCCCTTGCAGTCTAACAGAGCTTGAGCAGTTTTGTGAAGAAGACTGGGGAAAAATTGTAATGTCCAGATATGCAAAGCTGATAGAGACCTATCCACATAGACTCCAGGCTGTAATTGCTGCCAAAGGTGCATCTACTAACTAGTGACTTGAAGGGGGTGAGTAATTATTCAATCAGTTATTTTATGTTTAATAACTTGAATAAGTTTAGACCAATTTGTAGAAATCTGTTTTCACTTTGACACGAAAGAGTGTTTTCTGTTGATCAGTGTCAAAAAAGCCAAATTAAATCCACTGTGATTCAATTTTGTAAAACAATAAAACACAAAACCTTCTGTGGGTGCGTGGTTGAATACTTTTTATAGGCACTGCAACATAATTTTCCCCATCCGTTCTAACAAAACCTGTTCATAACACAGAGCCCTCCTCCAACTATGCCTCTGCAAAGACAGCTATTTCACTTTTGCCAGTCTCATTCCAGAAGATGATTCTCAAAAATCTCCCCCAAGGGCTTGCTGAACTTCCAAATCCTTGACAACACTCTCAAAACGCTGGAGGAGCTCAGCAGGTCAGGCAGTGTCGATGGAAATGAATGCACATTCAATGTTTTGGGCCAAGATCCTTCATCAGGATTGGAAAGGAAAGGGAAGGAGGACAATCTAGTACAGTAGATGATAGAGGAAACCAGGTGGGGGAGGTGTAATGAAGTAGAAGCTGGAAGTTGGCTCTGACCTCATCATTTTCACCACGGATGTCCAGTCCCTTTACACTTGTATTCCCCATTCAGAAGGCCTTGAAGCTCTCCGCTGTTTTCTCAATAAAAGAATCAACCTGTTTCCCTCCACCACCATCCTCCTCCATCTGACAGAACTGGTCCTCATCCTCAACAATTTCTCTTTTGGCTCCCCTCTTTCTCCAAATTCAAGGGGTAGTCATGGGCACCCGCATGGGGCCTCAGCTATGCCTGCCTCTTCACTGACTGCATGGAACAGTCCATGTTCCCAGTCTTCCCTATCAATGCTCCCCAATTCTGTCTGCACTACATTGATACTTCATGCACCCATGCAGAGCTCGTCAATTTAATCAACTTTGCTTCCAACTTCCAGCCTGCCCTTGTTCCATTTTGAACACTTCTTTCCCTTTTCTCAATACCTCTGACTCCATCTCTTGAGACACACTGTCCACCAATATCTTTTATAAACCTCCTGATTCCCAGTGTAATCTTGACTATAGCTCTTCCTACCCTATCTCCAGTAAAAATGCTGATCCCTTTTCTCAATTCCCTTGTCTCCACCACATCTGTTCCCAGGATAAAGCTGCCTTTCTCAGATCATTGGAGATGTACTCCTTCTTCAAAGGATGGAGTTTCCTTCCTTCACCATTGATGTTGCCCTCACCTGCATCATCTTCATTTCCTAAATAAGCACGCTCACCCCTTCACCTTAACAGGGATTGAGTTTCTCTTGTCCTCACCTACCGCCCCATGAGCCTCCACAGCCAACGCATCATTCTCCGCGACATCCACCAACGTTAACAGGACACTACCACCAAATATCTCTTTGTCTCCCTCCCACTTTCTGCTTTCCACAGGGATCACTCCCTCCATGATTCCCTTGTCCATTCATCTCTCCCCACTAAGGTCTCCACTGGCATGTACTCCTGCAGCAACAGAAGTGCTACACCCACCTATTCATCTCCTTTCTTGTCTCCATTCAGTGCCCCAAACAGTCCTTCCACTCTGACCTCCTACCTCTTGTCCTCACTTGCCTATTACCTCCCCCTGGCGCCCCTCCTTCCCTTTCTCCCATGGCTGACTATCCTCGCCTATCGGATTCCTTCTTCTCCAGCCCTTTGCTTTTTCCACTGATCACCTCAGCTTTGCACTTCATTTCCCTACCCCCTCCCTCCCACCTACTACCTTCTAGCCCATCTGCCTTCACCTCCCCCCCCCACCTTTCTTATTTTGGTATCTTCCCCCTTCCTTTCCAGTCATGATGAAGGGTCTTGGCCCAAAACATGGATTATGTATTCACTTCCACAGATGCTGCCTGACGTGCTGAGTTCCTCCAGCATTTTGTGTGCGTTGTTCTGAATTTCCAGCATCTGCAGAATCTCTTGTGAATTGAATTGAATTGAGTTTATTTCTTACATCCTTCACATACATGAGAAGTAAAAATCTTTGTTACGTCTCTGTCTGAATGTGCAAATTATAATAATTTGTAATAAATAGTATGTACAGTAAGATGTACAACAGAACAGTCAATATAGCTTAGAAATACAATAGTATCAGTGTGAATTAAATAGTCTGATGGCCTGGTGGAAGAAGCTGTCCAGGAGCCTGTTGGTCCTGGCTTTTATGGTGTGGTACCATTTCCTAGATGGTAGCAACTGAAACAGTTTGTGGTTGGGGTGACTCGGGTCCCCAGTGATCCTTTGTGCCCTTTTTATGCACCCGTCTCTGTAAATGTCCTGAATAGTGGGAAGTTCACTCTCTGCAGAGTCCTGCGATTGAGGGAAGTACAGTTCCCATACCAGGTAGTGATGCAGCCAATCAGGATGCTCTCAATTGTGCCCCTGTAGAAAGTCCTTGGGATTTGGAGACTCATGCCAAACTTCTTCAACCGTCTAAGGTGAAAGAGGCACTGTTGGGCTTATTTGACCACATAGCCGGTACGTACAGACCACGTGAGATCCTCGCTGATGTGTATACCGAGGAACTTAAAGCTGTTCACCCTCTCAACCCCAGATCCATTAATGTCAGTAGAGGTGAGCCTGTTTCCATTCCTTCTGTAGTCCACAACCAGCTCCTTTGTTTTTGTGACATTGAGGGAAAGGATGTTTTCTTTACACCACTATGTCAGGGTGATGACTTACTCTCTGTAGGCTGCTTCATTATTATTTAAGATAAGGCCAATCAATGTAGTATCGTCAGATTGGAGCTGAGGGTGGTGACATAGTCATGGGTATACAGAGAGTATAGGGTGGGACTTGGGACATGGCCCTGGGGGACACCTGTGCTGAGGGTCAGAGGTGAGGGAGCCCATTCTTACCACCTGCTCTCAACCTGACAGGAAGTCCAGGATCCAGCTACACAAGGCAGGGTGAAGGCCGAGGTCTCTGAGCTTCTTGTCAAGCCTGGGGTGAATTATGGTGTTGAATGCTGAACGGTAGTCCAAGAACAGCATTCTCACATAAGCATCCCTCTTCAAATGTGTAAGGATGGCATGTAGAGCTGTGGCCATTGCATCACCTGTCGATTGGTTGTGTCGGTAGGCGAATTGTAGAGGGTCCAGTGTGGGAGACAGCAAGCTGCAGATGTAATCCTTGACCAGCCTCTCAAAGCATTTGCTTATTATTGAGGTGAGTGCGACAGGAAGCCAGTCATTCAGACATGTTACCTTGGTCTTTTTAGGTACAGGGACAATGATGGATGTTTTGGAGCAGGAGGGCACTCTACACTGGGAGAGGGAGAGATTAAAAATGTCTGTAAACACACCTGCCAGGTGTGTTGTACCCATCCTGGGATGCCATCAGGTCCCACAACCTTGTAGTTGTCCACTTGTTGGAAACACCTGCGAACTTCAGCATCACAGACAACCGAGGTGCAGGTCGCATCCGGGGCTCAGTGTTGGCGACATCGAACCAAGCGTACGTATATTTAAAAAAAAGATTTAGCTCATCTGGGACAGCGGCAGCGATGTTGGCAGCACCATTGCGTTTAGCTTTGAAGTCTGCGATGGTGTACAGACCTTGCCATAAGCTGCGTGTGTTGTTGGTGGAGAGTTGTGTCTGGATCTTGTCCCTGTATTGACTGACTGGAGGCAGTTCTAGATTTTCGAACCAGGCTTTGTCTGTGCACTCTGGTTTCCAGTGAAAATTATCATCACAGGGGAGATGTCTGTACTCGATGCCTGACGAGCAGAGGATTCACATTTGTAAATGCATTCTCTTAGGAGACTATTAAACATGGTTTCTGAGCTTCTCTGGAAGATGCCTCATCAAATGAGAAGTGGCGCTCTGAACATATCTGTCATTGAAACTTTTACCACTATACTGCACTACACCCCCTTTGCCTAGGCTCTTGTGGGCAGCTTGGTACTGTAGTGGTTAGCATAACACTGTTACAATGTTAGCAGTCTAGGTTCAATTCCCACCACAGTCCGTAAGGAGTTGTACATCTTTCCCAGTGACTGCATCAGTTTCCTCCAGGGTTGATTGGTCAGATGAGTGTGACTGAGTGGCGTGGGTTCATTGGGCCGGAAGGACTTGTTACTGTGCTGTATCTAAATAATAAAAAACAATTCCCTAGTACCTGATTGATATTTC
This sequence comes from Mobula hypostoma, assembly GCF_963921235.1. Lineage (NCBI taxonomy): Eukaryota > Metazoa > Chordata > Chondrichthyes > Myliobatiformes > Myliobatidae > Mobula > Mobula hypostoma. The sequence goes on from NC_086100.1 coordinate 188,523,504, forward strand.
ACTGGCAAGTCAGGTTTTATTCTCTATTTATAATTAACCATTGGACTGAGTGAGTGTTAGGACTTATTTATTACAAAGAAGGCTATTCAGTTCATTGAGTCTGCTGGTTTCGAGGAGACATGAGCATTCCCTCTCTTATTTCCCTGAAGTCCAAGAGCTTAATCTCTCTGTCATGTCCAACAGCTCCTCTTAGAGTTGTAGAGTATAGAAGCAGGCCCTTCAGCCCATCTAGTCTATGTCGAACTATTAGTGTGCCTAGCCCCATCGACCTTCACAGATTGGAGAAAACCCATGTGGTTGTGGAGAGAACGTACAAACTCCTTACAGCCAACATCAGTTGGTGTTCGCTGGTGCTGTAAACGATTGCGCTAACGGCTACACTACCATGACACCACTGAGTCACTGGCTCCAGCTGGGGTGGAGATTGACGTTAGTACTGCATCATGTTGCTAAGCAACCACGACAGAGGATGTCCTGTGTTTCTATAAACAGTGATGGATGTTATTATTTAAATGGCTATTCAATATATGTCACCACAGGGTAGGTTTCCTGTATGTTCTATGACTAAAAGCTGTGACAACAACTTTTATTGCTGAAATAAATATTGCTTATTCTTAAGTCTAAAAGCACAAGTCATGTGCTATGTTGGGCGGCACGCAGCGCCAGTGACACAGGTTTAAATCCCGCTGCTGCCTATAAGAGTTTGTTCATTCTCCCCGTGACTGCGTGGGTTGCCTCCAGGATTCAGGGTTCCGGTTTCCTCCCACAGTCCGAAGATGTACCAGTTGGTAGGTTAATTGGTCATTGTAAATTGTCCCCTGATTAGTCTAAGCTTAAATTGGGAAATTGCTGGGCAGCACAGCTCAAAGGGCCAGAAGGGGCCTACTCTGTGCTGTATCTCCTTTGTCCACCTTTGGTCCCCACCTGGCACTCAGCTCTCACCTGTGGCTCCCCGTACCTGTTTGCATGTGACAGAGGCCACACCCCGGGCAACGGCTTCAACAAGCTGGCTAAACCAGGTGAGGGTAGCCGACGGGTCTCAAACCCTCGGTGTGATAGGGAGTTGTCTATCCCAGCATGTGAAGACAGACTCCGGCGGATTGAGCGGACGAGACCAATGGAAGGTCCAACGGTCAAGGCGGTGGTCTCTGCAAGCGTCATGGAACGTGTAGAGCAGGACAAGACACAGAAGACGTCCTGGTCATCCACTGCGCCTAGTCCCATCTCCAGCCGTCTCAACTCTGTCTTGCCACTGGACCCAGATGGGAATTGGGAAGAGAGAGTGAGGCTGACGCTGCGCAACTCTCCCTCACTTAAATCCAAATCACACGCTAGTCTCGACACCATCATAATGGTGTCAAGGTCCTCATCGGCGTCAACGATGGACGAACAACTCACCATCTCAATAAAAAAATAAATATAATATCGTTTCCAGGATATTGAGCTTTAGTGACTAAGTGCATTCTTTATTAAGGCAGAGGTTGTTGGAAATGGTTAGCAGCTCAGATAGCATATTTATAAAATGTAATTATTACAAAGTCTAAGCTGCTTAAAGAGTTCAGCACAGACTAGATGGACCAAAGGGCCTGTTTCTAAGCTGCACTTTACCATGACTCTAAGTCATAGTGTGATTGAGTTTTACAGCTTGGAAACAGGTCCTTCGGCCCATCTCATCCATGCTGACTGCGTTGCCCAGCCTGCTGGTCCCGTTTGCCCACGTTTGAACCTACAGGCTGCCGAACCTCTCCTCTCCATGTACTTATCTAAGTGGCTTTTAAATATTGTCAATGTACCCACCTCGACCACTATTTCTGGCAGCTCATTGCAAACATACATCACCCTTTGTGTGTAGAAGCCCCGATGTCCAGTTTAAAAGTCTTGCCTCTGAAGCTAAATCTATGCCTCTTTCTTTTAGCACGAAACAGCATTACTCTGGGGTCAAGGTACAAAACACAGTACCAACAGTCATACACAGCACAAGGCACATATAGCATGTATAAGATAGCAAATACATAAAAGATGGCAGTAAAATAGTCACACGAAAAAGCATAGTCCAAGACCTTGAGTCCATGAACGTTGCTGTAGTCTGCCTAGTCTTTCAGGTTATGCAGCTCCCCCACCATCCGCCAATAAATCAATGAATCAGACTTGTGCCCTCAGTCACAGCAGCTTCTATGGGGTCAACCAAAGGTGTTATTGTGTGTTTTTATATGTATTTTTTATTACCTCAAGACTCTACAGGATGTTAAGAACTTACCGTCCTGCAGGTCTACTCCATCGGCAAGTTGCTCGTTGGCGGAGGAACTGAAGGAGCTGGGCTGGGTGCAGATCACCAATAATTCAGTGCATTGGATTTGCAGCACTCCATATTGACAATGTGCAACAGGGTCTTGCGATCACAAGGAAAGCAACCAAGACGAACACTCACTATTAGGCTACCCACTGCCTTCGCGCACCAACTCCTCTCGGACGCCGGCAGCAGCAGGACCCATACCAGTTCCGGCTCCCTCAGTTTCTCCGCCAACAAGCAACTTGCTGATGGGGTAAACCTGCAGTGCTTTAAGTTCTTAATATCCTGAGAAGGTCTTGCAATCACAAACAAAATATGTTTTAAAAACACAATAATACCTCTGGTTGACCCTGTAGAAACTACTGTGACCGAGCACGCTGCTATCTTACCAGAAGACTGTGACCCCACATGAACCTGTATACCTCTATCATGTAACCTTTCATTTCCTACATTCCAGGGAATAGTCTTTTTTTTCATATCAAAATTAACTTTATTCAGAATTTTTTAAACGATTTGCAAGAATAAACTATGTGATGCCTTGACATTCTTACATTCATAATCAATACTTTAGTAGAACTCTATTACATTCCTTAAGTCCAAGAGGACAGTTACCACTCATGTGGCCCCTCTGGTGGTGGTACACTAGAATAATTACTCAGTTCAAAGATCAAAGTAAACTTATTATCAGAGTACTTATATGTCACCATATATAACCCTGAAATTCGTTTTCTTTTGGGCATACACAGCAAATCCAAGAAACACAATAGAATCAATGAAAAACTGCACCCAAAAGGATGGACAACCAATGTGCAAAGGACAATTAACTGTGCAAATACAAAAGGAAAAAAAAAACTAAGTAAATATGCCACAAATTATTGAGAACATGAGATGAAGAATTCTTCAAAGTGAATCCAAGTCCTACTGAAGGACCTCAGCCTGAAACATCGACTTGTACTCTTTTCCACAGATGCTGCCTTGCCTATGTCATGAACCCGCGGGAATAAAGAACCAGCAGAAATGGAAAACACTTTGGATTCCAGTATTGCTATAAACTAATAATATTTATTAGTAACTACGCAATACAGTAATATAAATGTAGATAAATCAAACGGGTTAGCAATGATTACATAAAAGTAAGCGTGGAATATATATGTATGAAAAACCAAGCTTCTTTAAGTCTAGGGGTAAAAAGATACAGTCTTATGATGATGAGTAAAGTTCAGTTCAGTTTGATTTGTGGTATTGAGTTGAGTAGTGATGGAGAGAGAGAGAGGGAGAGATTTGAGTCTTTAGGTGAGCTGATGCTGTCGATCTTTCCGTTGTCCTTCAAAATCCTTTAAAAGTCATCAGCTGTGACTTCAACAAAGGGGACCAGTTTTCTGTGGTGGAGCTATCCCCCAGGTGAGGGTGGACACATGGACAACTCCCCACCAGTCAATCCCTTTCCTCTTTTCACTGCAAGAGCGATGAATCGATCTGCCTGATCGATCCTCCAAAACCCACTTTTCCTGCGGGCACAACAATGCTCATTCAGTGTCCAAACGTGTCTGAGGTCTATCATCTGACCTCCTATTTTCTTCCCGTGCTGAGCAACAACTGTCGGTCAAATAACTCCTCCTTCCTCTCTGTGTGAAGAAATGCACAAGCAGGCAAAAGTCCTTGAAGAAGTATCAACAACCTGCCAAAAATCATGACATCAATTGTCCATTTAATAACGCCCTCGGTCACCATAGCAACTTACGAGCTGCTCGTTGCTATCTCCACTTCAGCAGAAATCCAACAATTAACCAGTTCTTTCTCCTTCCTTAAAGTCACAGTGCAACAGTTAGTCTCCATCTCTCTCTCTCTCTTTCAAAACAAAATGTTGGTGGTAAATAACTCTCTCTCTATCTCTCTCTATCTCTCTCTATCTCTCTCTATCTCTCTCTCTATCTCTCTATCTCTCTCTATCTCTCTCTATCTCTCTCTATCTCTCTCTATCTCTCTATCTCTCTCTCTTCAAAAGCACAGTTAATAGGGGTCATTCGGGACCCCGCCACACCTGCTGAGTTGCTCCAGCGCTTTTTGTGTTTTTCCACAGATTGTGGGAACAGTTTAGTGAACTTATCCCCTCTGCCTCAAGGACCTGATGGTTGAGGAGTAATTGTTCCTGAACCTGGTGGTGTGGGACGTGAGGCTGCTGTACCTTCTTCCTGATGGCAGCAGAGAGAAGAGAGGGTTCCTGATGATGGATGCTGTTTTCCTGCGATAGTGCTTCATATAGAGCTGCTCAATGGTGGGGAGGGTTTTATCGGTGATGGACTGGGCTGCGATGGGAGGGGCTTCGATCTGCAATTCAGCCCCTCCTTCTCCAGTTGCAGAAAAACCCTATTCTGTGCTCCCTCTCCACTGAGCCCTGACAGTGGCCGCACCAAGCTTCAGTGCATCCCTCAGCGCGTGTTCCTGGAGCCTGGAATGTGCCGGTCAGCAGCATTTCTCCATGGACATTACAAGGAATAATGTCCCAGAATGCACAACGTCTTCTTGTACCTCAGGCCTCCAAACCAGCAACAGCCTGGTAAGCCAACTCTACTGCCTTCTATCACGTCACAGAACCTTACATTTTGTTATTTTCTTCTTCCTCCCCACCCCGCCCCCACCTCTCCATCTTTACCTTTGTGTATTTACAGAAATCTCTGATTTGTCCATTTCTGATGAAAGGACAGTGACCTGAAACATTGCTGAGTCCAGATGACTCTTCCTTCCACAAATGCTGTCTAACCCAGTGAGTTCTTCCAATGCTCTTTAAGTTCAAGTTCACGTTTAATTGTCATGTAACCATACACATGTATAGTTAAATGCAACTTCATCCTCCAAGGCCAAGATGCAAAACACAGAACCTAGTCACTCACAGCATATATAGCTATGATTGCACGGAGAGTCACAAAGTAATATTCACACAAGTCCCTGAGTGTCATGGCCTGGAGATTGATGGTGCATAGGATGTTGTCCTGGAGCCATGTTTCTGCAAAAGCAAGCACATAGCAGTTCCTCATCTTGCAATGTGTCAGTGTGGATGAAGGCAATTCAGCTTGGCTTCCAGGAACAGACACCGCAGAGCAGCAGCTGTGGGAAAGCCAGCCTGCAGGCGCTAGCCCCAACTCATCATGGATTCCAGCACTCCTGCTGGGCCTCCGTTATCACTCACACTGCCGCCACTGCTTCCTCCTCTGGGAGGCTGTCACCCGCCTGGTCCACACAGCAACCGAGGTCAAGCAGCTCCCCTGCCATCAGTCTCACCAATGAACCGGATTTGCAGTAGTTTATATTACCAATGTCCAAGAGGATCTTGCGATCACGGGAAGGACGTTTAAGACGAACACTTGCACCATTTGTTAGACCTGGAGAGGTTGCAGCGATCAATCGTGCCACCATCTTACCAGAAGTGTAAAATGGCGGTGCACTTCGTGTTGATTCAGATTCTAGCATCTGCAGTCTCTTGTGTCTCCATCCTGAAACGTTTTCTCTGTGAAGATTCCACCTGAGCTTCTGAATATTCTCAGATGTCCCTGCTTTCATGTTAAATCTCTGGGGAGGGAAAGAAGTACAAGCTGAAGCCAGATGAGGGGAAAAGTAGGTGGGTGTGGGGGTGTGGGGAGGGTTAATTGAAAAGCTGTGAGGGATATGTGGAAAAGGTTAAGGAGAAGGAAGAATTCAGTTTCTTACTAAATACCCCCTCACCTGGTCTCACCTATCACCTGACAGCTTGAATTCCTTCCCCTTCCCCATCATCTTATTCTGGCTTCTTTCCCCTTCTTTTCCAGTCCCGATGAAGGGTCTCAGCCCACATCGATGACTGTTTATTCCACTCCATAGGTAATATCTGCCCTGCTGAGTTCCTCCGGCATGTGTGCTACTGTAGCACAACTTTCTGAAGGAGTCTGAAGAGAGTTGGACTATGTACATCTATACTCCCGTCCTTCTATAGATGTGTAGTACAGAGCATCCTCAGGTGCTACATCACTGCGATAGACAGGAAAGCTCTACAACGGGTAGTCAAAGCTGTCCGATGCTTTACCGGCACCAACCCACCCACCATCAAGGATGAAAGGTGCCATAAAAAGGCCAGTAACCTCACAAAGAATTCCCCCCACCCTGCTCGTGGACCTTTAATCCTACTCGCATCATCCATGCCAGGACCACCAGACTCAGAAACAGTTACATCACCCAAGCAGTAAGGCTGATCAACACCTCCACCCACCTTCCCACCCCTCCCGCCTATCAGCATCACTACTTTATGAACCTCATGCATAGACACTCCTGTGCCTAGCGTCACTTTAATTATGTTTATTTATTTATTGAGATAGAGTATGGAATAGGCCCTTCTGGCTCTTTGAACTGCACCACCCTGTAACCTCCAATGTCATCCTAGCCCTATCACGTGACAATTTACAATGACCAATTAACCTATCAACTGGTATGTCTTTGGACTGTGGGAGGATACACAAACTCCTGACAGGCAGCAATGGGAATTGAACCTGGATCGCTGGTACTGTAAAGCATTGTGCTAACTACCAATCTATGTACATAAGCTATTTTATATATTTATATTTGTGTGGGCACATGGCCAAGTGGTTAAGGCATTGGACTAGCAACCTGAAGGTCATGAGTTTGAGCCCCAGCCGAGGCAACGTGTTGTGTCCTTGAGCAAGGCACTTAATCACACATTGCTCTGCGACGACACCGGTGCCAAGCTGTATGGGTCCTAATGCCCTTCCCTTGGACAACATTGGTGTTGTGGAGAGGGGAGACTTGCAGCATGGGCAACTGCCGATCTTCCATACAATTTTGCCCAGGCCTGCACCCTGGAGAGTGAAGACTTTCCAGGCACAGATCCATGATCTCGCAAGGCTAACGGGTGCCTTTGCTATATTTATATTGATTGTGTTCCCCATTTCATTGTGTTTAGTTTTTTGAGCTGCATCGGTTAGGGAGTAACAATTATTTTGTTCTCTTTTACACTTGTCTGCTGGAAATGACGTTAAACAATCTTGAATCTTACTGTACAGGAAGATCTCAAACCATTACTTTCAGCAGCATGAATTAAATATGGCCAATTTGCTAAATATAGAATTTTTGAAATTCACTTCAAATAAAATCAATGGAAGGCATCCCAATAAAACATCTTATCTGGCAGTAATTAGATTGGAAAATTGCTGTTGTTTGGTAGTGAAATTTAGCAGTAGATCGAGTTCAACCATAAAAACCAAGTAACAGCAAACCTCTCATGCTTGAAGGAATTTAAGTCTTCAATTTAGATTGGATACTCTGTAAAAAGTAATCTGAATCATGACTTTGTTCAGAGACTTTTACCTTGAGCAAAGAAACATCAATTGTTTCCAAAGAGCTTTAGCAGCGAAGCTTCACGGAAGAGACTTAAGTGTTTGGGTCAGCACTGAGCTTTCTTTATATACAGTATAGATAAAAATAAACTTTATTCATAATAAAAAAAACATTTACAAGAATAAACCACATAATGCTTTCTCAATATTATATTTATAGTCCTTAAAACTTCTTCCTGTGAGGAATTTGTTTTTTTTTAATTTCTAATCTAGATAAACTTTATTCATAATAAAGGAGCTGTCATTCCTGTTTCCCCTGAGGTGGTCGACTACAATGATTGAACGCTTCCTCATCCAACCCCACCCCTCCCTGTATAGTAGCGGGATAACCCCCTTGCCTCGGGCATAGAAGGCTGGAAGTTTTAATGTTTATAAAGCACAGTTAGAATCACATCAGCCCTGTTGTATGCTTGTGTTCACCATTGAGGGCCTCTCCGTTGGTCAGGATCAACCACAAGTGTTGAGTCATAGCTATCTACGTAACAAGGGGAGTTGAGTATAGGAGCAAAGAGGTCCTTCTGCAGTTGTACAGGGCCCCGGTGAGACCACACCTGGAGTATTGTGTACAGTTTTGGTCTCCAAATTTGAAGAAGGACATTCTTGCTATTGAGGGAGTGCAGCGTAGGTTCATGAAGTTAATTCCCGGGATGGTGGGACTGTCACATGTTGAAAGATTGGAGCAACTGGGCATGTATACTCTGCAATTTAGAAGTTTGAGAGGGGATCTGATTGAAACATATAAGATTATTAAGGGATTGGACATGCTAGAGGCAGGAAACATGTTCCCGATGTTGGGGGAGTCCAGAACCAGAGGCCACAATTTGAGAATAAGGGGTCAGCCATTTAGAACGGAGTTGAGGAAAAACTTTTTCACCCAGAGAGTGGTAGATCTGTGGAATGCTCTGCCTCAGAAGGCAGCGGAGGCCAATTCTCTGGATTCTTTCAAGAAAGAGTTAGATAGAGCTCTTAACGATAGTGGAGTCAAGGCAGGAACGGGGTACTGATTGTGGATGATCAGCCATGATCACAGTGAATGGCGGTGCTGGCTCAAAGGGCCGAATGGCCTACTCCTGCACTTATTGTCTACTGATACGCAAGCCAGGGCAGTACGATACGGAGAGCAAGCTATTGCCCATGTAGCAAGCCCGCCCTCTCCACGCAGCTGATGATTCCGAAGGAATGGCAGAAACCGATACAGTTTGGCATCAGGAGTTGGCAATCAGCGATTAACTCAACGTAGTTGAGGGTCTTCCAGCTCCTCAAGGTTTTCCCCGTGGATGGATATAACCGCAAGACAGCAGAACTTCGAGATCAGAGTTCTCCTTCTAGATAAACTGTGCCAACAAGCCCCATTTGCCCAAAGCGACTAGTTTTATGACGCCAGTAACCTGCTTTTATGCACTTCTTGTGGAAGCATTACTCCAAGGACACCTTGATGTACTAGAGTCTAGACACCGGACGGTCCTCTGGGAAGTTAGCGTAAGAATTATGAGAGATAAGATAGCTTCATCCCTCCCCCTCCTGTCTTTTCCTATCATTTTGGATCTCCCCCTCCCCCTTTCAAATCTCTTACTATCTCTTCTTTCAGTTAGTCCTGATGAAGGGTCTCGGCCCAAAACGTCGACTGTACCTCTTCCTATAGATGCTGCCTGGCCTGCTGTGTTCACCAGTAATTTTTATGTGTGTTATCTGTCCTATTAACAGGTTTTGATTTCCCCCAGAGGGAAATTGCACCATTCCCAGAAGTATTGCAATACTAGGTTGACACTTGCAGAAGACAGAGCAAGCTCCTAGTCCAACTCCCTGTTCCAAACGCAAACACGAGGAATTCTGCAGATGCTGGAAGTTCAAGCAACACACATCAAAGTTGCTGGTGAACGCAGTAGGCCAGGCAGCATCTCTAGGAAGAGGTACAGTCGACGTCTGGCTCTGTCCGCCAGAGAAAGCAGGATCTCCCAGTGGCCACACATTTTAATTCCACATCCCATTCCCATTCTGATATGTCTATCCATGGCCTCCTCTACTGTAAAGATGAAGCCACACTCAGGTTGGAGGAACAACACCTTATATTCCGTCTGGGTAGCCTCCAACCTGATGGCATGAACATTGACTTCTCTAGCTTCTGCTAATGCCCCACCTTTCCCTTGTATCCCATCCGTTATTTATTTATATTCACACATTCTTTCTCTCACTCTCCTTTTTCTCCCTCTGTCCCTCTGACTATATCTCTTGCCCATCCTCTGGATTCACCCCCCCCCCACTTTTCCTTCTCCCTGGGCCTCCTGTCCCATGATCCTCTCATATCCCTTTTGCCAATCATCTTGGCTCCATCCCTCCCCCTCCTGTCTTCTCCTATCATTTTGGATCTCCCCCTCCCCCTTTCAAATCTCTTACTAGCTCTTCCTTCAGTTAATCCTGACGAAGGGACTTGGACCGAAACGTCGACTGTACCTCTTCCTAGAGATGCTGCCTGGCCTGCTGCGTTCACCAGCAACTTTGATGTGTGTTGCTTGATCTAATTATGCTGATGCTTTTGGGATCTTGTTTTCCTTTACTCTTTTACATCAGGCTGACCACTGGAAGAAACTTACTTTTACTGTCTTTTTTATGTGTTCCTATGGATTTGGTGCGGTATTTTATTTTACTCGATAGAGGTTGCATTTTTTTTCCCCTTTTCAATGGCTCATTTAACTAGATATGTAAAATTATCAGTATTCCACCACACCAATCAGATGAGAAGCTTCGACTGCCTGTTCGTCCAAGTCACAGACTTGCATCAATCTTGATGACGGATCTCAGCGCAAAACATCGACTGTTTATTCCCTGCCATAGATGCTGCCCAATTTCTCCAGGATTCTGTGCGTGGTGCTCAAGATTTTCAGCATCTAGCTCTTGTGTTGCTGTTGCTTTAATGCCTTGTGTCATTCTCACAGCCCATGAAGAGTGCTCCGTGGTTCGATCACGCCTGATTGATTTTCCCTCTCAGTCCCATTCCCCTGCCTTCTCAGAAGCAGAGTCACAAACAGGTTTAATATTACCAGCTTACGTGGAGAGAACATTGTTTTGCTGCAGCAGTACATTGTAATACATAATAATAAAAACAATAAATTACAATAAGAAATATAAATATAATTTATTAAGTAGTGCAAAAAGAACAAAAAAAAAGCAAGGTAGTTCATTGTCCATTCTTAAATCTCCCCGCAACCTTTGACGCCCTTAATAATCAAGAATCTGTTAAGTTCTACTTTGAATGACTTGGCCTCCACAGTTGCCTGTGGCAATGAATTCCACAGATTCCCCACTCTCTTGCTAAAGAGATTCCACATCACCTCTGTTCTAAGCAGGCTTCCTTCCATTTAGATCCTGGAATCTCTTTCTACTGGAAACTCCTCCACACCTAACTGATCTAGGCTTTTCAATATTGGATAAGTTTCACTTTATTCAACAGTATGGGAATGGCAAGGGTCGCTCATATGGTAGCGTCGTCGTGGCTATCCCTCGAAGTCGAGGATGATGGTCTTCATTCTGTTGATCTACTTATGGGCTCTCAAGTGGCTTATGAGTCCAATCTTGGCTTTGAAAGTTCTTCCGCATTCAGGGCAGGTAGTTCCAGATGGCAGACCAGGCTTTGGTTGTTGCTGCCTCTCTTTCCATTTTCTTCTCTTTTCTTCTAATTCTGCACATCAGCTGGCTTCGAAAGTTACTGTTCCTTCTCGGATGACGGCTTGCCAAAGTTTCCTGTCCTTGGCATTGGTTTCCCAATTATTGATGTCGATGTCACATTTCTTCATGTTGGCTTTTAAGACATCTTTGAATCCCTTCTGTTGTCCGCCTCTTTTACGTTTGCCTTCTTTAAGCTGGGAGTAGAAGATTTGTTTTGGCAGACGTTCGTCTTTCATCCGAACAACATGACCGCTCCATCTTAGTTGGTTCTTGATGACGTAGGCTTCAATGCTTGTTGTTTTTGCTTCATTTAGCACACTGACGTTGGTTCTTCCATCTTCCCAGCTGATAGTTAAGATGTTTCGAAGACAGTGTTGATGGAACTTTTCAAGTGCCTTCAGATGTCGTCGGTATGTTGTCCAGGTTTCTGATGCATACAGGAGCGTTGGGATTACCACTGCTTTGTACACTAACATCTTGGTGTCTGTTCGGATGTCAGGATCATGAAAGGCTCTTGTTTGGAGATTGAGTTCCCTCATCGAGTTCCAATACGCAGATGACAACAGTGTTGCAGCTCTTTCAGAAAACCACCTACAACAGATTCTGACTGCCTTCAACTGTGCATACACGAAACTTGGACTTACCATCAATTCCAAGAAGACTCAGATCATCGATCAACCGTCACCAATTGAGACAAATCGGATAGAACTATCATTTCAACTTGGCAAAACAACCCTGGAAAACGTGGACCACTTTCCATATCTTGGAAGTCACCTCTCCTCCAACGTCGACCTTAATGACGACTTAAATGCGCTAGATCATATGGTAGCGCACCGTATCCGTAAGGTGATACAAAAATGGCAAAAAAGGGTTACAGAACAATCCCTGAACAATCATTTAGTGGAAGGAGCAGCATGAAAACGCCATAGTGATAGTAAAGTTGGTTATTTTGCAATCATCACAGAGTAGTGATTGCCAAACTAGCTCAGAACCCCCTGATTTTTTTTATTCATTTACGGAATGTGGGTGTCACCAGCTAAGCCAGCATTTATTGCCCTTTGGGGTGAATTATAAATAGTCAAGTCCATGCACGGCCCCAGAACATAATGTAGATTGGGATGATGCAGCTGCTCAGGCTGCTGAGTACAGGATTGTAATGAAGATTCACACCCTGCACCCTGTAACGAGCCGGCAGCGGGCGTCTCAGAGCGAGCGTCCTTCCGGGTACTCCGGAAGATCATGGGGAATAGCGCTAGACAGTCCAGGGTGGAAGAACCTTTTCGCAGCGACAGAGATACAGATATTGCTAAATTAATTACCCGTTATCAAACATAAGGGCGGCATGGAACCGTAGTGGTTAGCTCAACACTTTACAGTGCCAGCGATGCAGGTTCAATTCCTCCTGCAGCCTGTAAGGAGTTTGTATGTTCTCCCCATGAGCGCGTGGGTTTCTGCCGGGTGCTCCGACTTCCTCCCACAGTCCAAAGACATACCAGTTGCCAGGTTAATTGGTCAATGTAAATTGTCCCGTGATTAGAGTCAGATTAAATTGGACTGCAGGGCGGAATGGCTTGAAAGGCCGATTCTGCGCTGGATTTCAATAAATAAATAATGATGATAATCCTTTTATTTTGTCAAAAGATTGAAGAATTAAGGGAGGCTCATCATCTGACTCTTGATGATATACACATCCATATAAAGGGTTACACACTCAGGCAAAAGAGAAAGTTGAGGATTACACTGAGTGAAAATATCAGGTCTATGAGCAACATAATGGCTTAAATGGGCCTAAACAGGGCCTAACCATTACTCGGTTCACTTCTCCACGTCAGCCGAGAATCCCCGACCTGAGCCAATCTTTCCTGCCTGGGTTTACTTATTTAGGGATATAGCGCGGAACAGACCGTAACGGCCAAACGAGCCGCAATGCCCGGCAACCCACCTATTTAACCCTAGCCTAATCACAGGACAATTTATAATTACCCACTCACCGACTGACCTGTACGGTTCTTTGGGCTGTGGGAGGAAACCGGAGCACTCAGGAAACCCATGCAGTCACGGGGAGAATCTACAAACATTCTTATAGAGGATCTCTCCCTCTCCCTCTCCCTCTCCCTCCTTCTCCCCCTCCCTGTCTCCCTCTCCCTCCCTCTCTCCCTCCCCCTCTCCCTCCCCGTCTCCCTCCCCCTCTCCCTCCCCCTCCCCCTCCCCCTCCCCCTCTCCCTGTCTCCCTCTCCCTGTCGCCCTCCCCCTCCCCCTCCCCCTCCCCCTCCCCTCCCCCTCTCCCTCTCCCTCTCCCTCCCCTCCC